>NC_064921.1:369537951-369850701 GCF_023897955.1 Schistocerca gregaria | reverse complement strand
CATTACTTAAGGGGACACAGTTGCAACATAGATAACCAATCAGAAAAAAGCCAGATTAATATTTAGTAAAGAAATAAATGTGAATCTGGAAGCGTGTTTGCATTTATTCTTGCAACAAAACGGTCAGCTTATTTTAAACACAATTACAGTAAACTATTGAGATTTGGTAACACGCTATTTCATTCTGGGCGTAATCACATACCAGACTAACCATCTGCTCAACAATGGGCAGAAGCCACAACGAAAGGAAAGACAACTATATGTCCCGCCAATTGCACACAGTTTAGCATAGCTTACAGCAGTAACTAGAAAATCACATAAATAGCCTTTACTAGAAATATAAATAACTGTTGAACGCCACAGGCTGACGTACAGACTCAACCTCACTGATACTTGGAGACTCTTTATCCACTTGCAACGACAGTTGACAATAACGCTACCATGATACTATACGCCCACACTAGTTTTACAGGAATATGACCAAGAGAAACTTGAGCTACTACACCACTTCCAGCGATACTCTTTGGAGGCGGTAACTAAAATCTACATCTACATCTACATCCGTACTCCACAAGCCACCTGACGGTGTGTGGCGGAGGGTACCCTGAGTACCTCTATCGGTTCTCCCTTCTATTCCAGTCTCGTATTGTACGTGGAAAGAAGGACTGTCGGTATGCTTCTCTGTGGGCTCTAATCTCTCTGATTTTATCCTCATGGTCTCTTCGCGAGATATACGTAGGAGGGAGCAATATACTGCTTGACTCTTCGGTGAAGGTATGTTCTCGAAACTTCAACAAAAGCCCGTACCGAGCTACTGAGCGTCTCTCCTGCAGAGTCTTCCACTGGAGTTTATCTATCATCTCCGTAACGCTTTCGCAATTACTAAATGATCCTGTAACGAAGCGCGCTGCTCTCCGTTGGATCTTCTCTATCTCTTCTATCAACCCTACCTGGTGCGGATCCCACACTGCTGAGCAGTATTCAAGCATTGGGCGAACAAGCGTACTGTAACCTACTTCCTTTGTTGTCGGATTGCATTTCCTTAGGATTCTTCCAATGAATCTCAGTCTGGCATCTGCTTTACCGACGATCAACTTTATATGATCATTCCATTTTAAATCACTCCTAATGCGTACTCCCAGATAATTTATGGAATTAACTGCTTCCAGTTGCTGACCTGCTATTTTGTAGCTAAATGATAAGGGACCTATCTTTCTATGTATTCGCATCACATTACACTTCGCTACATTGAGATTCAATTGCCATTCCGTGCACCATGCGTCAATTCGCTGCAGATCCTCCTGCATTTCAGTACAATTTTCCATTGTTGCAACCTCTCGATACACCACAGCATCATCTGCAAAAAGCCTCAGTGAACTTCCGATGTCAACCACCAGGTCATTTATGTATATTGTGAATAGCAACGGTCCTATGACACTCCCCTGCGGCACACCTGAAATCACTCTTACTTCGGAAGACTTCTCTCCATTGAGAATGACGTGCTGCGTTCTGTTATCTAGGAACTCCTCAATCCAATCACACAATTGATCTGATAGTCCGTATGCTCTTACTTTGTTCATTAAACGACTATGGGGAACTGTGTCAAACGCCTTGCGGAAGTCAAGAAACACGGCATCTACCTGTGAACCCGTGTCTAAGGCCCTCTGAGTCTCGTGGACGAATAGCGCGAGCTGGGTTTCACACGATCGTCTTTTTCGAAACCCATGCTGATTCCTACAGAGTAGATTTCTAGTCTCCAGAAAAGACATTATACTCGAACATAATACGTGTTCCAAAATTCTACAACTGATCGACGTTAGAGATATAGGTCTATAGTTCTGCACATCTGTTCGACGTCCCTTCTTGAGAACGGGGATGACCTGTGCCCTTTTCCAATCCTTTGGAACGCTTCGCTCTTCTAGAGACCTACGGTACACCGCTGCAAGAAGGGGGGCAAGTTCCTTCACGTACTCTGTGTAAAATCGAACTGGTATCCCATCAGGACCAGCGGCCTTTCCTCTTTTGAGCGATTTTAATTGTTTCTCTATCCCTCTGTCGTCTACTTCGATATCTACCATTTTGTCAACTGTGCGACAATCTAGAGAAGGAAGCACAGTGCAGTCTTCCTCTGTGAAACAGCTTTGGAAGAAGACATTTAGTAATTCGGTCTTTAGTCTGTCATCCTCTGTTTCAGTACCATTTTGGTCACAGAGTGTCTGGACATTTTGTTTTGATCCACCTACCGCTTTGACATAGGACCAAAATTTCTTAGGATTTTCTGCCAAGTCAGTACATAGAACGTTACTTTCGAATTCATTGAAAGCCTCTCGCATAGCCCTCCTCACACTACATTTCGCTTCGCGTAATTTTTGTTTGTCTGCAAGGCTTTGGCTATGTTTATGTTTGCTGTGAAGTTCCCTTTGCTTCCGCAGCAGTTTTCTAACTCGGTTGTTGTACCACGGTGGCTCTTTTCCATCTCTTACGATCTTGCTTGGCACATACTCATCTAACGCATATTGTACCATGGTTTTGAACTTTGTCCACTGATCCTCAACACTATCTGCACTTGAGACAAAACTTTTGTGTTGAGCCGTCAGGTACTCTGTAATCTGCTTTTTGTCACTTTTGCTAAACAGAAAAATCTTCCTACCTTTTTTAATATTTCTATTTACGGCTGAAATCATCGACGCAGTAACCGCTTTATGATCGCTGATTCCCTGTTCTGCATTAACTGATTCAAATAGTTCGGGTCTGTTTGTCACCAGAAGGTCTAATATATTATCGCCACGAGTCGGTTTTCTGTTTAACTGCTCAAGGTAGTTTTCAGATAAAGCACTTAAAAATATTTCACTGGATTCTTTGTCCCTGCCACCCGTTATGAACGTTTGAGTCTCCCAGTCTATATCCGGCAAATTAAAATCTCCACCCAGAACTATAACATGGTGGGGAAATCTACTCGAAATATTTTCCAAATTATTCTTCAGGTGCTGAGCCACAACAGCTGCTGAGCCCGGGGGCCTATAGAGACATCCAATTACCATGTCTGAGCCTGCTTTAACCGTGACCTTCACCCAAATCATTTCACAATTCGAATCTCCGTCAATTTCCTTCGATACTATTGCACTTCTTATCGCTATAAACACGCCTCCCCCTTCACTGTCCAGCCTATCTCTGCGGTATACATTCCAATCAGAGTTTAGGATTTCATTACTGTTTACGTCTGGTTTCAGCCAACTTTCTGTTCCTAGTACTATATGGGCGTTGTGAACGTTTATTAATGACAGCAGTTCTGGGAAGAATGGCTTGCAAACAGCTTACGGCAATACAGCCGGGTGACATCTTCGATAATCGATAATGTTTCGACAGGAGCACAACCCGTCAATTTCAAGGCAAAAATGCAAAGAGACTGTGCTGTCCGAGGAAATTTAAAACCTTGGTATGCGAGGCGTTTGCAGAAAGACTACAAACGCACTGTAAACACTTGTGTCAGCATATAGCTAATAATGAAGTAGTTAGTGAATTTTAACGAGTGAGCAAGTTACATTAACTCTTCCTCTTAGCTGTTTGTCCAGGGAAAGATCTGGATTCGAACTACAATTTAAACAGAAGTATCTGCCTCTTTTTGCAAGGTCACTTGTTTTTCTAAGCTCACTTGCTTACTTAATAACACTATCAAAATAGCTCGAACTGTACCCCACAATCTCTGCGTTGTTTTATTCCATAGGATATCCGGCACCAAGGCAATGGTCTGTTCTTCTTTATATGCTCTGTTGTTGTAAGAATATGACTTTTATGGCTGATATACAGGTACTCCACGATCCTGCTTGTCTGACCAGTCTATGACGTGCCACAGCGGTAGACACCCACCTTACGTAATCCAAGATCATTCTTTACAGAGCCTAAAATTGCCTTAACCTTAGATCGTGGCAGAAAAATACATTTCATGTCATGTTTCCGCAGAATAGGCTCCAGAGTGTTCAAAATGCTACCTGTGTAAGGCAAGATGACTTTGGTACCAGACCGCCGTTTTCATCACTACCCCCTTTCACTTTTAGCCTATTCGCAAACGATCAGTGTCCTTGCCCAGTGCCCTCTCGATGCATTCCCGTGTTACAAGGTTTTATAAATAGGGAGAAATTCAAGTTTGGCACGAAATAGCTTAAAATTCCTAAGACTGACATTTATTAAATTCTATGTATTCCTGCCGGCCGTTGTGGCCGAGCGGTTCTGGGCGCTGCAGTCTGGAACCGCACGACCACTACGGTCGCAGGTTCGAATCCTGCATCGGCAATGGATGTGTGTGATGTCTTTAGGTTAGTTAGGTTTAAGTAGTTCTAAGTTCTATGGGACTGATGACCTCAGATGTTAAGTCCCATAGTGCTCAGAGCCATTTTCTATGTATTCCTTATCATATATTATTAATTTTATTATTATTATTATTATTACTACGTATTGTTCCTGTGCTCTACAAAATTGAATAAGTAATGACTGAGGAAGTTTGATTAAATGTGAGAGAGGGTCTGAAGGTTCTAATATTGCCAGGAAAAATAAATTAATAAATTAAATTAACAGCGGAAAAAGTACGTTTTTCTGATGAAAGTAATAACGTTTTATGGTAGTGAATCACAGATAGTGGGAAAACCGGAACAAGAGAGAATTGAAGCGTCTGAGATTAGGTGGTACAGATGGATTTTTAATGTTAATGAAAAGATAAGGATTGAGGAGGTTCTATGCAGAATCGGCGAAGAAAGGAACATATGGAAAAACTGACAAGAAACAGGGATAGGATAATAGGACGTATGCTAAGAAGTCATGGAATAATCTCCATGGTAGTAGATGGAGCAATAGATGGTAAAAACACTCGAGTAGGACTGAGATTGGAGTATATCCACCAAATAAGTGAGAACGCTGGCTCCCAGTACTATTCTGATATGAAGAGGTTGGAACAAGAGAGGAATTTGTGTCGGGTTGCATTAAACTAGTCAGAAGACTGACTACTCAAAAATACTGTTTTTGAAAACAGTTATTTTAATTAATTCTCAATGCTACTGCAAAACAAAGCATTGTGTTTTGATGTTAATAGATCTATTTGAAAACCTTCTACTCTTTCAATAAAGAGACAGGTAAAATATCCCTGTCTTCTTTAGGTGAATTCATAGGACATATGAATCGACTAAATTGATTGTTTTTAAACTTGCTACACTACTAGAATGTCATTTCTTGTGAAAGCTGTTTAGGAAACTCTGCTACGACGCATAGAACTTTAAACTTGCAAGTTTTCGAGAGGGGTAGTAATACTGGATGGAGAAAGGCGTGAGTTATTTCACTGAATTTCTTTCTATATCCTTGCTGGACAAAGGAAGGGCAAGAATTAGTATCTGCCTACATATGTATGTGATGGGTGACGGCATTACGGGATATTTCGTCGTTAGACCTCCTTTCTCTCTCCGTCTACACATTCACGCTCACTTTTAAACTCGCTCTTTGAAGCGGAAACCTGAAGTGTAATGCTGCACGGTTGGTGTTAATCGACGGTCGTCCCCATCTCGCGAGTATGCGTCCCTTTTATACACGCCATACCACACAGTGTTTCCGCGCCGTCTCACGTTTGATCCCTATACGAATCACGTAGCCATTATCAGGTGCCAAATACGATGCGGGTGTTTAAGAGAATGTGTAATAGCGAAGGAACGTCTGTACCATATAGGACTCTAAATTCTCTTTTGTGAGTTTAGCTCTTAGTGAAACCGGAGCCGAAAACGATACCGCACGCATCATATACTCAGACTTACTGCTACGATTCATGTAAGATGTAGAGCGCAATGCCTTTGGTAGAAAACACTCTCACCGGCATGTTTGAATTATTGCTTTGTGATCTTCACTGAAAAAACCGTTTTAATGCAAGTCTTTTCATTTGTGCGTAAGCACTGTAACGTACACCCATCTGAACCTGCATACATGCTTCCCACCATTACCAAAGTGACGAATACTTAATGCCTGAAGATGTGTGCAACCCAGCAGTCACTTATTTTAGTCTACATAAATATTGTTTCTCCTCAATTCGGTTTCAATGTTTTCATTAGTTATCCGACCCACCCATATGGTTTTCTTCTCTGAACTGTTTACCGATCAAGTTTGACCTCCGTACATGACTACACTCCTGACAAATTTTATATTCGATTAAAACAATTTTCCTTTTTCCATAATGCTTGTCTTCCTGCTTCAGCCATGGTCAGTTTTTTACTACCCATATTGTAAAACGCATCTGTTATTTTAAGTGTTTCATATTGTAGTCCAGTTAATCAGCCTCATCCAAATCTATCCTACTACATTCCATTACTCTTCTTTTAGACTGTGCAACATAATCAGTTGGTCTCTTCTTTGAAACCACTTGCTGTCTCCCTTGGGGACACAGGCTTAAATGTGTCTACAAACTTCTTGGGGAATATGCGTTGCTTCCTATGGCCTCATACTCGGACTCAGAGACGCTTCAAATAGCAAGTTCTCAACACATGTGAAAAAAAGGCCGCAGCTGAGAAGTGGGTGTGAGGCGTAACGAGGGTTAGCGATGTCACATTAACGTTAAATTTCATCGAATTTCTCCCCAACACAACCTGGACGTGCCACATTTCCTCTTACTCATATTTAAACAGTTCGTTGAAACCTCTGCTGTGGCTGTCAAAACCGCGCCCCAAATCACATGATTTTCTTATGGATGGTCGATGGAGATGGTTCAGGCACACCGCCGCTCAGAATATACGCGCAAAGGCCTCAAGGGATGGCATAAAGGGTGTCGATGAAACCACCTCTTCCCACACTTTACACATGATTTTCTTATGGATGGTCGATGGAGATGGTTCAGGCACACCGCCGCTCAGAATATACGCGCAAAGGACTCAAGGGATGGCATAAAGAGTGTCGATGAAACCACCTCTTCCCACACTTTACAGGATCGACAACGACAGTTCCAAGTGCAATGACGTCGTAGGGCGCCAAGCTTTTACACCGTAATAGTGGAAGGTATAGACACCTTTGACAAATCTGCAACTTAAACATCGAGATGGAAGACAATTTCGGTGTTCGGAAAAAGTGATCCTTTAATTTTGTTGCGCAGTGTAGTTTCGTAGATATTTATCATAAAAGCTCTTTTGAAGATTCCATTCCTTTCAACTGATTTTCCAGGTACTTTATCCTCTCTGACAGAATTACAATGCCATCGCCAAACTTCAAGCTTTTACTTTCTTCTCCCTGTACGTCAATTTCCTATCTAAATTTCGACTTTGTTTACTTTACTGTTTGCGCAACATACAGAGCGAAGCTACTACGTCTCACCCATTTCTCGACTCCCTTTCTTGTACTCCCCCTCTTAAGCTTCTAAAAAAAACCTACGTTAAAAACTCCAGGATGCGTCATTTCCTGAAGGCGGGATATTCTTTTCTGGAGCAAGTTATTCGAGGACGATCCTTGGAACTTTTGATATGTGTGTTTTCTATCTTCGCAGCTTTCTTATCATGAAATATTCGCTGCAGAACATTTTCTGACTGTTCACTGCTTCATTGTGCAATGCCTGATGTATGTAATTGCCTGTGATTCACGTAGAACTGTGGCTTTCTGCGGTGGGCAGCTAAGACCAGTCGGTGTGCAGTAGGTATTCCTCGGCTACATCCGACTTTCTGGAAAAAACTGGGCGAATTTCTAAACTGCTGAGGCCCATATCTATTACGTAGCGGGAATGTGGAACTCTTATTACTTTTGTACTGGAACACTTACAACGTGTGAGGAAGACATTGATTGCTATTTCCCACCATATTTATGACAGTGGGTTACATTGTGCATCTTGTCGCACTGATATCTGGAGCCGTTATTTTCAGTCGAGTTTGCTTGCCACGACGTAGTTACAAGTTCGTAAGTGTTGTTAGTATTTATATTAAGCTAGGCTTCATGCAAATAGATCACTTCTATATACATAGTACATAGTAGATGCTGTGTACAAATGACTTATACACAAAAAATTGCTGCCAGATCTATTTCCTAGTTATTACTCTTACTATTAGTAGTAGTAGTACTAATATTGCTGAGTTCCACGCTACATTAGAAAATATTGTTTCCCTTATTTTATAAATATTTTACAGTAGAATCCAGAAATCCAAAATCACATTAATAGTATGGGCTTTCCCTCTCAAAAGTCATTTTACGTCAATCGCTTTAGTTGACTTCATTTTGTATGATGTGCAGTTTATTTTGAAATGGTGACTCTCTATTCCCTTTCAGTTTTCATAAATCCATATATCATTGTCATCCACTGCTGTGATGCATAGCTAGCTGCTGGAATGGTCTGCAGAATTTGTTCTTACTGATTAATTCCAGCACAGTTCTTTTATTGATCTGGCCCATACTGTGTAATTATGTCGCTTCGTCTATTACTGTGTCTTCTCGAGCTATGAATTGCGTGTAATTTTTAGTCTCTTTTCGGCTACCCTTCTTCAGTTTCATCTCAGCCTTGTCTGCCCATGACCGATGATCTGTGCCATTCTATTTAACAGGTCTTCTGAACACGATACTTGCCGCCTGAAAGGTTAGAAGCCCTTCGCCTTTTGAATTGTGTCTTAGCTATTTCCTTCTTTTCACATGAATTTAAACTACAATGGTGACTTGCTTCATTACTGCCTTCCTTAATCTTGAAAACGAACTGAAACGTCACCTTAGAAAAATTTATACAAGACTGGTCTATGTGAAACGTCCACTTTGAACAATTATACACGACTGTGCTTAAACTGACACACAATATATTTTTGGCGCAACGCAATCTGACTTCCTACAATCCCTACGAAAGAATGGCCCTGACTAACATTAACCTATATGTTTCACAAATCACTTACCTCACAACAAACTTCGTTACTCAAGCTACTGCAATACAACGAGCGCCACTACTGCCAGCTAAATAAAAGATTCAAACTACTGAAGGCACTAACTACTGATAGGCATAGTTTGCAAATGAAAGATTTTAATACAGAACAAAAAATGTATTTACCTTAATAGTCATAATATATATATATCAGTCCATGACACCAATTCTTACAAATTTCAAAACTCCGCCATCTCTCTCCCCACGTCCACCACTGCTGACGGCTCACCTCCAACTGCGCAACGCAACGCGCTGTTAGCATCCAGCTGCCGCTGCCCGACACTACAATGGCAGACAACAATGCAAACTAGCCACAGACTGCGCACAGCACAGCCAGTGATTTTTCATACTGAGCGCTACATGGCGTTACCAATAAGAAAACGTAAACAGCCTACTTACATAGCCCCCATGCTCCCCATAAAAAATTTACAAATTGTTTTGGGTAGTGGCCAGTAATGATTTGATAAAATTTTTCATAATTACTATAACAAAGATATCAAATACACACACTTATCGATACAATGTTGGTCAAAAGCTAAAATTTTCTCGCAGTCCATAAAGACAGTCCTGATCATTCATCAAAGTAAAATTGCAGTGTTTTTCTCAAAGTCTGAGTAGTAAAAGAAAATGCACTTGGAAGTAGTGGATTTCTAAGCAGTCTTGAGGAAGTAGTGTTGTCCTTCCAACGGACAGACAGTGCTGACTCTTGACATGCAGACAGTTAATGGGCGACAACAGAGCAAACCCACTGTAGTCCTGGTAGAGATTACGGTATTGGTGTGCCACCAGAGGTGCAGACCCATTGCAGTCCATGTAGAAATAATGGTACCGGTGGGTCGTCAAAGGTGTAGACCCACTGTAGTCCTTGTAGAGATGGCCAGCAGCCATCTGTTTGACTGTGCAGGCGCACAATCACCATTGAAGAGCCTTGCGGATAACATAGCAAGTCCATAACCCACCACTTGTCCACTCACAAAGTTTTTGGAATTGTCCTTACAATCAGCAATGCTGTTAACCAGTCCCTTGCTGAGTTATTAACACATGTGAAAACACTGTCAGTCCCTACTTCTCACATATTGTCCATATACTATGACCAACAGAAACGTGTGCAGTGAAATGTAATTTACAAGTTACTTAATTTGATGAACTGGTGTCAATTACAATTTTATAACACGAGAATGCAATAACAAAGGTACAAAATACATCTTTAAATAACATAACAATACAGAGAACATTTGCAGTAGTACAGGCTTTACAGAAGAATCGAAATAACAAATTCATAGGTGTTGCAAAAATTATGACATAAGTACATACATAAAAGATCAGAATAATTATTGAAACATCAACTTCACACATGAGCATTAGAACAAAACAGAATAAATAATGTTTAAACATCATTACAAAGTAAATAGCATGTTATTAATGCAAATTATATTTGAGGATAACAGTATTTCTCATCATAGTGAATGTAGCTTAGTATTAGAAGAGAAAAAATTCTATGAAACAGTACACAGAGACAGGAAGAAAACAAATACACAAGGGTACACAAACAAATAGTGGGATAACACAAGGAAAGGACAGGGTTTGTTTTACTGCAGTATTTTGCAAACAAAACTTTCTTTACTTCTCGGAGATCTCCCTTCGTTCTTCATTATTTCCAAGAAGACTTATCTATACCTGATTTCTGTAATTTTTTTGTATAACTTCTCAATGCATTTCTTCCAATCCATCGCAAATCATCCTCTTATATAGGCTACCCCCTCTTAAGCTAACTTAAATCTACTGAGCTCAGATGATTAACTAAGGGACGAGGCAATGCAGCAGCACAAAACAATTACTACAAACAGCAATAAAAAAAGGTGCAGGTAAGCAAAGCAAGCAGCAATAGATGTAATAACTTATATCTAAACATGACAAACCCACAAGCAGAAAAAAAAGTACACTGAAGACAACAACGCAGATAAGGGAAATGTATATTCACATCTTAATGTCTATATAATTAAAATGGTGCACCACCACTTATTCAATGAAATAAATTACCAAGTACTTGAAAAGAAAATTATATATACAGTTACTGTTATTAGTCGCTTCTTATTGCTCTTTCCATTCCAAGAGCTCCTTTTTCGCAGAATGTGGATCATAAAATAATTATTTAATAGATCTGTCGACAGAAAGTGTTCACATTAGCAAATGCATTTAATTTTATAAAACCAGAGCTGCAACACAGCTGGAAAACAGATATCAAATGAAATAAGCAACTATGGAAAAAGCATAAAAATATCATTCAATAGTCATGTGACATTTTATAAGTTAGTAGAATTCTCTCAACTTTCGTAGAAAGACGTTTGTTATAATCAGGTGTCAGATGTAAGTATCTTTCTCAGTAATGAGCGTGTCGTATTTGGGGTGCTTTCTACAAAGGAATGTCAATAGAGAGGATAATGGCCTTTTTTTTTTACCTGTGCCTCTGAAAGGCACACACTAATGGCTTTCTTTTGTCAGGTGGTTGTCGCGCAGCTGGGTGCCCACGACGCATTACGTGCAGGTGGTCACTTAACTGTCTTAACGAAATATTTACGACACCAGTTTCCGCTACAGTGGCAGTCTCATGTAAAAAATTTCACAGGTCAGGAATTTGCGTTACACATCTGTAGAAACAAAATTCTATTAATATAACAGTGTCCAAAAATTTTTGGCGGCCTTGTGATACATTCACGGGTATACACACATTTCATAACTCTTAAAGTACGATTCTTGGTTTCCAACATCCTTTTTCACAAACCAGAGGCCCTAACCACTACTCATTATTCCTTACCTTATTACACATATGTATATTCGTCGACACTTCTTCAATATGTCATCATAACAGACACGTAGCATAACCAAATAACTCATATAGCATCAGCTTAAGCATACTTCAGCAGCATAATTCACATCGTCGTCGTAATAATAACATCATAACACCACAGTCAAATTCTCAAAATCTCTGTAGCTTCCTTCAATAATCTCAAAACATAAAAAAAAATCTCTGCTCATGTCAAAAGTGTCATCTGCCTCAAGCGTACTTTAAAAATCGTGATCCCATACCTAATATGTCATTCAAAGCTCTCATAGTATCACAATGGTTCTGGAAAAATATGAACAGTTCACAAAGTACAGAAAAGAATACAATTTTGTAAGTGTGAAGTTATCCAACTGTGTAATTACGTAAACATCTGTCACTGATGTAGTATAATAAATGTTTGTTTCTCTCAGTTAAATGATCAGATAGCTGTTTAATTTATGTGTTAGATAAATATGGTACCGATGTGTAGAGTTGTATAAGCAAATACCATATTAGCTAGGGCTCCTTGTGCTTGCCAAACACATGGTACGCAAAGTAAGCGTGTACCCCCCTGAGGATTAATGTAATTATATCCTCAGGTGTTACAGATTACAGCAATGGAATCAAATGTATCACGGAAAACTTTCTTTGTAATTCAAATATGTTGAAAAATAAATAGTTTAATGCGTGTCCTGTAGCGCTAAATGTGCGTCTTGCTGTAAGACAATCTCTGTGGAAGTGTCGTAGTTATTGTCCTCCGAAAGCTAAGTTCTGCAGAAGTCAATGTACTTACCTCATGATAAACGAAATTGAAATGCTTTGCGTATAGGTATCTTAGTTATTACGCTTATTGCCGTGATGAAGTAAGTACTGTACTGTACGTATTGTTGTGCTACAGAAAAGGCTGTCTCATTGTAGCTATACCACAAACGTTACTACTAAAACATGTTTTACTTTCCAGAAAAATTCAGAAAAACTGTGCAGATATAAAACAGATAAACTGCAAAAGCAACATTGTAAATTGTCACTCATTAGTAGCGTCGTGATAAAATCGTGTATCTGTCACATAAACTAACCACTGTATCATCTGGTATCTCACAGAAAGTACTTTAAATCCAGAATGTATTTTCAAGTTAACCAAAATGTTGCATTAAAATCCCATCAGCAATACTGGTAAATGTTCTAAGTATGTAAGCCTGATAGTCGTTACATAATCGTGCAACTAACAAGCAAGAATGTACACGCACAATAACACTGTGACGTCTGTTCACTATAACAATGCACTCGTAAATACTGTCTAAATAAGTTCTCTAAGTTCTAGACTGGATAGTTAACTTCAAAACATTGTTGCATGTTAACAGATTCTTAGTCTGACAAAGTATACTAGTAACGTGAAGTGAAAAGTTTTATAGCTAAGACTAAGTTAAAAAGTAGATTATCTTTCAATAAATGGTTTTACATGTGAAATGTGGTGTAAACCTTTACTCTTCCTAGTACGCAGACTGTCAACTGAAAAGCAATTATCATGTGATTACGTCGTTAAGGAACACTGGAATTCTGCTCAAGGTTAACTTATGTTACTTTTCTCTGAGCCAGCCGTCGCACGCGGCTGCCTGCGGTGCGGGTCATTGTCTGTCTCTTTGTTGGCGCGTCGTTATTGGGATTAGGAGACCTAACTTCTACAAATTCACCTTGACGAGAAGGCCCTGCCCTGTTTGAAGTTCGCCAGTTCTGATGGATTTCAGGTCTGTCGTTTTATCGGTAGTTTCCATAGTTTCTTTCTTGTCGGTCACGTGGTGGAGAATTTCTCCCTGAATCGTAACTGCGCGCTGGACTGTTGCGTCTGAAGTTATTCCGTCTCCCGTGATGATAATTGTTTTGGTTCCCATATTGTCTGTTTCTATGATTGTCTCTGTCATGTTCATTACTACGGAAATACGATCTTTCTCTGTATCTATTACTCTGCCAGTGGTTGTCATACGGGTGGTGTCTGTTTTGGTCACGATTTGTGTTGTAAGAATAGCCTTGTCGTGTCCAGTTGTTATTTCTTTCATCGCGGAATTGCGACGGATATGACCTGTAGTGATTGTTTTCCTGTTTTCGCATCCCGCGACTGTCTGTGTCTATTTCTAATTCTTGTAAGAGTCCCTGAAAAGCTTCAATGTCGTCTTTGCAACGGCCTGCCAAAATAATATGCCGTAAATGTTCAGGCAATTTGATTAAGCTAATGCGGATGAGTTCTGACGGGCTGTATGGGTTTGACAGGTACTGATTCTTGTGCAACATGTCTTCAAAATATTTCACAAGACTGGAAAATTCAGATTGTTCGAAATGTTTCATCATCATTATGCCATGTTTTACTCGGTCTTGTGTGGCTTGGGACCAATATGCTGAGAGGAAGGCATGGTAAAATTCTCCTTCACTGTGGCAATCGTGAATGACCGATCGCATTCTTACAGCTGGTTCATTCTCTAAGTAGCCACACATAAATTCTAATCTGTGCTCTAGTGACCAGTTGGGAGAAAAACAATGAGAGAATTGATGGAGCCACGCTTGTGGATGAATGTCGTTGCCAGAATTCTTAAATGTTTTGAATTTACGTGTGGTAATGAACAGCTTATAGTCAAAATCATCGTCTCGGCGGGTAGCATATCGGTCATTTTTACGTCGTGTCGGCGGTTCCATCTCAGAATTCGGTGTACCTTGCCAATTTCTTTCATAATTTCCGAAGTGCCCTGTGTTATTATTTTGTGGCTGTTCCGTATTTCTATGTCCCTCTTCCCGTATTGGAGCGCGAATGTCCTCTGAAATACGTAATTGCTGTATTACCTGTGTCAGCTGATCTTGTACTTCCCGGATTTCTCTTTGGTGTTGCGTACTAATTTGATTCAGACTTTGTTTGAGTTTCCTAATTTGTTCGCACTCTTCTGTGTCATTAAAGACTACCGGTTTTTTGTTATTCAAATTATCATCTACCTTCGTAGATAAATTATTGAACTGATCCGAAAGTTCGGCTACTTTCTCCGATAGTGAACACATTTCCTCAGTGTGTTTTTCTGAACCAAGTTTCAGAGTGTCCATTTGTGTTGATATCGCATCTACTGTGTCCTTTAAGTTTTCCTGAGTTCTTGCAAGTTGCGTAACCGAATCGGTGGATGCAACTGAGTCCATTTTAGCTTGCAAGGTGTCGTGATTTTCACGAACAACGGTTTGCAATTCTTTTATGGCTGCTTCGTGATTCTGTAATGAGTTTTCATGCCGCGAAAAAATAGGTTCAAAATGCTCACAAATTTGTGTTTTTACGTCATTACAGATTTTTTGACATTTCGATTCAATATTATGTAACTCAGTAGTTAAATCTTCACGTGTTTGTTCAAGTGTGGTGTCTAACTTCCGAAGATTATGTTCCATTGTGTCCAACTGTTGCTGTGTTTGTCTCTGATTTTGTTCCATTGTGTCTAACTTTTGAAGCTTTTGTTGTGTTTGTCTCTGATTTTGTTCCATAGTGTCTAACTGTTGCTGTGTTTGTCTCTGGTTTTGTTTCATTTGTTGCATTAATTGCAATAATAATGTATTAGTGTCTGGAATCTGATCATCTATGCTTTTCGGCAGTGCATTTGCACCGGCAACATTCACAGTTTGACAAGCAGAAAATGTGTCTCGACTTATTTGAGAAAACGGTGAGGACGCAAAACCTGAATGTACAGTATTTGCAAGATTGTGTCCTGTCATATCGGATTCCTGACGCGAGCTGTTGCCGACCAATCGATCGATAATGCTTCCCTGTTCACTAACTGTCTCACTTCCTACACCATTATTTGCAGCCCGCTCCATTTCCCTATGCACTATTACCAAATTACTACTTTGAACATTTGTGAATTCATTACATGGTGGCGCTAACACATTGCTTTCGTCTTCACATCTCATTTCTCAGTTTACTTTGTAGCCTAGTATTACGTTTTTCACACGCCATTATTGTCACAATATTTCACACGATAACACAGAAAAGCACAATTTGAAGAGCAAAAATAAGAGAACACATTAACATAGCACTGAAAATAATATCTAGTTAATTGCAAGCGCAGCTGCGAAATACTTGGTGCAACTCTACATGCATGCCACAACTGTTGTACTGTACAACAATGAAAGACTACAACTACAAAGGAAATTCCCTCTATGATTATGCGCTAGCAATAAAAAAAGATCTACATTAATTACACAAACTACAAGAAAAAATCAGAAGATTCCAGTGAGGTATCCTCGGCTAAGGGTCGACATATGAAACGTCCCCTTAGAACTGTTTATACAAGACTGGTCTATGTGAAACGTCCTCTTTGAACAATTATACACGACTGTGCTTAAACTGACACACAATATATTTTTGCCGCAACGCAATCTGACTTCCAACAATCCCTACGAAAGAATGGCCCTGACTAACATTAACCTATATGTTTCACAAATCACTTACCTCACAAAAAACTTCGTTACTCAAGCTACTGCAATACAACGAGCGCCACTAGTGCCAGCTAAATAAAAGATTCAAACTACTGAAGGCGCTAACTACTGATAGGCATAGTTAGCAAATGAAAGATTTTAATACAGAACAAAAAATGTATTTACCTTAATAGTCATAATATATATATCAGTCCATGACACCAATTCTTACAAATTTCAAAACTCCGCCATCTCTCTCCCCACGTCCACCACTGCTGGCGGCTCACCTCCAACTGCGCAACGTAACGCGCTGTTAGCATCCAGCTGCCGCTGCCCGACACTACAATGGCAGACAACAATGCAAACTAGCCACAGACTGCGCACAGCACAGCCAGTGATTTTTCAAACCGAGCGCTACGTGGCGTTACCAATAAGAAAACGTAAACAGCCTACTTACAGAACTAGTATTTCTTTTATTCACGATTTTTATATCACTGCTTTTCTGAAACTATTTAACTCTCCCTATACCACATTCCTATCTATCTTAGGGTTTAGAGTATGTCATTCCGACACAATATTTTTCTTCCTTGAATATCAGAAAGGAAAAATTTTTGTCGCTTTCGTTTTATTCAACAACCCATGTCAGAAATAATGTGTCATGCTATACTCTTCATGATTACGCTCCTTCTGTATTCTCATTGATTAGACTTAATACTGAAGCAGTGGAGCATCTGAAGAATACATTTCGAAATATTCAGCAACCAGCTGCACAGAAGAAATTTAATTTCTTAACCGGTTTCCGGCCTTATATGTATGTCATGACATGGTTTCTGTACTTGTAATTTGGCTTCTGTATACCATTTTTGTACAGGAACTAAAACCGTATGACCCCGGCATTTTGCTGTGTTCATCTTATTGCTGAACTCGCAAATAGTGCGATAGGTAAAATCTTTTTAAGATGGGGATTAAGTGCCCGAAAGTTGTCAAGAAATTAATTTTCTTTTATGCACCAGGTTGCTGATTATTTCGATATACACAACTACAGTTTCTGAAGATAGATAAAATACTAAACTATCTGAAGATAATACATTATCGTAACCGGTAATCGGAAAAAAACTCTTTACTTGTTATTGCTACAAGTGTGAAATATTGTTTTGAAGCAAGAAGTGATCATAGTATTGTTCCAGACACACGGTCTTTTTGTGTAAGGTATGGTATTACGCCATACATTGTCAACACACTATATCTATGTATTGGGAATGCTATGAAGGTGTTATTGCTTTCCTACTTTTGTTTATCCTTCCGTATTTGATTTCAGTAGGGTATATAACTTACGATCCGATGGCTGTCAGCAAACGGTTTGGAGAAACCACCTGCTCTTAGGCTAAAACCCTCTTTAGTTGCATAATAATTTTCTTAGTATTACAGCGATTTCGTGCGTCATGTTTGAGTCAGTAGTGACAAGTATTTTTGCGTGTGCCTCGGATAAGTCGATCTTGGTGGTGGTGGTGGTGCTTCACTGAATCTATAAAAATAGCTTTGCCACTGTTTAACCATGTTATTATCATACGAAACGATTTTATGAAAATTAATAACTGGAGGGAAAAATGTACATGGATCACCATTTTAATACTTCCACTGTCACTTCTGCCCACGAATGCTCTGCCTGATGCACCTTAAGACCTGAGATGGTATCTTTCTAGAGTGGCAGGAAAGTTACGCCCAGGCGTAACTGGCACGGTGGATTAAAAGGTTCCTGTGTGGCACACCTGACATTCTAACGTTGTTCGTAGTACATTTCTCAACTCCGTCCGGGTAAAAGCCGGACTAACACCTTACATACTCTTCAGGACAATAGCTCACAGAAAATGAGAAACAATATGAAATAAATTCTTGATCCAGTGGGGCTCTTCTCTAGAAGGATGACACAAAGTTGATGTTCACCATTAGTAAATTACAAGGCCTAGCAGTACTCGTACATGAAATAAGTGGTACTGAGCGCCGTTCGAGAATTGAAGGACGCGTGGAAGAAGGTGCTAAGCCACAAGAGAATGTTATGAATTACTGGATACTATTTGTTTGATTAAATTGTAAGAGAGGAACATTATTACAATAACACAAAACAAATTGCATAGCTCACAGTGCTTTACAATGGTACTTATGGAGGTCCTTGTTAGCTGCATATCGTGCATTCAGAAACACAACATGTAGCCCTATCAGAATAATTCTTACTAAATTGGCACTTCGTTCGGCCGATTTCTTTAATTTATAAAGATTTTTGTTTATTTTATTTAAATGAAAGATTTGAAAAGTAACAGCATATCGTAGTGTGTACAGTCGCTTAACCGTATGTTTCTCTCTTGTGATCTTCGTGTACAAAAAGTTAACAACCAATGTTTATTTTTCCTGTCTCTCTTAGCTCAAAATTAACCTGCGTTCCAATTTAACAGCCCAATAGCTGTCGACGAGAGAATATAAGACGATGCTGTCATGTACAGAGTTATTACTCGCTAGTATTTCCTGTGGCAACAGGAGTGGAATGTCTCCTCACACATGTAAAAGCAAAGTGGATGACAGAAAAAAAAGTTTTTCCTGGCTTAAGAACTCCACAGCTTATTGAACTGTCACGGAAATTCTTGATCTGTGTTAATGATCAATTGAAATGCAGTCCTTCTTTGATGCACAACTGAAATATCAATAATTACTTATATAAAGGTCGAATGGCTCTTGCCCTTCTATAAGCCTTCCAATTTAATAGATCTTTAGCGACTTACGCTACACTGTTACTATTTATTTATTTAAACAGCTCTTCAAATGATATATGGCTTAATTGAAAATGGCTGCAAATTTACTAAGTTCTTAAATAAATAAATCGAAAATGCCCTGCTAAAATCGTACATATCATCTTAACATCCGTAAGTAGTGATTCTCGAGCAGAGGGAGGTTCTTACTCATTGGTCCGAAGATGACCACAGTAGTGGTCAAAACCGGTCACCGTAATAAATAAATTGTGATCAAGACTGTTTTTGATAGTAAGTATTTGTAACACTTTGATCACTGTTCGCTCCCATAATGTATCCAAAAGTGATACTAATATTGTGGCAGCTACGATACATTACTTAAAAGCACCAATGATTACTATCATATTCTGCAGTATGTTGCATCGCGCTAATTCAGTTCTGTAGTGTAGTATTTTATGACTTTGTTTTTTTTTTTTAGTGCTCTGATTTTCGCCAATGAATTACTATTATATAGCTATTTAATAAAGTTGCTGGCAATGCACCCAGTGCGATGTATCCTACATTTATTCTCCCCTGTAGTGTTCATTGCAACCTATGTGCGTAATTCACATTCGTATAACACTGTACAGGATAGTGTGTCAAAAAATAATCGTTATAGAAAGCAAATGTCGTTTGTAGTGAACCGACAGCGGCAGACAGGACGCCTGCGCTGCAGTGCCCTGATGGAGCGCTAAGCGCCAGGAGGTGAGGTGAGGAGCGGGCGCAGCGGAGCCCTCGGCTTCTCTGTCGGAGCGGCAGGTCGGACGTAATTGGCTGTAACGAGGAGTCGGGAGTTGGGACGCCGCGCGCGCAAGTCGCGGATCTGGGAGAAGAATTTCCCGTAATTGAGCACGCCTCAGTTCAGACTGAGGTTGGTAGAAGTAACGCAGGCATTTTTACCTTCACAACGACCTTCTCTTTACTTTTCAAGATTTGTGATTTTATATAATTATCTGTTCCAGTAAAGTTCTACAATATTTTTAATGGCAAAGTTTTGACGGTAATGTAGGAACGAAAGGAATAATAATTTTTCTTCCGATCCGCCTTATAAGTTGGTCACAATTAGACCTATAATAACACAACTCTTGAGGAAGCAGTATCACCGCTGACACGTTTACTCTGTAGCCATAAAATGTTAATGCCAGTTCGTCGATCATTGCATCATTAGGTAATAGAAATACCATCCTCAGTGAATCTGGATAGTAGCGGATATGGTCCCAATTGGAATAAAAAGAACGCCAACGCAGAAATAAGCTGTAAACAAAAGGCTTTTATTCAGAAACTTATCTTCCCTTTCCTCTTAAAAAATGTCATTAAAACTTTATTTTTATCGATAAATGACATGTATTTAACTTCATTTTGATCTTTTGAGCATTTCTTACTTTTATGTCCAGGAGTTATTTCACCAATATGAAAAGAGTTCGCCGCTTTAAACCGTTGAATTTGTGCCTTACATAATAAGGGCCAGTCTTCACTATATCATCTTCTCCTGATTGTTAGGGCTTGCATATGTAAGAATTCTCCACCTGTTTGTAACCTTGTAAACCCTTCACATAACGCCCAGATAATCAAATCCTTTGCAAGTAGCCTGTTTAGGTTTCCTTATTGGTAACGCCGCATTGCGCTCTGTATGAAAAATCACTGGCTGTGCTGTGTGCAGCCAGTGGCTGGTTGGCATTGTTGTAATACTCGCCATTGTAGTGTTGGGCAGCTGGATGTTAACAGCGCATAGCGTTGCGCAGTTGGAGGTGAGCCTCCAGCGGTGGTGGACGTGGACCGTGAACATTTAATTATCCACATTTGTTACTAAAAGTGCTACGCCTTTTCTGCATCGGACTCTGTTCCTCAAAAAACCTTTTCGGATCACTGCCATTCATGTAATCCATTCAGTACGAACGTGTAGCCTCTACAGATATGTAACTTATTATTATGACGTTACATTACTTTTTACCAAAATACTCCATTTCAACCAGTACGTTACAACGTGAATATTACGAAAATTCTTGGCATACGTAAAAAGCTCAGGATGTATGAAAATTCGACGTAAAACTTATTAGTAAACTGCGTCCTCCATTTATCCATCCGACCAATTATCGGTAACATTGGACGAATATTCGCACGTCGCCTTTGTAGCCTCATCGTTCGGCGACCAATCACTCTCCTCTTCCAGAATGAGATTTTCACTCTGCAGCGGAGTGTGAGCCGATATGAAACTTCCTGGCAGATTAAAACTGTGTGCCCGACCAAGACTCGAACTCGGGATCTTTACCTTTCGCGGGCAAGTGCTCTACCATATGAGCTACCAAAGCACGACTCACGCCCGGTACTCACAGCTTTACATCTGCCAGTACCTCGTCTCCAAACTTTACAGAAGCTCTCCTGCGAACCTTGCAGAACTAGCACTCCTGGAAGAAAGGATATTGCGGAGACATGGCTTAGCCACAGCCTGGGGGATGTTTCCAAAATGAGATTTTCACTCTGCAGCATAGTGTGCGCTTATATGAAACTTCCTGGTGGATTAAAACTGTGTGCCTGACCGAGACACGAACTCCGGTCCTTTGCCTTTCGCGGACAAGTGCTCTACCATCGCGAAAGGCAAAAGTCTCGCGTTCGAGTCTCGGTCCAGCACAGAGTTTTAATCTGCCAGGAAATTTCACTATCCTCTTCCTCGCAAGACGATACGTTGTAGACCCATACGATACCTCATCATCCCCACACGCCTTCATCTCTTCCTTTATAAAACGACAATTGGAAACATGACAATCTGCATGTACTATAAATAATAGAGAGAGTAAACTTTCACCTGCAGTTGCCATTTCGCTGGACACAAAAATCAATTCGCATAACGTTAGACCTCGTTTGTTTTCTGCATTGACATTAACAGGCCTACCCTCTACAATTTCCTTGAGAGTGGCGGCAGATAGCCTCCAAACGAAGTGCCGGACTGGTTGGGATATGTGTCAGATAGTGTTCCACCTCAGGCTGCTGGAGCGCATAAAAAGGGTGGACACAGCTACCTCGTTGGAGTTGAAGCAAAGCAAGCGCTGTATCATGTATAAGATACAGAGGCGAGCGAGTGCACGGGACTTACCCTAGTTCACTGCTAGTAGCGTCACGTCATCGTAACGCGCCTGCATATAGTATTGCACCACATTTAACATAAAAGTAAAAATTAAGATTTGTGTGTAAAACTTTGTTAAGGTATAGTTCTATGTAATAATGTTTCAGGTAACAAATCTTAATGTTATAAAATTAGTAGTTTACGTAAAATTCACGTTTTGAAAGAAAAATAGGAGGCGCTAGATAATGACGCTAGGAAGCCAAAATTTGGTGAGAAGGTGCAGTAAGAAGTCATTAATGAATGGTGCTGGTTTCCAAAACCATAAAACTAAAATTGACTCCAGAATCCGCGTTTTTCGGAAAAATCAGAGGCGCGAAATAATAGAGCTACAATATTGAAAATTGGTAGGATGCTTCAGTTCACCCTAATAATAATAATGGAAATACCACAATCAGTTACCTCTTCTAGTTTTTTAGTAATTTAGTAAAAACTACTTTTGTGAGTAAAATGTACATAAGCATTATAGATTAAGTACTTTAAATTTTAATGATAAAACAAATTCTTTAAGACCAATGATCAGATAGGACAATTAACAAAGCTACACCAAGTTTTAGTCTTGTAGCATAATTAACAGCTGATACAAGTCTTGATAAAGCTATGGTTCAGAGGTAACAATCTACCGTTAGTTCCATTGTAAAAATTCTAGAGAGTAAAGTTTTAATTTTAGCGGGCTGAGATTTTCTACGTGCTTCTGTACTGCTCAGATGTATGTATACAAAAATTGAGAAGTTTGTAAAGCTATTATTAAATGTGATATTTAAGATTATGTGCCTGAGATAGCGATCATTTGGAGGCTGCAGGCTTCTGCATAGGAACGGAAAGAACAGATGCTCTCTTGGCGGTACGCGCCGGAGCTATATAAAAAGAGCGGCAGAGGCAGTAGTAAGCTCACTCCGCATTAGACCAACGCCTAGTCCACGCGAGCTTAACGTCCGATCGCGCCTCGCCTCGGGTGACGTCATAGCGGGCTGTGACATGCGCGTACTTAGCAATGTAAACGGACATTGAAAATCGCGAGGACTGTACACCGTCCTGGATCGTTTAGACTTCGGTAACAAACTGTTATTGTGCCGTCCGTGTGAAGTATAATTCCGCGTGGCAAGTGGTGACTAACTCCACTTTTAAGGCGAGCATTAATCTTTTTTTTTAACATTATTGCGAACTATTAATAGAGCACCGTTAGTTAGAGTAATGAACTATTCGGGAGGAACTTGCTGTAGAAGTCGCCTCTGAACTATTAAACGATTGGCTGAATTAACAATATTTAATGTCTTTAGCATTTTCAGAAGTTTCGAGTAATTTGTGTGAGCCTTTAAGATAATAAAATCTTGTTTGGAACTTTAAATTTTATTGAAGCAGCCCTAATCCCGTGAAGAACTAGGGATATTTTTCGTTTAGCTGGGCTGTACAGGAATGTGGCCGTGCAGACTGGGAACTAAGGTCAGTAAGTTTCCCTTCGCTTTCTGACTGGCCACCAAATTAGTTGCCAGGCTCGCGTGATTTAAGGTGGCAATGTTCAACTTTCATTCAACATTAAACAACGACTTCTTCGCCGTCCCACATATGTTGCATCGGCAATAGTCTGTTACGTGAAATGAACATTCAAACAACTCATTCGACAACTTCTTCGCCGCCCCACAGAGTCAATGCCTATAGTGCTGGTGGCAAGGACCACATTTCGTCGAAAATAGTGCCTGAGTTGAACGTTTCTGAATTTAGTGTTTCCGATGAAAACTTTGCTGAAGATACAAAGACACATCTACACGCCTCTTCGAAAATTTAATTTGATTCTGTGACTGTTTCTTCAACTGTTTATAAAGGTAGAAACAAGTGAAGATATTTTACCTACAGCCAGTCTAAGCAATCAGCAGCACATTGTGTAAGGCAGGAAATGAAGTGCATCAAGCGGTGACGCCTTTTTATGTTTATGTGTAGGACTTGAGCCTAAGAACGGTTCAAGGAATCAAAGTGAAGTTAAATATGTCTTTTCTCGATAAAAATAAAGTGTATATGATGTTTCGTAAGAGAAAAAGGAGGATAAAATTTTTAAAATAGGTCTTTGATTTACTGTTTGTGGACATTGTTCCACATTTGCTACTATCGTAATTCACTAAGGGTGCCATTTTTGATACCTGGTGATGCAAGGATTGATGAACTGGCAATAAAATAAATGTTTCAATGACGATAATTTTGGATGAAGATTTGTGGTATTATCAGCTTAATTCTGACCAATTTACAAAGCAGCTTGGGAATGCGGATAGGGTTTGTGTGTTTATGCCGGATGATGTTCGGTTTACTCACACATATTATGTTCTGAGATAGGTAGGTACAATCTTCTGTGGCATTAGCATTACTATATCGGTGAATAACAACCTCACAAGTGACACCTCATACACAAAGCCACAGAAAATTACCTTCTGGTAAAGGTGGGTGCAATCAGTAGGCCTGTTTCGCCTTAGGAGAAACTATTTGGGTGCATATTTTCTTGTCCCGCGACAACAGTTTGTCATTATATCGTAATTTACTATGTAACAAAGATTGTTGTAATCATATTATTTCAGTTGCATATTTTATCACACAATTCAGTTGGAGAGTACGAAAAAGATCGTATGGTGTTTTTCGGCCACCTGTAGCAAGTCTACCTCTTTGACGTCATAGGGGAGTATTGCTCGCGTTTTTGAAGAAGACGAGATGAAATGATTAACAACATAAACACCCAAACCCTGAGCGAGTAAAATCGCTGACCCGACGATAATCAATCCCGGGAAACTGTGATCTAGACGATGAGATCACGAGCTTCGGAAGTAACCCAGTTGCCATGGAGTTTACATTCTCTTGGATGAAGAGCCTTGATTTACTCTCCATTGTGATATGTCAGTCTTATGCATTGTGTCTATTTTTGAAACAAACTCCTACCATTGAGTCATGGAATTATTGTTGTCAACAGTAACACCAAATTTACTTTTCACCGTCACGTCTGCACTGAGTCCCGTATGGTTCTGTTTCGGGTTTGTTACCCTGACGGCACATACTAGACACACTGTAATAAGATTGCACATAACGGACTTTATTACTGTTGAAAAGTTATGTTTACACAGTTCATTAGGGCAACAAACCGAATAACGTACCATTATGTTGTTAATCCGCAACGAGCCGCCATAGACAACGGGTCCATTATAGCAGAATACTGAAAAAATATATCTGAACAAAGAATGAAATTTTGTCACTGGAGTTCAGGTACACCTGTTATAAACTCTTTGTGACCACTTTGAAAACAGTCGGTAACGAAGTGATGACATCACTACTACAACGACGGAATTTGGGTTGAAGTGGCTCTGACCACAATTGGACTTTACGTCTGAGGTCATCAGTCCCCTAGAACCTAGAACTACTTAAACCTAACTAACCTAAGAACATCACACACATCTATGCCCGAGGCAGGATTCGAACCTGCGCGGTTGCAGAGTGAAGCGCCTAGAACCGCTCGGCCACACTGGCAGGCAAGGAATTTTGCTATTGGAGTTCAGGTGCAGCGTTTATACACTCTTCGTGATGTTTTTGTGCTTCACCGTTAATTTTTGCTAGCCTACCAGTTCCATTAATATAACCATATATCTTGTAGAATTTGCAAATTAATGTTCATAGCAGTAGGTGTTATCTAGTTGTAGGACAATTATGAGAGGATGATTGACATCCGAGACCAGTCATTTACCAAATTTTCTTGTACATATGGTACGGTGTACTATCTACTCCATGCGGTGGCGTGACGAAAATATATTTCTGAGAATCAAATGGTTCACACGTGACAATTTTCGTCTTGAAAACAATTTTCAACTTCTATTAGAATTGAAAGTTTCTCTTATAATGCTTACTTATGGTTGGCAGTATCATACAAAGAACTGTGACTCATAACGTATGTTAGCAAGTTTCCATCGATAGACAGAGCGAGAGATATTGGATTTTTTTTCCGACAGTACGAAAGAACTGTGTAAGTGAATTTTGCTGGATCGTCGTAGCGACACTAACAAATTGCAGCAGTATACAGAAATTTAGCAGTACAGTGATTTCGGCACCCCGTTTTGTTGACAGAGGACGGCAGCGTACGGTAGCTACTGGTTCCACCCCCACGTGATCCGGCTACCGCTGCTGGTTACACCTGTCAAGGGTTTTTGAAACTGGGTCGAGCAGAGACAGCTGGGGAGAGCTGCGGCCTCAGTGCTGCGTGTTCGCCTTTATTGCGTTCTCCCTACCCCTAACGCGTGGCTTATTTTTTTTTTTTTTTTTTTTTTACGGAACCGGACCACAAATAATGAGGTTGAACCAACGTAATTTCAGTGAGTTTTTCGGCATCCTTGCCACAGAAATGTAACAAGAGTACAAAAGGAATCACGAGGCAATCTGTCTTTTCTCAGATGTTTCATCTAAAACATCGTTCCCAGAGACTATTTCGGTTGAAATTAGTGTAGAAGACTGCTTCGAATGTACCAAAAAATAAATGATAAATCTATGACGATACTTGTGTTATTGAACAGGCTAACTGAGTCATAAATGTACTGATATTCTGGTGTGGGAAAGTGCGAGATTTGAAACAAAAGCTCGGTCCTCAAGCCAAAGGGATCAATCGTGCGCCGTCCTTTTTAAGCCCAAATCTTTAACGAATAAATAATCAACATACGACTAAGTAGTAGAGAGAATGTGTCATCAAAATCAGACAAAATTATAGATAAGAAAATAACTGAAAATATGAGAAATAACTTAAAAACATCCCACAGGATAATAAAGTAGCCTAAAAAATAGTTTCCACTCGAAATGCAAAAAAAAAATATATATATATATTTCTTGAAGATGCACACAACTGCGAGTGCTGGCCTTAAATACGTAACTAACTAAAAAGCGTAAACTATAGTCATGCAGCGAGAGAAGAGCATTTAAAGGCATACAACTGTATATTCCCTCTCGAAAATTAGTAGCAAATTCTTAAAGTTCAATAAACCGGAAATCCCAATTACAGTCAAATGGTTCAAATGGCTCTGAGCACTATGGCATCTTAATTTCGAGGTCATCAGTCCTATACAACTTACAACTACTTAAACCTAACTAACCTAAGGACATCACACACATCCATGCCGGAGACAGGATTCGAACCAGCGACCATAACGGTCGCGCGGTTCCAGAGTGTAGCGCCTAGAACCGCTCGGCCACTCCGGCGGGCTCAATTACAGTCGATACGAAAACTACAGTTCGTTAATCTCAAACACTTCCACGATCCAAAATGTTCCAAATTCTTCAAACATTAATGCTGAAAATAAATGCAGCTAAATGTGCAGGTGCCTCAATCATCCAAACAAAATAAAAGTTCGTCTCGCTCAAAAAAAAAAAAAATTACTGAAACCGCGTAACCAACTCTATGTTCTGTCAAAATCTAACGTCCATAACTCACTCTTCTCACTCTTATAAAATTACTCCGTCCCGTGAAACTTCAAGGTGCTCATCTCGGGACCTCAAGAAATTTTGTAAGTCTGACGAATGTTAATTTAAGGCATGCAGCACACTGGCTGCCCTATATCTCTCGAATATACCACTAAAAACCACGCGCGTCCTTTTTATAGTGCTTATAAACATTTCATAATCTTATGACTACTGTATTCAAGTTAGATATTTGCAATTCACTTACAGAGATAATTAAATATACGAATACACACAATGCAGTAGGACGTAGAGAAAAATCTTCCTCTTACTTTCCGATCCCTCATTGAAATATATATTAAATGCTTTATTGGCCAAGATATGAATGACTTACACGAATGTCAGCATACATTCGGCCCTACAACAAGTCCAGATTGAATTTCGAATTGTAGTTACTTCTTAAATCATAGACCTATGGAACATTAGGTAATGGGTTGAGATACTCATGATGATCTTATGTGGAGAATTCGTAGTAATGGCACAATTTGTACGTAAATTTACAACTGTTTATAAACATAGCTAATTATAAAAGCAAAGCGTTGCACCGATTACTGGCGTCGTCACCCTTCATACGACGTGTCATACACAACGTGGTTCACTTGCCCCAAATCATAGATTTTAGGCATCCGGAACGTCTGGAAATATCACGTGCAAGATTGTCATATTCTCTCGCTCACCAGGCGAAAAATATTAGTTCCACAATAAAAGTAAACAAGATGTTTTTGTAGAGAATATAATGTAGTTAATAACAAAAAATTAAAACAGTGGCATTCAAACTCCTTTTTCTCGGCTAACTTTAAAACCGTGGCCTCGAAAGAAAACGTTCAAAGTTTGACTACATTAAATTTCCTCATAAAGGCCCTATTAATTATTTTTTTGTGGGACTGATTGTTTGTGCATAACGAGCGAGAGAATATCAAAATCACTGGGGGATGCACAAAACGTATGGTTAGCGGTAGAATAACTCTGTGTACACTATCTGGTCAAAAATTTCCGGATACCCGTATCTAATGCGGATCTGACTGCCAGATGCCACGATTCGCGGAACTGCCACTGTATAAGAACATTTTGTTGCCAACAGAGAGGCAATAAGAACCGAATGGGAATTATACTGTGTACTAGTCTTTGTCTGCCACCAAAGTAACAAATCCATGAGTGATATTTCACTCTATGCTACGCTACCCAGCTCGACTTTTGGTGGTGTGATTGTGAAGTGGAAACGCAAAGAACAACTACAACTAAACCAGGAGCAGGTAGGCCTCGTTTACTGACGGACACGAAACTGCCATTGCGGAAGGTCGTTACAAAAAACCGCATGAAATCTGCGGAAGAAATCACTCATGAGTTGCAAAGTGCTGCCACCAGCCCACTTAGTACAGTGACTGTGCGTCGGGAGTTAAAAAGTGTGGGATACAATCGTTGAGCAGCAATATATTTCTGTAATCAGTACTAAGAGAAGCTTGAGATGATGTAAAGAGCGATCGTTGCTGGACAGTGCATCCTAGAAAACAACTGATTTTGAGTGATGAATCACGATGTACCTTGTGGCAATGCGATGGAAGAGTGTGTGTTTCGTGAATGATAGGAGAACGCAGCCTGATATCATGTGTATTGCAAACACTGAAGCACTGAGAAGGTGGTGTCACAGTATGAGGGACTCTTCCGTGGTTAGGGTATGGTCCCTCAGTGCGCGTAAGGCAATATTAAATGCGGAATGATACGACCACATTTTTCAGCCTTATTTGTAAAGGTACAACTTGACCACATAATTTTTTTTTACTATTTTACAAACTGAATTACCGGTTTCGTCTGCTGCCATCTTCAGATATGTTACAAATTAAAAACAGTGGTGTAATCAGCCGAAATAAAATCGATAACGGGCCTGGTGATTCATAGGGAAAATATAAAATACTTGCGTATTAACAGCCACGCATGCCAGCCAAACATATTATAAAATATTCTGATGTGGATACCACCGTTAAAATCTATACATGTAGGTACATGGTATAGTGCTGGCGATGGCCTAGATGCGGTTGGTTTTTATACAAGTAACTGAGGTGAGCAGAGGACAGTGTAGCTAGGTACATGAGTAACCATTAGCGTAAATCAATAGGTAAGAACAGTATGCGTAGTCATTACGTAAATTACTTCGCAGGGCCAAATGAACGCCTGAAAAAAAAAAAAAATGAACTAACGTACATTAAGCGGATTTAGATCCCGACTTATAAAACCACATAAAAGACCTAACTAATAATAGTGCGAATCTCCTAGCCTGGCAAAATAAATAACACACAATTGTGTAAAAACCAGAGTAAAAAGTATAAACATAACATCACATCTATGAACTGTCAGGCGCTCATTTTGCCCACACTGTGGGAAGTGTGCAGTCAAGTCCACTTAAAATGCGAGGTATGCAATCCATTCCGGATGTTCTAAATTTCACTTCAGCTCTACGCTTCCATCATAAATTTTTAAACAGAAAAATCGTTTCCTGTACCAACGTACTTAGCAATAACACATGATGTCTCCTTACTCTTTGTTCAGTTCCATCGAAAACTGTGGCAACTAAGAGTGCAATAAAGCATGTGTCATCGGAAACTTTGTTGTTAGTTCCACTAATTTCTTCACTTGTTCCATGCCTCAAAATTTACCAAAAAGTGCTTCTTGATGCACAGAATAATGAATCACGTCAACTTTATCTCTAAATTCTTTCTGCGTGGTATTGTTGTTTCATAAAAAAAATTGAAGTACCCGTCGATTATGTGAATGCGTAAAAGTGACTGAAAATTATCATACCACTTTTCTGTTCAAATGGTTCAAATCGCTGTGAGCACTATGGTACTTAACTTCTATGTCATCAGTCCCCTAGAGCTTAGAACTACTTAAACCTAACTAACCTAAGGACATGACACACATCCATGCCCGAGGCAGGATTCCAACCTGCGACCGTAGCGGTCGCGCGGTTCCAGACTGTAGCGCCTAGAACCGCTAGGCCACAACGGCCAGCCCACTTTTCTGTCATTTGTACTCAGTTTTGAAGGCTTGTGACGATGGATCACAAGACTGCCTCTTTTTGTGAAAACAGCCTCTGGACCTTTGAGCGTCTTTCACACCATGAACAAATAGCGCAGCCTAAATAGCGCTGCCACCACGATACTGCCGAACTGAAGTGTTGCGCCGACCGAAAGATGCCACACAGCAATACTAAATGAAATATCTTTCTATACCGGGTACTTCCGAGAAGGACCGAACAAAGCCGAGACAATCCGTGCGGGCCCTAGGCCGGCACGTGTGCTGTTGGCACATCATGGCCAGCCCTCACTTACAGCATCATGATGTATGTGTGTCTGTCCAGGTTACGGGGAAAACAAATGTTGCCGATCTCATTCGTCATCTCCTACAGGCCCAGCACATGGAGTGATGGCATGGGGTGTCATTGGGCACACAGAACGATGGCATAGCCAGTACTTTGGGCATCAGGTGTAACATTTATGGCATTTTAAGGTTAGCAGCTGCATTCCCCGTGGTATACAGGCCAACTGCATGGAGTGATGGTATGCAGTGTGACTGGGTGCATGAAACTACTTCACAGCCGATAATATGGACGCCAGGTGTAACATTTATGATGAATTAAGGTTAGTAGCCAGATTAGTCTTGGCATAGAGGTCCAATGCATGGAGTGAAGTTTTGAAGTGACAATGGGTACACTAAACGATCGCATAGCCAGCAATTTGGACATGAGGTGTAAGATTTATGATGTATTAATGTTAATAGCTACTTCAACATGGGATACGGACCCACCGCATGGAGTAATGGTTTGGGTTGTTACTAAGTACATAGAATGATCACATAGCCATTAATTTGGATATCAGGTGTAACATTTACGAGGAATAACGGTTAGTACCTACATTCGTCGTGGCATTAAGCCCAACATGTGGACTGAAGGTATGGGGTGACATTGGTTAACAAAAAGATATCATAGCCAGTAATTTGTATATCAGGTGTAACATTTATGACGAATTAACGTTAGTAGCTGTATTCGTCATGGGATATGAACCCAGGTATGGGGTGCACTGGGTAAACAAAAAGGTCACGTAGCCAGTGCTTTGGACATGAGGTGTAGCATTTCGGATGTATTAAGGTTTGTGGCTGCACCCTCGACGACAACTTGCTGCTTTCAATTTGATAACTCAAAACTGCTTGTTGACCTTGTTTTTCTCTACTACTTCTATACACATGGTTCGACTGTTGCCCTGACAACAAGCGCCTTCTCTAGAACTTACTATTTATAACATCTGGTCTTGGGTTGCCAAGAGACTGGAACGCCACTGCTGGCCAGTCACTGTGGTTGATCTCTGGCACACAGTTAAAGCAGTAAAGGATACTCAAGTATGGGGCATCCAAACTCATTTCCGCCGATCCGAGTCTGATTATAGCCGTTTCTTCTGACAGGGTTGGCAGTACTGTGAAGTCCATTTGGGCACCGTGTACATCCCAAACCACTGGAAAATTTAATCAAGTATTCTTTCTACATTACTGCTTGCGCATAATAAATAAAACTTAATCTTTCCATTAGGTGTCTGGTGCTGCAGTTCTGCCTGCATTGCAGTATGTTTTTCTACATATACCTATCATTAATTTGTTATTTTAGGCCATATAGTATCAATATACATTCGATACTAGAGAAGCCATTGTTTCAATTGCGGCAAGAGAAGTGCCCACAGTACGTATTATTGGTAACAACTTTTGTAAGCTTAATTGCTCATTTTGTAATTTTAATTCGTTGTTTTCGTTTACCTGTATTCCCTCATTCCCATAACATTCATACAAAATAACATCAAACAGGAACCCTTTTGATGAATAGCTCCAAACGATTTTCCCATCTTGAATGGTGATCGAATTTCATAGAATTATGTTGTACGTATTTTACGTTGTGCTAATACCTTCAATTTCTATTCCTTTTACTTCCTTCTTATGTCCATAGATATACAGGCATGCCATGATGAACAGACGAATGTAGTGGCGTCCCAGGAATCAGAGAAATAGATTCTTCTGTAGTATGCAATAAAAAGAAATAGGGAAGAAAATTTGGAGTTAAACATCTAAGCTGTCTTTAGAAAGAGGGCATTACAGTACGTAAGAGTGAAGAATGACGGTTGTTGTTAGGGTAGATTGACTAGAGTCCAAATTCCTTTGGTGCAGATGTTCATTGGCCTGAAGAAGGAGCATTTTCTTCAAAACTTTCCGTTCAGGTCCCATATGTCACATTTCACACATCAGTCTGTTCCTCAGACTTCCATTTACTTTCCAGTGATTGTTAACCCCGTATAATGCAACGAATAAAGAGAATATATTTGGTAGCCCTAAAAATTTCGACCCTAATATTTCTGCCATTTCCAGAATTTGGTTTGATGCCTCTATTTTTTCTGGCGCGAAGTCTAGAGCGCACGTGTCATGCAGAGTAACAAATAAGAACGTAATGTCCGTTGCAATATACACTCTATCATCATCATCATCATCATCATTTAAGACTGATTATGCCTTTCAGCGTTCAGTCTGGAGCATAGCCTCCTTATAAAATTCCTCCATGTTCCCCTATTCAGTGCTAACATTGGTGCCTCTTCTGATGTTAAACCTATTACTTCAAAATCATTCTTAACCGAATCCAGGTACCTTCTCCTTGGTCTGCCCCGACTCCTCCTACCCTCTACTGCTGAACCCATGAGTCTCTCGGCTAACCTTGCTTCCCCCATGCGTGTAACATGACCCCACCATCTAAGCCTGTTCGCCCTGACTGCTACATCTATAGAGTTCATTCCCAGTTTTTCTTTGATTTCCTCATTGTAGACACCCTCCTGCCATTGTTCCCATCTACTAGTACCTGCAATCATCCTAGCTACTTTCATATCCGTAACCACAACCTTGTTGATAAGGTAACCTGAATCCACCCAGCTTTCGCTCCCATACAACAAAGTTGCTCGAAAGATTGTACGGTATACACTATAGGCAATAAATAAATAAATAAATAAATAAAAATAAATCGACGCACCACGAAGGAGTTATGCAAATTGGTCACAAACTGATATTCAGAGAGTTGTCGATGGAAACTTCGGCGGCCTGTGGCTCAATGTGGGACGCTGCAACGTCAAAGAAGCCGTTTGGAGTAATCGACGAGTCGCTAGACATCTGAATAGTAGCGATGCCACTATTCGACGATATTGGCAAGAATGGGTGAACCATGGCCAAACACAGCGTCAAGAAGCAATCCGTCGGTCTAGAGAGACGACAGGACGAGAGGACCGAGCAATCGTTAGAGAGACACTCAGAGTTCCCAAATCATCATTAACATTGATAAGATGTGCAGTCAGATGTGCAATTCGTGGTTCAATAGCCACAAGGACCATTACCGGTAATAGGGTAATAGGCGATTCACGGAAAGGGGGCTTGCTCATGGGGCCTGTTGATTGCCATTGACCTATGTACACTGACAAGACGACCTGCAAGGGTGCAGGGCACATTCGGACTGGAATATCATGGATTGGAATAGAACTGTCTGCAGTGATCAACCCCGCTTCGAACGGATCCCCGATGACCAGCGAAGACTTGACTTGTAGAGGCCGCGCAGAGCTGTGGAATAAGAATCTGGCCGTCGCCCGCCATACTGTTCAACAAGCAGGTGAGATGGTCTGTGGTACCAGTCCACTTTATAGCAGGACCATTGTGCATGTCATCCGGGGCACCCATACAGCACAGCCATATGTCGACGATATCCTATGCCCTGTTTTGCTGCTCTTCACGGCAAACCATACTGGGCTTACAATTCACCAAGATAATGCACTCCGGCACACGGCGAGGGAGTTTCTATAGCGCCGGCCTGGTGGCCGTGCGGTTCTAGGCACTGCAGTCCGGAACCGCGGGACTGCTACGGTCGCAGGTTCGAATCCTGCCTCGGGCATGGATGTGTGTGATGTCCTTAGTAAGGTTTAAGTAGTTCTAAGTTCTAGGGGACTGATGACCTCAGTTGTCGAGTCCCATAGTGCTCAGAGCCATTTGAACCATTTTGAGTTTCTACAGCTTGTGTTTGTTCTTGCCACACCCTACTATGGCCATAAAGTTCGCTGGATATTCGCTGTATGTCTCCCCAATTGAGTGCTTTTGGCCCATTATGGACAGTATCTTCCAAACATCTCGTGATATTGACGGTCTAACCAGCCATTTTGACAGCATTTGGCTCCATGATACGATGACATCCAGTAACTCTGTCAGTGAGTGTCAAGCCAAATAACAACTTGCATAAGGACCAGAGGTGGAGCAGCGCGTTGTTTACTACCTCAGTTTGTAAAGTTATTTCTTTTGAATAAACCATCCAGGTTTTCTGAAACGGTAATAATTTTTTGTCTGTACTTGTACATCACATCTAAAAATTTCCGTTCTATTGGGATGATGCTTTCGTGGTGCGTCGTGTTGTTAGTTAGATTGCTTTTAAATGACCCACAGATTACTGAGAAGCTATTCTTTGCACGTTGTGCTCAATAAAAAAATGGTTCAAATGGCTCTGAGCACTATGCGACTTAACTTCTGAGGTCATCAGTCGCCTAGAACTTAGAACTAATTAAATATAACTAACCTAAGGGCATCAGACACATCCATGCCCGAGGCAGGATTCGAAACTGCGACCGTAGCGCCCGCTCGGTTACAGACTGTAGCGCCTAGAACCGCACGGCCACGAGGGCCGGCTGTGCTCAATACCTTTCATTCAATTAATGAATGGTTTTTCTTGAAAACTAGTAGAAGTTATTTTAGGTGTAAAAATTATTTCAAACAATAATTCATAATATCTGTAGTTTTAAGTTTATATTTGCCAGATGACAGTTACTGACCCACTGTACGCATATAAACGACATCATTTTATGTAGAAGGAAGTTCTAATGTGATTCGTGAATCCTGAAAAACTAAATTTCGAATTTTCTTTTTCTTAGCTTACAAGACGGGAGCGCCAATTTTTCATAAAGCAGTATCATGTAAAAAGTACGCATCTCGTTCTGTTAAAGTGATATTCCCAAAAGATATTTTATACCCCTCTAATAATAGATGTTCCAATGATTTTCGCTTGCTGTATGTTTTCATTTGTATTTGCAGATTTGGAAGACTTACTCTTTGCTGGTATTCAGAATGGATATACTGTGTCTGAATTAAGCCATCTATTTCTGAACTTTTGACAATGACCCCACATAGAACAGCTACACCGTTCAACGAATTTCCACTTTCGATAAAATATTGAAAACATTGGTGGCATGGTACTGCGAATTGTCGATGTAGACGAAACACACATTACATATTGATCGTTAAAAATGTATTAAAAAATATCTGTAGATCAAGTCGATAAACCAAATTTTATCGAAACCAGGAGAATCTTTGTATTAAGCTCAGTCATTTTGCTTTGCTGCAAATAGCAAATACAAGAAAAGTCATATTTACTTGCATACTTTTGAAACATGGCAAAGTAGAAAGTGCCGTTATTAAGTGTTAACGGGATTATGTTGAGTGCAATGTACACTAAATGTAAGCGCGTGGAATTGAAGAAACAAAACGGAGTGAGCCGCACGATGCAAGCGCCGGGGCGGGGGTGTGGCCAACGGCCTCTGGTCAAGCCGGCCAGCCCCAAGTCCTGCTAATGGGTTTCCGATAGCGCGTCCTGCAACTGCGCTCTGTAATGGAACAGTACGAGGTAGATTTTAAAACTCTGTCGCGGCTGTGACGGGTGGCCACTTAAGTTTTAATTGCTCCTCTCACAGTGTGCGTTGTTAAAACTCGTACTAGTGATTCGAACCCGAATGAACGTTTCTCAACCCTCGAAATGTGCTTCTCACGTAGCTTTCCACTTTACATCTAACACGTTCAGTCTAAAAACACGTAGTACTGCGTACTAATATCACCGGTGCTTGGAATATTATCGCAAGTACGGCGAACTATTGATACGAGGAAATAAATCAAATTACCTTAATTCTTAACTACACTAGTTATGTAGACTGAATTTAGTATCTTGGCGGCATAGTTTTTGATCCCAAAAATTAAAACCATTACAAAATTGTTTGACACTATGTTTCTCTAAACTCTTGTTGAAGAGTGAATAAATGAAATGCATCTATTTCTTAAAAATAAGTCTTTAACAAAAAAAGGAAACATGATCATACCAGCAACTGACTCTAGCATTAATATCGGCCTCCTAAACAGATTTTTTTGAATTAACTTAAAAAAGAACTGAAATCTACTTCAACAATGTTCAGAAAAATCTTTTTAAATCAAGTGGTGATTAATTAAGGAAACAAAAAAAAATTATTAGTGACCTTCAATGAAAAAGGTAACAATAGGTCTGACTCAGCTAAGCACTTACTTTCGTCTGTCACAGTTAACATGTATCTTTTCGTCAATGGAATGCTTTTTGCACAAGAGTTTTGACTTATAGAACATACTTTGGTAGTTTTTGTGTCTAAAAGGCGTGGACAGACATAGTGACACCTTTGCCTTTTTTGGCTGACTCGGTTCCGCTTGGGCTTGCACTGCCAGTTCGTCGATTCTGCTATCATTTTCAAAAATTTTGGAAACAATTTTGTCGTTTGCAGTCTGCAAGTCTCTAGAACAATATCTGGAATTCATTTTCCTCTCTAAAATATTTCCTTTGATCAATGCCATAAAATCTCGATGCGCCATCTTGCTACACAGAGGATTTTTTTCATAAAACTAGTCAGGTGGTCCAATTATTTGCTATAGTTTGCTTAAATAATATTACCTTCTTTATGCTTACTCATCGTACTCTATACCTCTGTCTGTTTTATTATGAGATATCTCTGTTTCGTAATCACTAAACTAGACGCATCTTGAATAAAGTCTCGTTTATCCAATGAGTCAGCGAACTCCACTACCCCTCAATAAATCCAAAGTTTGACACATCACTCTATTATGTCTGAAAATATTAAAAAATGGTAATGACAAATAAGAAAAGTAATGTTTTTAGTTTCGTCGGGTAGGCTTCGACCCCAGCTGGTACGTACATACGGAAGTAATGGTTGATAGTGACCATGCGCCTGCACTACACGAAAGCAATGAAAAAGGTAACAATAGGTCTGACTCAGCTAAGCACTTACTTTCGTCTGTCACAGTTAACATGTATCTTTTCGTCAATGGAATGCTTTTTGCACAAGAGTTTTGACTTATAGAACATACTTTGGTAGTTTTTGTGTCTAAAAGGCGTGGACAGACATAGTGACACCTTTGCCTTTTTTGGCTGACTCGGTTCCGCTTGGGCTTGCACTGCCAGTTCGTCGATTCTGCTATCATTTTCAAAAATTTTGGAAACAATTTTGTCGTTTGCAGTCTGCAAGTCTCTAGAACAATATCTGGAATTCATTTTCCTCTCTAAAATATTTCCTTTGATCAATGCCATAAAATCTCGATGCGCCATCTTGCTACACAGAGGATTTTTTTCATAAAACTAGTCAGGTGGTCCAATTATTTGCTATAGTTTGCTTAAATAATATTACCTTCTTTATGCTTACTCATCGTACTCTATACCTCTGTCTGTTTTATTATGAGATATCTCTGTTTCGTAATCACTAAACTAGACGCATCTTGAATAAAGTCTCGTTTATCCAATGAGTCAGCGAACTCCACTACCCCTCAATAAATCCAAAGTTTGACACATCACTCTATTATGTCTGAAAATATTAAAAAATGGTAATGACAAATAAGAAAAGTAATGTTTTTAGTTTCGTCGGGTAGGCTTCGACCCCAGCTGGTACGTACATACGGAAGTAATGGTTGATAGTGACCATGCGCCTGCACTACACGAAAGCACAGACGGTACTAAGATCACATAGAAACGGAGAGACAACGTTGCAACAGGAACGGAAATAAATTACACCACGAATATATTTAAGGGTTAAGGATGTCGTTCCTCAAACACAATATATTGAGCACAACGGCTGATACACCGAACTTCTGTTTCTAGAAGTAGAGTTCGAATTCATGTCTGGTCCTCCAGACTTCTCTGTTCCTCAATTTTCATTTCTAAATCACTTGCAGCAGCCACTAATATTAATCCCCAAATAATGTCACTGTTGATTTCCTCCCGCATTTTCTTCGACTTAAGATTAAAGTTTCATTTATGTTCAGAGTCGGAATCATTACAGACGAATAGTTTGCTGCATTGTACAATGACTGAAAAGGGAAACGTTTGAGGTCAGGATAGGTGTAGATAAACCTACGAATACCTGAATAAGCCCGTATAATCTATACACAGTGCTGTAATCTTCATATGTTGGAGATAAAACTCGAACATTGAGAAAGTAGTCAATAAAATATTTGTGGGTTTCTGACCGCATTGTCAATATGTAAAACTACCGACATTTCGGTCCCTGTTGCAAGTGACCTTCTTCAGCGTGTTTACTGCTGAATGCGAAAACTTTTTTCTTATATACCTACAGATGTAGCTGTTATCTAATTCTGACAGCTAGTTAAGAATGAAAGAGAAGGATGTTAGAAGTTTGTTGTTGCTTTTTTAATTACTTCTTTTCATGGTGGAAAGCCGACGTTTTGATTAGTGTTTGCATTACTGTTTATGACTGGTGGAAATCGGCAAGCCGGCCGTTGAGACCGAGCGGTTTTAGGTGCTTCATTCTGGAACCGCACGACCACTACGGTTGCACGTTCGAATCCTCCCTCGTGCATGGATGTGTTTGATGTCCTTAGGTTAGTTAGGTTTAAGTAGTTGTAGGGGACTGATGACCTCAGATGTTAAGTCCTATAGTGCTCAGAGCCATTTGAACCATTTTTTAAATCGGCGAATGAAAAACCGGGGCCAATTATAGCGTGGCGTTGTTTTCCTGCTTTCTAGCACCGGCTGAGGCGCGCCAATACTTACAGTTAGGTACTTGCGGCGCTGTAGTCTCCCGCACTCTTGTGTGTGTTGCTTCATGTGAGCTGTCGCCCCGTAGTGTTGTTATTGCCGGGAGCCAAGACGGAAGTAAGTATCAGGATTCTCTGTTCATGTTGGCGGGTCGCTTGGCTATTTCTGTTACGTCTCTGATGAGCGGAGAGAGCGCACGAAGAAGCCCCACTACTCTCCCTCTGACGTCCCAGATGTGAGGCAGCCAGATCAGATGGATGTCTAGCGTCACTCCGAGGTATTTTCCGGTCCGCAACTATGGGATGGGCCTCCCTCATCGAGACTGCCAGCAGATCCGGAATCAGCCTCTTCCTCGAGAAGACGACTGCCTGACTTTTAGCAGCTTTGAACTTCAGGCACTATTTGCTGAACCAGGCAACCAGGACATCACATTCGGGCTGGAGGCGGCTTCACATCTCGGCCGCATTCATGCTGCGTGTGAAGAACGCCGTGTCGTAAGCACAGAGCGCACATCCCAGGAGTGTTTGGCTGGGTCCAGATCTGGCGAGATGGGGCCCAGCACATCAATTGGAATTCGCCACTGCGTTCCTCAAACCATTCCGTCATACTCCTGGCCTTGTGACATGGCGCATTATCTTGCTGAAAATTGCCGCTGCCCTCAGGAAACGTGATCGTCATGAAGGAGTGTACGTCGTCTGAAACCAATGAAGATGCTCCTTAGCCGTCATGGTACCTTGCACGAGCTCCACTGAACCCATGAGTGACCAAGTGACTGTTCCCCAGAGCCTGACGAAGCCGCCGGCAACTTGTGTTCGTCCCGCAGTGCAGGCGTCAAGGAGCTGTTCCGCTGGAACATGACGGACCGCGCTATCCCATCGGTGTGATGAGGAAGGTGTCGGGATTCAATAGGCCATGCAACAATTTGCCACAGCGCCAATATCCAGTGCCTTCAGTCGCAGCTGCTCATACTGTGGTGTTAACATAGGCCCATCTTTAGGACTGTTCGGCATCCTGTATGTTCATACACGCTTTTGTCCTGCCCAGCATGAAAGTACGATGTTAGTTCAGCCACAGTTCGGCGCCTGTCCTGTTTTAACAGTCTGCCCATCCTACGACGTCCGACATCTGTAATGAGTGGTGCCCTCTCAATACCACGTCGTCTGGACGTTGTCCATCTTTGTCTCGCTAAGTGTGTGTGTGTGTGTGTGTGTGTGTGTGTGTGTGTGTGTGTCTGACGAGCAGTCATTCCTCGACAGATGACGCTACTATCGCTTGGACGGGTTTATATCGATAATAGGTCGATGGTAATAATGTCCTGGCTGATTAGCGTAAGTATTACAAGTTAATAATAGTAGTTATTATGAAAGGAAACTAATATTTAAATTGAAGACAGTTTCCATTAGTTTATTCTGGAAGGAGAGAGTAGCTAATGGTCCTGTTCCTGATAACTATCTGTTCGCCTGCAAGAGGCTCGGAAAGTTCCTTCAGGGCACTGCCTTGCATTATAAGACTTATTACTCCGTCCATAGACATTGTGGGATGGGGACCATCAACTCTTAAAAGTTTATAATCTCACCGTCGGTTTTCTAGAATATCGTATTGTTTGGGATAAATGGCTGTTCAGACACTAGCAATCAAGTTTTCTGATTAATTATCCAGCATTTACGATTGAAAATAACAAAACTATCAAGACAGTGTCACACACCGCCCCAACTGGATAGAGCTGTTATTAATGACAGGCATTATACAATCATTAATTCATAAAGTAGATATTCGGCGACATGCTCCATGAACCTATTCGACCTGGAGTACCCGGAATGTCACTGCTTTTACCGTAGTGTCACATGTACTCGGCTACGAACTGAACAAGAACTTCTGCAAATAGATAAATATTGCGGGGTCTTGTACCTTAATTGAGTTAATCCTACATTTTTATTCCACCTTGAGGCTAGCGGCTGAAACGCTCCATGAGTTCCCATGAAAGGTGTTTGTCGTAAGTCCTTGAGTGCATAAAAACTTTGATCAGGGCTGCTCATGCCTCGCATCAAGAATTCAGTGTTCTCGTCAAGTATTCGAGGCGGAAAATCCAGGTAGCCGCATACAACCCGAGAGAAGTGCTGTATAAGATCTTCCTGAATAAGGCTTATAACTGTTAAGGCCAGGAGCTTTAAAAAATTATAGTAAGATGAATGAAGCCTCAATACGTCAGAAAAAATATTTCTTGTTGTTGTAAAGTCTACCTGGAACGTTGAAAGAAATAACTTTCGACACGTGTCACTCATCTTACTTTGTGGAACAGCAGTCAAATTTTTCTTCCTTTTGTCAGTGGCTTCATGGCGTTTTCGTCGGCGCAACAATTTTATTGAAAGAACAAGGGGTGTCACGAACAAGTTCCCTGTGCCCATTCTGAACACGACGTAGCGGCGGTTATTGTAAAACAATGAAAGTCTTCAACCGTATATTGTCTTCTAAAATAACGACAACAGTTATTGTATCTGAAGAATCAGATAACATATTTTAGCCTGTGATTTTGAATCATATCCCAATTTATTCAGATATGTTGTTTCCAGTATGTATCTTCCGTAAATTATAAGAAGCTGAGGGTTTACAAATTTTACGTCTGGATGAAAGTCACCTTCAGTCTTGCTGATTAGTTTGTTTAGTAAGTTTAAAAATCATCGTCGTTATCTTAGAGAAAAAATATTATGAAGCTGAGTGGAAGGGCTAGTTATTTTTATCTTTTCACTCTGTATTCAATCATGGGTTACCTTCACACAAAAAATTTAGTACAAATAATTTACTGTTATTAATTCTGAATCATGATGGAGACAATGTATTACACCTCCTACATGCAAATCTCTCATTTATTGTATAGTTTCAGCACATCTTACTGTAACTTAATTTTTCAGACACTGTACACGAAATTGTGTTCAGCCTTGAGAAGTCCGCTTCAGTAACCCGCCACACTGGGGCTCACCTCCATGTTGGACCCTCTTACGAGACACACGTATCGTTGACATGCAGATTAAGAAATTTTCCGCGAACTGTTAATGACATTTTCCAGTTAGCGCTCCCCTTATAACTCATTTTCAAACATGCTTTCCAACATGTTTCCCAGCCTTCTTTTATTTATGTCATTGCACGTCTGCTGTCCCAAAACTTTAACATCAGCGGAAGGCTTGCGTTATTTCGCATTCCTTTCGTATTTTTATAGTATTTAATCCTGCAATTGTATCTTTAACATCTGGCAATATCATGCCCTGTTGGTCCTTGATTATCTGCACCTAAAAGCACACTGATATTTGAAAGGGAAAAAACGCAAGATATTTCTATTTTATTTTCCTAAAAACTGCTGTCTCGCTCAAGTAGCCGTAATGGAGTCCCTTCCCCGCCTATATCGTTTAGCTTGAAAGCATCGCTTGTTCGTCTGAATGCGTCATAGGCGCCAAAGTAGCCCCTTTATTTATTATCCCAAGTAGCAGTACCAACCTTCGAAACCTTGCCTGTTCTGCATGTCTGGACTCGCAAAGAGGTCTCCCTGCCTAAATTTTGACATATCACGAACCACATTGCTGCATTTGGGCTTCTAGCCAGAACAATTGGATCACGCAGCAATTTTGGGCCTCATTGGCCACAATGGTGAGCGTCACTTTCCGCCTCCACAACGAGAGAGAGAGGCTAAATTTGGTCGTGTGCTTGCCGTCGATGGATCCTAGCGGACACAGTTTTAGACTGTCACTGCGTGTAGTAAGTCATGAAACTTTGTTCTTGCAACAAGTATTTTACCATTTTGCGTAGGAAATTCATTAAATTTTAGCTGTGTCGGACTCAGAACCCGAGCTTTTGTTGCGCGTGGATGCACCTGATAACCATATTAAATAAATTCACCCACTTTTCATGCATTTTTATTGCCTTCAGCTAGTCTTATATTCAATACAATATCTCGCAGTAAAGTGAGTATTTTTGAATGGCTACTTTCGCGAGACATGGTCTTGCCATTTTGTTACTCATCTTACGATAATGTGGCAAGGCACTTGATAACTACGTTAAATAAATTCACGTGCTTTTCATACATTTGTATCTCCTTCAGGGAGTTATATACTGAATTCAATATTTGCTAGTTAAGGTGAATATTTTAAGAAAAGTCAATTTTCGTGAGACATGATCTTGTCGCCCTGTTCCTGACCCTAGAACCAATTGGCGAGTGGCTGGCATTAGTATTGCTTAATGGAACAGTATTTAGTCGTGGCTCAGAAATCCTTCATTTGCATCGTAGTGAGCCACAGGTCGTTACATCAATGCACCAGTTATTTAAACATGCAGGAGGGATCCTTGTGTGCTATTTTTCCTTCCATGTAACGAATTATTTCCCGGCTTATCTATCCTCAGTGGTTGTTGCACGTTACCTCACCTCCAGTTCTTTGTAACTACTAACGTTATTGTCTGGTAGTAACGGCCAGACTCCACTCTGTTCCTTACTGTGAGACTTGACAGGATCAGATGTCGGTTTCTTTGTACACTTCGGTCACGGCGTCTGAAGATGTTGTAATGTAGAGCTCAAACAGGTTGCTCAAATGAAATAAACAATGAAAATTTAGATTTATGCAAGTGTTTTGATTGGACATTTTGTATCGAACAGCCGTGGTCCTGCAACCATCTGTATTAAGATTCAATGACAGAGGCTGAAATAAGTGTTCAAGCCGATATAATGTTAAATTATGTAGGCTAATCAAGTCCCATTTGTAGTAAATACTGAGATTTGCTGTAATAAACTAATGTTGGAAATTCCTTCTTTTAATGAAGTACAACCCCGTCAAAGCCGTAGATGAAAGGCTTGAAATTCCTTAAGGGGAACAAGCAAATCCATAAAAGCAGCATTTAATTTTCGTACGGTCACCACAGATCTCGCGCTGTCGTTGTTGTGCTGTTTGCGAAATTAAACCTAGAGGTCAGGGCTTTACCGTTAGAGACCCGTTCTGAATAATGCATGCACGAACGACTAGCTCATCTCGTTCTTCCTAGTAAAAGAAGCATCGCAGTCTTATTGCTAGATACGAAATAAAATTCCTAATGTTATGATGAAAGAGGATGTATGCTTTTGGGAAGTTATAATAATGCATTTTTTCCCTGAGATGTTTCTATGAAGGCAGTCTTCCTTACCCGTCCCATTAATATCAACGTTTATGACGAATAGCTATTGTCAACAAATCCTGACCTTTCCCACTTGCTTTGTTGAAGTACGAATCCTGACATAATCGTACTTTACACACCCAGGCACCTCTTTCATCACAAATAAGAACCTTGAAATTCATCGCGTTTTGTAGCAAAAGTTGCTCATCTGCAGGACTAGTGATGGATATTGAGCACAAAGGGTGAGACAGAAATATAACCAGAACGTCAGACAGTAAATGAGAGCAAAGGAAGTGAACAAGAATGCGAAAAAGAGATAAAAGTCCAAGTTATATTGCAAACAATCCATGGTAGGTCAAGCCTATAGAACACAAATGTATAGTACATGCGACATCGTTCCGATAGAAATGAGGTACTGAACCTTATTTATGTTCAAGGCAATCGAGCAGTGGTTATTGCAAATGCTATCATTTGCTGGTGCCGAGGTTCTGTCTCTGCAGCTGCGCCTGTCGTTTTGCCGCAGATACCGAGTGCCACACATCAGACACCATGACGGTAATATTAGACGTAGTAGTGTTAGCGCCGAGTTTCAATCGCATTATGCGTCCGCGATATATTTATCAGATTCTGCGCAGAAATATAATTTCGCTGACGGAAGCGAGTGTTTCAAATTCTCTCCCCCGAACGCAAGCGATGAAGCAGGAAATTAGCTTTCGCAGTTCTTGCTCAACTTAACTTCTCAGCGAGTTCGCATCAGGCTTCCACTTGCGCAGATCAAAGGATCTCATGCTCTACAGATACTCGAACTCAATAACTAATATGCAGTAGTACTCGCGACATTCTGCAGTTCAGACAAGTAAATTTGTATTGTCCGTCGTAGTAAAATGGAGGCCAGAAAAGTAAAATATCGAATACCGGCTGAAAATCTGTGGATTTAGGAAGTGAGAGTGTTGTGAATCTCCTAACTCTTCTTTTATTTGCTTTTCTGCTGCTGTCAGTGTAGGAAATATTATTTTCTGTGAGGTTAATGCAACCTTTGCAGTGCTAGTGCACTGTTGAAGAACAAAGGAAGAAAAGACGCACAACGAAGGAATTAACCGAATGGAACGGATATCAGGAAATGCGATGTACACGTACAGACAAACAAATTATTACAATCTTAAAAAACTGGATTATTTATTCAAGAGAAACATTTGCACAAATTGAGCAAGTCAGTTACGCGTTCGTTCACCTTTGGCTTTACACAAGCAGTTATTCGTCTTGGCATTGATTGATAGGGCTGTTGTATGTCTCCCAAAGGGATATCGCGCCACGTTGTGCCCAATTGGCGCTTTAGATCGTCCAGATCACGAGATGGTTGGAGGGCCCTGCCCATAATGCTCCAACCGTTCTCAGTTGGGGGGAGGTCCGGCGGCTTTGCGCGCCAAGATAGGGTTCGACAAGAACGAAGATAAAAAGTAGAAACTCTTGTCGCGGGAAGGTGGTCATTGTCTCACTAAAATGTAAGCAGACGATGGCTTCCCATGAAGGCGAACAAAACGGCATCGGGAGTAAAATATAGTCGGCGTACTGTGTGCAGCAGATGACAACCAAAGGGGTCTTTCTACGAAAAGAAATGGCATCCCAGACCATCACTGCCCGCAGTCGGGCCCTTTGGCGGGTGACGGTCAGGTTGGTATCCCACCACTGTCCGAGAGTCTCCGAACAGTCTTCAGCCTACAGTCACAAATGACTGACGCAGAACTGTCTGAACTCCGACGGCCAGCGAAGACGTGTCTAGAGGCGCTCCGGACTGTGTTGGGAAACAAAACTGTCGCCCGCCATATGTCCTGACAGCAAGGAGTAATGGACGTTTCATGCCAGGACCCCTTTGGTTGGCTCCCCTGCCACAGTACAGCGATACGTCGATGGTATTCTAGGCCGCGTCACGCTTTGTTGCCCTTCATAGCAAGCCATCCTGGGCTGACACTTCAGTAGGATAATGCCCACCTGCACAAGGCGAGAGTTCCTATTGCTTGTCTTCATAGTTGCCAAACACTGCCTTGGCCAGCAATGTAACCGGACGTCTCCCCAACTGAGAACGTATCTAGCATGATGAACAAGGTTCTCCATGTATCTCATGATTCTATTAAATAAGCCAACTGGACAAAATTTGTCGCCGTATTCCACAGGAGAATATTCAGTAACTCTATTAATCAATGCCAGAGGTGGACTAACGCGTTATCGACTTACGCAATTTGTAAATCTTTTTCTATTGAATAAACCAGGCAATTTTTCTGGAACTGAAATCATTTATTTGTTTGTTCATGTACATCAAATCTCCTGATTTCTGCCCCATCTGGATAATTTATTCCTTGTAAACTTTTTCGTTTTTGTCTTAGAGTATATATACAGCTACTATTCACTGTAAGTGGAGTTAGGCCTTTCAAACAGCAACAATACTTCTTAATTTCTGGAGAAACGATCTGTTACTTTTCCAGTTAGAAGGGTTGTAAATCGTGTACACTCACCCCTATTTGGCATATTTTACGAGACAGCGACAGATTACAATCAGCTAAATATCATCTTATTAAATAGCGGTTAGTTGGACTTGAAGTAAATAAGTTGATTTACAGAAATAGCAGCAAAACTGAAGTTATGACATCTAGCATTATTTTCTTTTATATAACTGGTAAATCGATCTTTGTACTAACATCTGTTTCATTGAAAGAGTGTACTGAACTTGAGATGCGACCAACGTATTATTCACGTAGTGCACCTCTGTTGTTGAGTGATCAGCGTTCATCATAGATTACTACCATGCTGAGGACCCACGTTTCATTCGCGGTTGCCGGCCAGAGTGGCCGAGCGGTTCTAGGCGCTTCAGTCGCGAACAGAGCGACCACTACGGTCGCAGGTTCGAATCCTGCCTCTGACATGGATGTGTGTGATGTCCTTAGGTTAGTTAGGATTAAGTAGTTCTAAGTGCTAGGGAACTGATGACCTCAGAATTTAAGTCCCATAGTGCTCGGAGCCATTTGAACCTTTTTTTTCATTCCCGGTTCTGCCAAGTTTTTTCCTTGGGGCAGACTCGTAAGGTGTGCACTCAGCCTCGTGACAAAATTTGACGAGCTACATGAAGGAGAAGTAGCATTTCTACGATCTGGAAAGTACGCCCGGAGATCGTTGGGTTTACCACATTTCGCTCCACACCGGAAGTTTGACACGGCGGCCGGTCGACATCCCTTGGCCCTTCTAGACTTGGATGAGGAGCTCGTAAAAATTACTCACTTACTGTCGTGTCTTACGTTTATTTTCTTCCACACTTAATATGAAGGTGGAGTAGGTCTCAAATGGTGCGGGGACTATTAATGTGAGACACAAATAAAATATGCCGGTTTGGTAGTCTGATAATTTTCGAATCTTCAAATTTTCACTATAGGTATCAACTGCAGCTGTTTTCAGACGTTTTAAAAATTTATCTTGCAAGGTTATATGTCTGCTTTAACCGTTTAATATCCGGCAGAAAGAACAAAGAACATTTAGATTAATAAAACTACTGCTTGTATTCAGTTTACTAACACAGAACAGATGACGTTAAGAAGAGTACTAGTCACGCGAATAGCGAATGACTGAACAACGAATGTAAGGAAGCTGTGGAAGACCACGTGGACCAGTTCCATTACCTAGGCAGCAGTAATCTATCACGAAACTTCGTGTGAATAATTAAGATGCAAAATCAGAACTGTGTTGTCGGAGAACGCTTAATAAACAAACGGTTTATGTGATAGAGTCAGCCACTAATGTTTAACAAAGGCAAGGAGCTACGAAACTTTATGTTTGGTGCTTGAAACTAATTTGAAGTGAGAGTTAGTCGGTGAGCATTTGAGTAAACTACGATCAAATCGAAATGTGCTCCAGATGTATATTACAAACTATAAAGTTAAATAAAGTACATAATGAAATAGTATTGTAGTAGGTAAAGTACACGTTATTGAGACCTTGTTAAGAGAATAAGTTATCAAGTTCTCATAACACCGAATTTAATAGTGTATAGGACAGGGAAAGGCAAAAGTTATTAAATACGAATTACGTACGTTATGTGTTGGTATGTAAATATGTAAAGTGATCACCCTTTCCGAACAGTGACTGAATAAATATGTAAAACTGTTGATGTCCCTGATGCACATTACAGTAGAAAATTTCGAATAATTTTAAATTTGATGTGGAGGAAGTCAAGCATTGCAGATTTGTTTTCCTGAAGTTTCTGAATTCAGTAAGACGGGACTCGAAAGTTTATACGTTTACCACGGGATAATACACATGTTGTTGTTGTTGTGGTCTTTAGTCCAGAGACTGGTCTGATGCAGCTCTCCATGCTACACTAACCTGTGCAAGCTTCTTCATCTCCCAGTACCTACTGCAACCTACATCCTTCTGAATTTGTTTAGTGTATTCATCTCTTGGTCTCCCTCTACTACTTTTAACCCCAACGTTGCACTCCAATACTAAGTTGGTGATCTCTTGATGCCTCACAACATGTCCTACCAATCGATCCCTTCTTCTAGTCAGATGGTGCCAAAAATTTCTCTTCGCCCCATTTCTCTTCAGTACCACATTAGTTATGTGATCTAACCATCTAATCTTCAGCATCCTTCTGTAGAACCACATTTCGAAAGCTTCTATTCTCTTTTTGTCCAAACTATTTATCGTCTACTTTTCACTTCCATGCAGAGTTACACTCCATACAAATCTTTCAGAAAGGACGTCTTGACACTTAAATATATGCTCGATGTTAACAAATTTCTCTCCTTTAGAAACGCTTTTCTTGCCATTGCCAGTTTACATTTTATATCCTCTCTACTTCGACCATTATTAGTTATTGTTCTCCCCAAACAGCAAAACTCCTTTACTACTTTAACAGTCTCATTTCCTAATCTAATACCCTCAGCATCACCCTATTTAATTCGACTACATTCCATTATCGGCGAAGATCAGTTTGGATTCCGCAGATATGTTGGAACACGTGAGGCAATATTGACCCTACGACTTATCTTAGAAAATAGATTAAGGAAAGGCATACCTACGTTTCTAGCACTTGTGGACTTAGAGAAAGCTTTTGACAATGTTGACTGGAACAGTCTCTTTCAAATTATAAAGGTGTCAGGGATAAAACTCAGGGTGCGAAAGGATATTTACAATTTGTACAGAAAGTAGATGGCAGTTATAAGAGTCGAGGGGTATGAAAGGGAAGCAGTGAGACAAGGTTGTAGCCTGTCCCCGATGTTATTCAATCTGTATATTGAGCAAGTAGTAAAGGAAACAAATGAAAAATTCGGAGTAGGTATTAAAGTAAATGGAGAAGAAATAAAAACGTTGAGGTTCACCGAGGACGTTGTAATTCTGTCAGAGACAGCAAAGGACTTGGAAGAGCAGTTGAACGGAATGGACAGTGTCTTTAAAGGAGGATATAAGATGAACATCAACAAAAGCAAAACGAGGATAATGGAATGTAGTCGAATTAAGTCGGGTGATGCTGAGGGAATTAGATTAGGAAATGAGACACTTAAAGTAGTAAAGGAGTTTTGCTATTTGGGGAGCAAAATAACTGATGATGGTCAAAGTAGAGAGGATATAAAATGTAGACTAGCAATGGCAAGGAAAGCATTTCGTAAGAAAAGAAATTTGTTAACATCGAGTACAGATTTAAGTGTCAGGAAGTCGTTTCTGAAAGTATTTGTATGGAGAGTATCCATGTATGGAAGTGCAATATGGACGATAAATAGTTTTGACAAGATGACAATAGAAGCTTTCGAAATGTGGTGCTACAGAAGTATGCTGAAGATTAGATGGATAGATCACATAACTAATGAGGAGGTATTGAATTGAATTGGGGAGAAGAGGACTTTGTGGCACAACTTGACAAGAAGAAGGGACCGGTTGGTCGGACCTGTTCTGAGGCATCAAGGGATCACAAATTTAGCATTGGAGGGCAGTGTGGAGGGTAAAAATCGTAGATGGAGACCAAGAGATGAATACACTAAGCAGATTCAGAAGGATGTAGGATGCAGTAAGTACTGGGAGATGAAGCAGCTTGCACAGTATAGAGTAGCATGGAGAGCTGCATGAAACCAGTCTCAAGACTGAAGACAACAACAACAACATTCCACTATCATCGTTTCGCTTTTGTTTATAATCATCTTATATCCTCATATCAAGACACTGTCCATTCCGTCAACTGCTCTTCCAAGTCCTTTGCTCTCTCTTACAGAATTACAATGTCATCGCAGAACCTCAAAGTTTTAATTTCTTCTCCATGGATTTTAATTTCTACTTCGAATTTTTCTTTTGTTTCCTTTAGTGCTTGTTCAATATACAGATTGAATAACGTTGGGAATAGGCTACAAACCTGTCTCACTCCCTCCGCAACCACTGTTTCCCTTTCATGCCCCACGACTCTTATAACTGCCATCTGGTTTCTGTACAAATTGCAAATGGCTTTTTGCTCCCAGTATTTTACCCCTGCCACCTTCAGAATTTGAAAGAGAGTATTCCGGTGAACATTGTCAAAAGCTTTCTCTAAGTCTACAAATGCTAGAAACGTAGGTTTTTCTCTTTGCTTAATCTAAGATAAGTCGTAGGATCAGTATTGCCTCACGTGTTCCCACATTTCTACGGAATCCAAACTGATCTAACTGAGGTCGGCTTCTACCAGCTTTTCCATTCATCTGTACAGAATTCGTGTTAGTATATTCCAGCCGTGGCTTATTAAACTGATATTTCGGTAATTTTCACATCTGTCTACACCTGCTTTCTTTGGGATTCGAATTATTATATTCTTCTTGAAGTCTAAGGGCATTTTGCCTGTCTCTTACATCTTTCTCACCAGATGGTAGAGTTTTGTCAGGGTTGGATCTCGCATGGCTATCACTAGTTGTGATGGAATGTTCTCTACTCCCGGGGCCTTGTTTCGACTTAGGTCTTTCAGTGCTCTATCTAACTATTCACGCAGTATCATATCTCCCCTTTCATCTTCATCTACATCCTCTTCCATTTCCATAATACTGTCCTAAAGAACATCGCCCTTGTATAGTCCCTCTATATAGCCCTTCCACCTTTCTGCTTACCCTTCATTGCTTAGTACTGGATTTCCATCTGAACTCTTGGTATTCATGCAAGTGGGTCTCTTTTTTCCAAAGGTCTCTTTAATTTTCCTGTAGGCAGTATCTATCTTACCCCTAGTGAGATATGCCTCTACATCCTTACATTTGTCCTCTATCCATCCCTGCTTACCCATTTTGCACTTCCTGTCGATCTAATTTTTTAGACTTTTGTATTCCTTTTTGCCTGCTTCAGTTACTGCATTTTCATCAGTTAAATTCAGTATCTCTTCTGTTACCCAAGGATTTCTATTAATCCTCGTCTTTTTACCTACTTGACGCTGTGCTGCCTTTACTATTTCATCTCTCAAAGTTTCCCATTCTTCTTCTTCTGTATTTCTTTCCCCCATTCCTGTCAATTGTTCCCTTATGCTCTCCCTGGAATTCTCTACAACCTCTGGTTCTGTCAGTTTATCCAGGTCCCATCTCCTTAAATTCCCACCTTTTTGCAGTTTCCTTAGTTTTAATCTACAGTTCCTAACCAATAGATTTTGGTCAGAGTCCACTTCTGCCTCTGGAAATGTAAAACCTGGTTCCTGTATCTTGGTCTTACCATGATATAATCTATCTGAAACCTGTCAGTATCTTCATGCTTCTTCCATGTATACAACCTTCTTTTATGATTCTTGAACGAAGTGTTAGCTATGATTAACTTATGCTCTGTGCAAAATTAAATCAGGCGGCTTCCTCTTTCATTCCTTAACCCCGTTCAATATTCACCTACTACGTTTTCTTCTCTTCCTTTTCCTAGTATCGAATTCCAGTCACCCATGACTATTAAATTTTCGTCTCCCTTTACTATCTGAATAATTTCATCAATCTCTTCGTCATCTGCGGAGCTAGTCGGCATATAAATTTGTTCTGCTGTGTTAGGCGAGGGGTTCGCATCTATCTTGGCCACAATAATGCATTCACAATGCTGTTTGCAGTAGCTCAGCGGTACTCCTATTTTCTTTATTCCTTATGAAACCTACTCCTGCATTACCCCTATTTGATTTTGTATTCACCTGACCAGAAGTCTTGTTCCTCCTGCCACCGATCTTCACTAATTCCCACTATATCTAACTTTAAGCCATTCATTTCCCTTTTTAAATTTTCTAACCTACCTGCCCGATTAAGGGATCTGACATTCCACGCTCCGATCCTTAGAACGCCAGTTTTCTTTCTTCTGATAACGACATCCTCTTGAGTAGTCCCCGCTCGGAGATCCGAATGGGGGACTATTTTACCTCCGGAATATTTTATCCAAGAGGACGCCATCATCATTTAATGACACAGTAAAGCTGCATGCCCTCGGTAAAAATTACGGCTGTAGTTTCCCCTTGCTTTCAGCCGTTCGCAGTACCAGCACAGCAAGGCCGTTTTGTTTATTGTTAGAAGGCCAGATCAGTAAATCATCCAGACTGTTGCTCCTGCAACTACTGAAAAGGCTGCTGCCCCTCTTCACTAACCACACGTTTGTCTGGCCTCTCAACAGTTACCCCTCCGTTGTGGTTGCACCTACGGTATGGTTGTCTGTATCGTTGAGGCACGCAAGGCTCCCCACCAACGGCAAGGATTATGGTTCAAGTAGGACCCGGAAGAAGGCAAGAAAAATATAACGATTCATTAGGGCTCCTCTAAATAAATTTTTAATATTCGAAGTATCGATAAACGTGTACTAAAATATGACCTCTAATATATGGACTCCAGGTTATGAGTTTCATAACACATCTATTCGTTTTTGATTTATTTCACAATAATAGAGGATTTCCAGTGTTTTGACAATATTAATGAGTCTTATAAAAACAATACTTGTGCTCGCACTGGTAAGGAAGGAGTGTAGAATCCATATAAAAGAGCGATGAAAAACTACACCCATGATCGGTCAAAAGACTAATGACAGGAATTAAATACTGGCATAAACAAAGGTGAAATGTGTAATGATTAGCGAAATGGACTGTGCGTTAACAGGAAATGTGGTTAAATGCATTATAGTTTCGGGAAAGAAGGCTGCAGCCCTTACATGGCAATTCAAAATGATCTAGACACTTTCAAGTATTGTAAAAATGCCTGTATTGTGGTAAGGTATTATGTGCTAATATGTATGGATACAACAACTCAAGAAGTTATTCTTGTTACAGTGATCTCCAGCAAAATTGCTGCCAGATCAACTGGAAGGCATTTCGCGCGTTTGAGTTGTGCAACAGCGAGTCCTCAACAGCAGTGAGACGGAAATTCCGGACTAGATTTGACAAGACTGCACCTACCACACATTCCATTTACGATAGGGTGCAGAAGTTTAGGAAAACAGAATGTGTTGGTAGCGGTGGACGGATCAGAGCAGCTGTAACTGACGTCGGTGGGGACACTTTCGGCAGAGTGTAGGTCGAATTTAAATAAAACTGGACGTGTGCCTTGACTAACGATCTACACGTTCGACATTTGTGAACTCCAAACAAAAAACCTTTTTGAGTTGCTGTTTAAGTATATTTTATCATATAATAACCTTATCTTGATACAAACATTTTTACAGTCACTAGAAAGAGTCCATCATTTTAAATACCCCTCTACTTGTAGTGTCCAGTGAACTGTACGGACGCGGAGAAGATTTAAATACACTCGTTTATATGAACATTTCACAGCATGATGGAAATGTGATAAAACGCAAATAATTTCAGAGCATTATACACAACTTGAACTTTAACACTACTATGTTAAGCCCAACCGCTATGCAGTCATTAGCTATACAGTCTATGACACGCAATGAAAACAGGCCTATATATTCTCTTACAGTACCTTCCCCCTCGCTCTTTATAAGCGACCCAAGAAACATTGATAATCGTGGCTGCTGGAGAGCAGCAAAGGAGAAATATTCTAAATATGTCCGATGGGTGACATTTTACTCGGACATGGAGATTGGAAAGACAGTGGAACACTATGCTCTTCGAATGGGCCTCAAATTGTTCAGTAAAATGTGAGATGCAAAACTCCTGTAGGAAGACTGAGCTTAAACGCGCACAGCTTCCTTTATCCAGCACTTACAGTTCAGAGCTCTCTCAGTACGCAGAACTATTTCCCCCCATTTTCACTATAGGCGCTTGTTCCGAAACAGAAAAAGCTCCAGTCTTCATCGCAGATATGATATGAAAGCTCCCATGACTTAAGTGTCAGTTATTTGGAAAAGACGCTGACCAACGTACATCCTGCCGTGTCAACGCTACTAAACAAACATGTGCGGCATCTGCAGGATAGTAAAAATCAACTAAAGTCGCTTAGCAGAGCAAAGATAGCGAGAGCTGGTTAGATTTCTATTCGAAAGAAATCGCTTCTATTCTAACAGCAATCTGTCGTTGGTTTACTCTGGAAATTATTTTTGCCCTGTAGTGAAACAAACAAAGCTTAGAAGGCAATACCTTCTCGAAAACATGCAGTAAGCAAAGTAACTTTTATACTATGCGGGAAAACACTTGTATTACTCCTAATACATGAATTATAGGCAAATTCGTATAATTATTGAACCAAAGCTATTTTAAGACCGTGCCCTGGGCAGAAAGATCGTATGGTGAAAGTTTTAAAGCTCTAAGCTTGCTACTATAAACTGTGTGTGTCAAAACCCTTCGCTGCGAAGTCGAAACCAAGTACTTTTCAATCCCTATTACACTATCGCCCATATACTCTCATGTAGAAGAGCCTAACCTATCTTACTTTTGAATATGAAGATTAAATAATTAATTTCAGTGATTTCTGTACCAATTAATCTAAACTGAATCCGACTATCTGTAAATGAAGTTGAATACAAAGAATGGTTAACGCAGAATGGCTCCCTCATCAAACAATCACACACAATAACTAAATTTTGTCTACTGAAACTATGCCCTGTTAGAAAAACGCATCTACTGTATTATGTGAAAATTTTGCAAATAAAATAACTCGTCTCTGCTCCGTCTGCGTACTGAAGGAATACGAAATACCAAACTGTATGACCCTGAAATGAATCGCTGCCCGGCTATGTGCCTTGTCTTACTTTAGGCTGATTTTGCACATGAGAGTTTTGATGTTTATCCAAAAGTGCAGCTTCCCAATGATTCAAGGTATAACAGTGTCGTAAAGTTAACTTTTTATTCAAACAGTGAGGATACTCTTCAGTGAAATGTTTGCAAATGAATAAAATGGTACTTTGAAATTACTCGTATATAGATGTCCTTTGAATGACACGGAAGTGGCTCGTACTAACGTGAACTATGATTGTTTTTCTTTTAACTCGTGCAGATAGTATTTAAATTACGTACAATTTACTCTTTGCTTTTCTAATGAAATACTTTTAACTAAGGGTGGACGGTAAAGAACAATAATTAATATCTCGAATACGTGGTTGAATATCTCCCTAGATATCAAAACATGGATATTGTTAAACATAGTCTAATGTTTCGTCTACAATAGTTACTCGGATAGCGCTTGCAGCAAATGAAACCCAATGCATATTACCTTTTTCCAAAAGTTTCATCCCTCCACAAAATCATCTCAGTCTCCCAACCTGAATTACACACCAGGGAGCATCTGAAATATAATTTCATTCTCTATTCAGCCACGTTCGCCATCAAGGCGCGTCTGTGGCCTCCTGCTCTATTAATAGACTGACGTGACAAAAGTCGTGGGATAGCGAAATGCACTTATACAGCTGGCGGAGTATCGTATGCACAGATATAAATGTTCGTACTTAGGTGACTCATCTGAAAAGGTTTACGACGTGATTATGGCCGCACGGCGGCAATTAACAGACTTTGAACGCGAAGAGTAGTTGGAGGCGGACACATGGGACATTCCACTACGGAAACCGTTACGGAATTTAATACTCCGAGATCCAAAGTGTCAAAAGTGTTCGGATAATATCAAATTTCAGGCATTACAACTCACCACTGACAACGCAGTGGCCGGCGGCCTTCACTTAACGCCCGAGAGCAGCGGCATTGCGTGGAATTGTCAGTGCTAAAAGGACAGTAACAATGCGTGAAATAACCGCTGGAATCAATGTGGGAAGTACGAATAACGATCCATCGTGGCAGTACTGCCTCATTTGGCGTTAATGGGCTATTGCAGCAGACGACTAACGCGAGTGCCTTTGCTTACACCAGGAGATCGCCTGCAGCATCTCTCCTGGAATCGTTATTATTTTGGATGGAAAATAGACGACTGGAAAACTGTTGCCTTCTGGGATGAATTCAGATTTCAGTTGGTAAGAGCTGATGGTAGAGTTCGAGTGTGGCGTAGAACCCAAGAAGCCGTGGGCCCCAATTTTCAACTACGCACCGTGCAAGCCGTTGGTTGGTCCGTTATTGTGTGGGCTGCGTTTTACGTGGATCACTGAATGGAAATGGAGGATTTTGGCTGTCTGGAGGCCATTTGCTGCAGCTTATGGACTTCATGTTCCCCATCAACGATGGAATTCTTGTGGATAACAAACCGCCACGTCAGCGGACCACAATTGCTCACGATTGGTTTGAAGAACGTTCTGAGCAATTGGAACGAATGATTTGGCCACCCAGTCCACGTGACATGAATCCCGTCGAACTTTTATGGGACATAATCGATAGGTCAGTTAGTGCACAAAGTCCTCCACCGGGCTGTTATAGACGCAGTATTTCCCAGTATACCTGCAACGGAATTCCAACAACTTGTTGAGTCCATGGCAGGTCGGGTTGCTGCATTACGCCGAGCAAAAGGACGTCCGACACGGTATTACCAGACACTCCATGACTTTTGCCACCTCAGTGTAATACAACCTCTGATAGCCAAAGAATACGTATCACTCATGTGGCCGGGCCTCAAATGGCGTTCATAGTGGGAAACATTTCAAAAAAATTGCCAATTCTAAAGTTATATACACGTTTAAAAGCATCTGCAAAAATTCACGGATCATACCTGTATACAACAAGGGTAGTAGGACAGATGAACGTAACTATAGGAGTATATTGCTAAAATCAGTCTACTGTCGACTTTTGCAGCACGTATAATGCTCGTGGATTTTGAAGTTCATCAAAACAGAGAAGTTCTCTTTAGGAATCATTATACACCCTAGTAGAAATAATATCGTGAAGTCAAGCTCGTTGTGTTAGTGGTCCAGACCGAGAAATCAACCAACTTGATGCCCCTTTCATTGTCCTGCGGAAGTTGTTTGATACAGCTCCGCACTGTCTCCTAATGAACAATATACGAGCGCAGTTCTTTATGTGCATTGTGCAAAATTTGAATGCTATATTGAATTTCACCTATTGTGGACCAAGTATCTCATTATAAAACATTCATTACTGTCATCAAATGCTCTTGAAGAATTGATAATTTTCCATAATAAAATCACCCTTAAGTGTATTACACGAATAAATAGATTTTTGTAAAAACTGGTTTTTCATTTAAGCATAATTATACTTCATAACCAATTCCACTTAACTTTTCCATAAGACTACTATATTAAGTCCTTGGTTAGTCATATGCACGTTGTGATATGACATTACTTATTATAACACTGAAGTGCCAAAGAAACTGTTGCACCTGCCTAATATTGTGCAGAAGTGCCCCAACACGACTTGGTATAGCCTCGACCTAAGTCTGAAGTAGTGCTGGAGAGAACTGACACCATGAATCCTGCAGGGCCGTCCAAAAATCGGCAACAACTCGTAAGGTGGTGTTGTCTTCTGAGCAGCACACTGCAAGGCTTCCCAGATATGCTCAATAATGTTCATGTCTGGGGAGTTTGGTAGGCAGTGGAAGTGTTTAACCTCAGAACTATGTTCCTGCAACCACTCTCTAGCAATTATGGACGTGTGGGGTGTCGCATTGTCCTGCTGGAATTTCCAAAATCCGTCGGAATGCACAATGCACATGAATGCATGCAGGTGATCAGACAGGATGTTTACGTACGTGTCACCTGTCAGAGTCGTATTTATACGTATCAGGATTCCCAGATCACTCAAACTGCACACTCCCAACACCATTACCGACTCGACAGGCCTGAAGAGACCCTTTCTGACATCTAGGCTCCATGTACGCATGAGGTTGTCTCCATACCAGTACACATCCATCCACTAGATAAAATTTGAAAAGTGGCTCTTCCGACCAGGCAACATGTTTCCAGGCATCAAAAGTCCAGTGTCGGTATTGACGGGCCCAGGTGAGGTGTAAAGCTTTGTGTCGTGCAGTCATCAAGGGTATATCAGTGGCCCTCGGCTCCCAAAGCCGATATCAATGATGTTTCGTTCAATCGTTCGCATGCTGATACTTGTTGATGGCTCGTTATTGAAATTTGAAGCAATTTGCAGAAGGGTTACACTTCTATCACCTTGAACGATTATCTTCAGTTTTCGTTTGTCCCGTTCTTGCAGGATTTTTCTCCTGCCGCAGTAATGACGGAGATTTCATGTGTTACTGGATTCCTCATATTCACGGTACACTCGTGAAATGGTCGTGCGGGAAAATCCCCACGTCGTCGCTACTTCGGACATGCTGTGTCCGATCGCTCGTGCGCTGACTATAACACCACGTTAAAAATCACTTAAATATTGATAATCTGTCATTGTAGCAGCAGTAACCGATCTAACAACTGCGCCAGACACTTGTTGTCTTATACAGGCGTTGGCGACCGCAGCGCTGTATCCCGCCTTTCTACATACCTGTGTATTTGAATACGGAAGCCTATACCAGTTTCTTTGGATCTTCAGTGTTGAGCTTTGCGTGGCTCATGTTCCCACCATCGTGTATTTCACACCCCGTTTTTAACGTACTTCCACTTCACTACGTTAATTTAAATTACTGATGTCACTAAGTTGTGTTTTGCCTGACTGTTAGCGGCGCTGGCACCGCGTAACAATTAATCCCCTCTCACAATATCTCTGCTCGACTACTATTACTTCCTGGTCGTTGTCTGTCGTAAGGCAATTCGGGTCGCGAGTTCGGCTCTGCCAGACAGTTGGAACTCGTCTGGAGCGCACTCCGGAACTGCCAGTCGGGGAGTTGCAATGCGGCACTATTGCAGTCGGGTTGGAGCAGCAGTGAGGTCTGCGTCGACATGGCTCGCTCGACCATTGGCGCCATGCATCACTTGAGCCCAGCCGCAGTCTTGGTGCATCGTCGGTCGGTTTTCCTACCGGACGATCGGTTTTGGCTAGCCAATCGTTCATGAGTCGGCTGTGTGTGTGTGTGTGTGTGTGTGTGTGTGTGTGTGTGTGTGTGTGTGTGTGTGTGTGTGTGTGCGCATCGACTCCCGACTTGTCTTCTTGCGTGCTGAGTTACTGTTGGGTATCATTCAGGTTTTCATGCAGTGTTTGTCAGGTTGTGTGTGTAGTTGGAGTTATTTCCAATGACGAGTAGTTTAGATGTTGTCGGCATTCTGAGGGTAGTCGGTCGGTTGGTGCGGACCAGGGAGGATATCCCCGTGTGGCGCAGTCGGCTGTGTCCGCTGGCAGACCCTGCGCAATGTCGGAGCGTGTGTGGAGCAACCCGATCGCTACAAGCTTCGTAGCTCACTGCCCCAGGACGTCAAAGTTGAGTGATTTTTTTTAAGTACCCAAGCCAGGTGCATTCATGTTCTGTGGTTCGTATCGGTGGTTCGCTCTTGGGGAGGTTTTCCTGTGAGCAACACTGATTGTTTGGTTTGGTTTGGTTGTTTGGGGGGAAGAGACCAAACAGCGAGGTCATCGGTCTCATCGGATTAGGGAAGGCTGGGAAAGGAAGTCGGACGTGCCCCTTCAAAAGAACCATCCTGGCATTTGCCTGGATCGATTTAGGGAAATCACGAAAAACCTAACTCAGGACGGCCGGACGCGGGATTGAACCGGGATTGACCGAATGCGAGTCCAGTGTGCGAGTGTTTGTATCGCTGGAATTTAGCCATCATGCGGTGGAATTAACTATATTGGTTGACTACAATTCAAGTGCACCAGCGGAATTTTCTGCCTTATGTCCGTTAGTGTTCCAGTTACCTGCCCTGGCCACTAACGTAATTGCAGGCAGTGTCCTTTCCTCACCAGTTGTCGCTGTCGAACACGGTGTGTAGTTTTAACAGCTTAATACATATACATATTTGATTGTGGATAATTACCTCCGTAACATTTTACATTTTGGAGTTTGGGTTCTCATGTACCGATTGGTGGCAAGCAAGTCGATTTGTGGGTCGGTTCGTGGCTACCCCTTGGTTGTGTTAGCGACGGATCAAGTGTAGTTGGGTCTACCACCTGTCTCACCTAAGTGAACGTTAATGTTTCGAGGGCAGACCCCCCCCCCCCCCCTTCCCCACCCCCGAAGCATCTGAGTGCCGTTATCTGTTGTTGTTGTTGTTGTTGTAGTCTTCAGTCCTGAGACTGGTTTGATGCAGCTCTCCATGCTAATCTATCCTGTGCAAGCTCCTTCATCTCCCAGTACCTACTGCAACCTACATCCTTCTGAATCTGCTTAGTGTATTCATCTCTTGGTCTCCCTCTACGATTTTTAACTTCCACGCTGCCCTCCAATGCTAAATTTGTGATCCCTTGATGCCTCAGGACACGTCCTACCAACCGATCCCTTCTTCTAGTCAAGTTGTGCCACAAACTACGCTTCTCACCAAACCTATTCAATACCTCCTCATTTGTTTCGTGATCTACCCATCTAATCTTCAGCATTCTTCTGTTGCACCACATTTCGAAAGCTTCTATTCCCTTCTTGTCCAAACTATTTATTGTCCAGGTTTCACTTCCATACATGGCTACACGCCATGCAAACGCTTTCAGGAACGAATTCCTGACATTGAAATCTATACTCGATGTTAACAAATTTCTCTTCTTCAGAAACGTTTTCCTTGTCATTGCCAGTCTAGGTTTTATATCCTCTCTACTTCGACCATCATCAGTTATTTTGCTCCCCAAATAGCAAAACTCCTTCACTACTTTAAGTGTCTCATTTCCTAATCTAATTCCCTCAGCATCACCCGACTTAATTCGACTACATTCCATTATACCCTCCTTTCAAGACACTGTCCATTCCGTTCAACTGGTCTTCCAAGTCCTTTGCTGCCTCTGACAGAATTACAATTTCATCCGCGAACCTCAAGGTTTTTATTTCTTCTCCCTGGATTTTAATACCTACTCCGAATTTTTCTTTTGTTTCCTTTACTGCTTCCTCAATAAACAGATTGAGTAACATCGGGGCTAAAACCCAGTCTCACTCCTTCCCCAACCACTGCTACACTTTCATGCCCCTCGACTCTGATAACTGCCATCTGGCTTCTGAACAAATTATAAATAGACTTTCGCTCCCTGTATTATACCCCTGCCACCTTTAGATTTCGAGAGTATTCCAGTCAACATTGTCAAAAGCTTTTTTCTAAGTCTACAAGTGCTACAAACGTAGGTTTGCCTTTCCGTAATCTTTCTTCTAAGATATGTCGTAAGGTCAGTATTTCCTTACATGTTCCAACATTTCTACGGAATCCAAACTGATCTTCCCCGAAGTCGGCTTCTACCAGTTTTTCCATTCGTCTGTAAATAATTCGCGTTAGTATTTTGTACCTGTGACTTATTAAACTGATAGTTCGTTAATTTTCACATCTGTCAACACCTGCCTTCATTGGGATTGGTATTATTATGTTCTTCTTGAAGTCTGAGGGTATTTCGACTATCTCGTAGATCTTACTCACCAGATGGTAGAGTTTTGTCAGGACTGGATCTCCCAAGGCCGTCAGTAGTTCTTATGGAATGTTGTCTACTCCCGGACCCTTGTTTCGACTCAGGTCTTTCAGTGCTCTGTCAAATTCTTCACGCAGTATCGTATCTCCCAATTCATTTTCATCTACATCCTCTTACATGTCCATACAATTGTCCTCAAGTACATCGCCCTTGTATAGACCCTCTATATACTCCTTTCCCCTCTTTGCTTAGAACTGGGTTGCCATCTGAGCTCTTGATATTCATACAAGTGGCTCTCTTTTCTCGAAGGGTCTCTATAATTTTCCTGTAGGCTGTATCTTTCTTACCCCTAGTGAGATAAGCCTCTACATCCTTACATTTGCCCTCTAGCCATGCCCGCTTAGCCAATTTGCACTTCCTGTCGATCTCATTTTGAGACGTTTGTATTCCTTTTTGCCTGCTTCATTTACTTCATTTTTAAATTTTTGCTCCTTTCCTCAATTAAATTCAGTATTTCTTCTGTCACCCTAGGATTTCTCTTAGTCCTCGTCTTTTTACCTACTTGATCCTCTGCTGCCTTCACTACTTCATCCCTCAAAGCTACCCATTCTCCTACTACTGTATTTCTTTCCCCCATTCCTGTCAATTGTTCCCTTATGATGTCCCTGAAACTCTGTACAACCTCTGGTTTAGTCAGTTTATCCAGGTCCCATCTCCTTAAATTCCCACCTTTTTGCAATTTCTTCAGTTTTAATCTACAGTTCATAGCCAATAGATTGTGGTCAGAGTCCAAATCTGCCCCTGGAAATGTCCTACAATTTAAAACCTGGTTCCTAAATCTCTGTCTTACCGTTATATAATCTATCTGATACATTTTATTATCTCCAGGATAACCTGGTTCCTATATCTTGGTCTTACCATTATATAATCTATCTGAAACCTGTCAGTATCTCCAGGATTCTTCCATGTTTACAACCTTCTTTTACGATTCTTGAACAAAGTGTTAGCTATGGTTAAGTTATGCTCTGTGCAAAATTCTGACAGACGGCTTCCTCTTTCATTTCTTAGCCCCAATCCGTATTCACCTACTATGTTTTCTTCTCTCCCTTTTCCTACTGGTGAATCCCAGTCACCCATGACTATTAAATTTTCGTCTCCCTTCACTATGTGAATAATTTCTTTTATCTCATCATACATTTCTTCAATTTGTTCGTCATCTACAGAGCTAGTCGGCATATAAACTTGTACTACTGTAGTAGGCATGGGCTTCGTGTTTATCCTGCGTTCATTATGCTGTTTGTAGTAGCTTACCCGCACTCCAATTTTATTATTCATTATTAAACCTACTCCTGCATTACCCCTATTTGATTTTGTATTTATAACCCTGTATTCACCTGACCAGAAGTCTTGTTCCTCCTGCCATCGAACTTCAGTAATTCCCACTACATCTAAGTTTAACCTATCCATTTCCGTTTTTAAATTTTCTAACCTACCTGCCCATTAAGGGATCCGACATTCCACGCGCCAGTGCGTAGAATGCCAGTTTTCTTTCTCCTGATAACGACGTCCTCTTGAGTAGTCCCCACCTGGAGATCCGATTGGGGGACTATTTTACCTCCGGAATATTTTATCCAAGAGGACGCCATCATCATTTAACCATACAGTAAAGCTTCATGCCCTCGGGAAAAATTTCGGCCGTAGTTTCCCCTTGCTTTCAGCCGTTCGCAGTACCATAACAGCAAGGCCGTTTTGGTTATGTTACAAGGCCAGATCAGTCAATCATCCAGACTGTTGCCCCTGCAACTACTGAAAAGGCTGCTGCCCCTCTTCAGGAACCACACGTTTGTCTGGCCTCTCAACAGATACCCCTCCGTTGTGGTTGCACCTACGGTACGGCTATCTGTATCGTTGAGGCACGCAACCCTCCCCACCAACGGCAAGGTGCATGGTTCATGGGGGGAGGTGCCGTTGTTTATACTGTCCTTTTCATGAGTGTTTAATGTTCTGTTGGTAATCTATTATGGCCAATATTTTAAAAGAATTTTTTATTGTGTTTTATGGAAAAAAATATATGTAAATCAATTGTGGGCCTTCAGCCGCTTAAAACCTTATTCTTGCGTTACTTTTTCATTTAGTGTGCGTTCAGCCATTACAAACTTAAAGATTAAGGCAATTGTGAGATTTAGGAAAATAAACTGCGGGCTTTCAGCCGCTTAAAGCCTTATACTCAAAAATTTTCCCTTAAGCGAAAACATTGCGGCCTTCAGCCTTAAAAGCTTGTGGCAACATATTTTAAAATTTTGAAATTTAATGTTGGTCGTCAACCCTTTGTATTGTACCTTGTATACATTAGTTCCATTCATTTTTGCCTTGAGGCTTTTCGGCTAGATGTGATATATACAGGGTGGTCATTTGATCGTGACCGGGCCAAATATCTCACGAAGTAAACGTCAAACGAAAATACTACAAAAAACGAAACTTCTCTAGATTGAAGGGGAAAACCAGGTGGCAATATGGTTGGCCCGCTAGATAGCACTGCCATAGGTCAAACGGATATCAATTGCGTTTTTTTTTTAAAATAGGAACCCCCACTTTTTATTACATATTTGTGTAGTACGGAAAGAAACATGAATGTTTTAGTTTGACCACTTTTTTCGTTTTGTAATAGATGGCGCTGTAACAGTCACAAACATATAGCTCACAATTTTAGACGAACAGTTCATGACAGGTAGCTTTTTTTATATTAAAACACAGAACCTAATTACGTTAGAACATTTTATTTCTGTTGTTCCACTGTGTTACCTGTACCTTTGTGAACTTATCATTTCTGAGAACGCATGGTGTTAAAGCGTGATTACCTGTAAAAACCACATTAATACAATAAATGCTCAAAATGATGTCTGTCAACCTCAATTCATTTGGCAAAACGTGTAGCGATATTCTTCTCAACAGCGAATAGTTCGTCTTCCGTAATGTTCGCACATGCACTGACAATGCGCTGACGCATGTTGTCAGGCGTTGTCAGTGGATCACGATAGCAAATATCCTTCAACTTTCCCCACAGGAAGAAATCCGGGGACGTCAGATCCGGTGAACGTGCGGGCCATGATATGGTGCTGCGACAACAATCCACTTGTCATAAAATATGCTGTTCAATACCGTTTCAAACGCACGCGAGCTATGTGCCGGACATCCATCATGTTCGAAGTACATCGCCATTCTGTCATGCAGTGAAACATCTTGTAGTAACGTCGGTAGAACATTACGTAGGAAATCAGAGTAAATTGCAACATTCAGATGGCCATCGATATAATGGGGGCCAATTTTCATTCCTCCCATAATGCCGCACCATACTTTACCCGCCAAGGTCGCTGATGTTCCACTTGTCGATGCCATGGTGGATTTTCCGTTGCCAAATAGTGCATATTATGCCGGTTTACGTTACCACTGTTGGTGGATGACGCTTCGTCGCTAAATAGAACGCGTGCAAAAAATGTGTCATCGTCCCGTAATTTCTCTTGCGCCCATTGGCTGAACTGTACATGACGTTCAAAGTCGTGGCCTTGGAATTCCTGGTACACAGAAATATGACAGGGGTGCAATCGATGTTGATGTAGCATTCTCAACACAGACGTTTTTTAGATTCCCGATTCTCGCGCAATTTGTCTGCTACCGATGTGCGAATTAGCCGCGACAGCAGCTAAAACACCTACTTGTTGCAGGTGGTGGATGACGTTTCACATGTGCCTGAACACTTCCTGTTCCCTTAAATAACGTAACTATCCGTCCAACGGTCAGGACACTTGATTGGTGCCATCCAGGATACCGAGCAGCATAAATAGCACACGCCCGTTCGGCATTTTGATCACAATAACCATACATCAACACGATGTCGACCTTTTCCGCAATTGTTAAACGGTTCATTTTAACACGGGTAATGTATTACGAAGCAAATACCGTCCGCAATGGCGGAATGTTACGTGATACCACGTACTTACACGTTTGCGACTACTACAGAGCCATCTGTCACTAAGCGATAATGTGGTCCAACTAAAACATTCGCATTTCTTTACGTGCTTCACGAATATGGAATAAAATATGGGGGTTCCTATTTATGAAAAAAAAACACAGTTGATATCTGTTTGACCTAAGGCAACGCTACATAGCAGGCCAACCGTAGCGCCATCTGGCTTCCCCCTTCAAGCTAGACGAGTTTCGTTCTTTGTAGTTAATTTGCAATTTTAAATGCATGTCTGTAGTGACTTGAAATTTACTTTCTTGCTTTTTAAGATTTGTTGTTTGGTGGCCTTCAGACGTGAAACAATTGGCTTTTGAGACTCGTAGTTATAAATGTTCGGCTTTGTGCCGTTTTGGTATAAAAGTGTTATTAAATTACAATAAATTAGAGTATTGAAATTAAACTGACCGACGCCTTATTTCGCTCTTTCCACAGTCCTAATCACCTATTCTGCCCAGCAGATTTAGCGGGTGTATCAAGTGTATATCATAAATATAATCCTCTTACGATTTATCATAAGTGTTTGTAAATACGTTTTAAACGAATGTAAATGTAGGATGAAGTAATGAACCACTGTAAATGTTAATTGTATGTATATGCTGAAATGTGTCTTCACAAGCAACGCCATCTTTCTTACTGTTATGTTCTGCACATATTTGTTTAACATTTGGTTGTTAATAGTTGTTTGTTTAACAGTTACTTGTTTGAAGAGCTGTAATAAGACAAGTTACTAGTTTTACACTTGTTTTATTTTAATGTTTATGTAATTTATCATAAATGACCGTAAAATTGTTGTACATAAACGATAGACTTAATGTTACATTATCGCTCTCTTGAAGCAGAATTCACTTAACGCAGCACACAGTAACACGAATTACTTTAAACTTGCCTGTCGATCACAACAGATGACTAGATGCTATATACTTGTATGTTTAATATAAGTAGAGTATTTTAAATAGAAACGTTTTTATACATCGGGAGATTTTACCAAATATTCTGTGGATTCAATGTGATCATTTGCTTTATGATAAGACCACACAAATTTTCCATTTAACCTTTCAAAGTGATGTATAACAGAAAGGGGTAAGGTAGCTCTAATAAATAAAAAGTGTGACTTAGACTATTTGAAAATTTTACTCGTTATCAATTGGCCTCGGCTGGCGCTTCCACCGCAGAAACATGGAATTCCTTTGAAATTCAACAGTTTGCTCCCAAGATCATAGCTACGTTTTAGTGAGGCTAGTCAACAACTCTAGCAAGCATTCAGTTCACAAAAGCATACTCAGAGTCCCTCGCAATTCCTGAATAAATTATCAGGCTGTTAATTGCACAATGTGTGTCTACACAATTCCATTACAAAGCTTTAAAGTTTCTCTGCGCTCACACAGAATAATTATAAGTCGCGATATGAACTGGACTTATGAAATAATCAAAGTTTTAAACTTCCACTACACGGAAACATGACGCCCAGAAATCTAATTAAATGCAAATTTTAGTCTGTCATCCAGAAGACCGAGCTCCTCATTTTGTCGTCTCGAAACACAGAGTCATCGACGGTCTTCTCGACTCTCGTACCCAGCTCACTACGCATTTCTCCCATTATTTCTGTTACACTGATTGCTGATGGCTGCCATTATCGCCCCTTTTCTATTACAGCCCTTCGTCCTAGTGACGTGGTTCACATTACAGTGTATCAATAACGCTTTTGAACCAACTACCCTGCATTAAACAAAAGAGTGTCACAATAATGTTGCACTCAGAATCAGGAAGCTATCGAACACTACTATATGCAGTGGCCTGTCTGTCATCAAACATTATGTTAAAAAGAACATTTTGGGATTCGAAGAAAATTATTACGTACTATGGAGCGGGTATATAGAAGACTCTGAGGAATCAAATGAGGCGGCATGAGTTTATAATGTGTGTGTTCCACAAAAATCTGATTAAATCACCATCTTCTCTACTATTAGAATGTCTGAAGTTAGTAATTATACATTATTGTTTTGAAACATTACTACACGTCTCAAAAATGTAGCTGGTTTGTACGTAATTTGTATGCAGTGGGGCGTATGTACACCAGAAAACTTCAAGGTATCGAAAGAACATTGGTGTATGATATGTCAAAACGATTATCAAAAGTTGTGTTGATAACCTGTATGGCATGTTTCACGGTTTTTACTCTCAGAAGAAATAATATATTTTGGTACTGACTTGTTATACTTTTTCTATAATTGTCATCCTGCTGAAATCCTTCTAAAGTTAAAAATTTAACTCTGAAAATGCCAAGATCATGAGAAAACGTGGATCTCGTTAGGTACATAGGAGACATGTGTTCCATTTTCAAAATCGGTGAGCTTAAAATTTTTGTGGTAGTGAAATCTTATTATATTTCAGTGAGGAACACGGGTTTTGATCTTTTATTTTTCAAATACATGCTAAATAAATTTTAACCGTGAAAGGATTAAGAAAACAAAGTTAAGCTACGAGATCACAGCTTGGCTTTGAATACTTAGTGTTTGTTTCCTTTAGTATAACTGTAGGATATGAGGTCTCCCTGTGTAAATAGAAACGAAGGTTTTCGAGTATGGAAATCTGGAAGGGGTGCTGTTGTACCGAACGTACTCTGGCATTGAAGTTAGGGTACTTAAGGTACTTAGCCGCTGGAGCAGGCACAGCGGCAGCTAAGCTGTGCCTAGCCCCTGGGGAATAGCCAGCAAGTGCCGATGGGTCTTCACTGTCACTACGTGGGCCTCCGACTGTCGTGTTTCTGAAGCTTTGGGAGGTGCCACGGGTGCCGTGGGACTTTCGACCCAGCAGTTATATTGATTTACGCCAGTCTTTCACCTGCGGCTGATATGTTGACACCGTCAGTTAGGCAATGCCCTCGGCGCCAGCCTTCTTTCTGTATAATTTCATAGGCCTAAGCTATTTGAGCTTATACACTGTGAGTAACAGAAGTAACTACAACAACAAAAGTGATACCGTGTCTCCTCAAGTATGGTCATCGCTGCTGGGTGCACGGAAAATATGATGACCGTAGAAACTGGTATTGTGCGAAATCCTAACGGGTTTAGTGCCATCAGTAAACACTTCCGGGCTAAATTGCCCTGGTCGATCTGTAGAACTACTTCTCCCTGACGTTCCGTTTTCAACTACGGAGAACATCTTCTGAGCTGAGTCGACGACTGGCTGCTAGGAGTTTTTTTTTCTTTATTGTAATTTTAAAACCTGTACAACAGGCAGGCTGTCAGCAGCGTTCTATGCTGCTCTTCAGCCATAGGATACAAAATGAGAAAAAAAACAGAATGATTACACTTAGGTTACAGAACGGTGGGCAAGAAAACAGTTGACAGAGAAAGGCAAAGACGGAGCCGTTCACACTCGACGATAGTCCACACTTGAAACTGTTGACACGACGCACAAACACGGAAGACGGCGATGGCACAGGTAAACGACGGAGTGTGACGGTGAACACTGAACACTAAACACGACGGCACACACGAGACACTGATGGCGATGATCTCCGGCGCGCGAAAGGCAGGAAGAGGGAAGGAGGATCAAAGGTGGTAGGAGGGGTATATGGAGTGAAGGAGGACATCATCAGGGAGGGGGAGCTGGCGGAAGCCACCTTGGGAGAGGGTAAGGAGGGTAGAGAGATGGAGACCGGGTGGGACGTGGGAATACAGGCGCGGCAGCGGGAGCGGCGGGAGAGGATGGGCGAGACAAGCGGGTGAGGAGCATCGAGTTTGCGGGAGGTGTACTGGATCCGTATCCTCTCAAGGAAAAGGAGTAGGTGGGGGAATGGAATGAGATCGTACAGTTTCCACGTGGGGGAGGGGAGACGGATGCGATAGGCGAGGCTGAGAGCACGGCGTCAAGGATTTGGAGGGATTTGTAAAAGGTAGTGGGGGCGGAGATCCAGGCCGGATGGTGGTAACAAAGGATAGGGCGGATGAGTGATTTATAGGTGTGGAGTATGGTGGAGGGTTCCAGACCCCACGTATGACCGGAAAGGAGCTTGAGGAGATGGAGACGGGAGCGTGCCTTGGCTTGGATTGTCCGGAGATGTGGGGTCCAGGAGAGTCGACGGTCGAGGGTGACGCCAAGGTACTTGAGGGTGGGGGTGAGAGCGATAGGACGGCCATAGATGGTGAGATAGAAATCAAGGAGTCGGAAGGAAGGGGTGGTTTTGCCTACAATGATCGCCTGGGTTTTGGAGGGATTGACCTTGAGCAACCACTGGTTGCATCAAGTATTGAACTGGTAAGATGGGGTTAGATAAGGTGTTGGGAGCGCTGCAGGGTGGGGGCAAGGGCAAGGAAGGCGGTGTCATCGGCAAACTGAAGAAATTGGATGGGGGGTGAAGGCGGAGGCATGTCCGCCATATACAAAAGGTACAGAAGGGGGGAGAGGACGGAGCCTTGGGGCACACCGGCGGAGGGACAAAAGGTGTAGGAATCTGGGTTATGGATGGTGACGTAGGAAGGACGGCGGGAGAGAAAGGAGCCGATCAGACAGATGTAATTAATGGGAAGGGCGAAGGTTTGGAGCTTGAAGAGGAGAACGGAATGCCATACGCGGTCATAAGCACGTCCGAGGTCCAGCGAGGGGAGGATTGCAGAGCGATGGGAATTAAGCTGATCAGAAAGGAGATGACTGAGGTGAAGGAGAAGGTCGTCGGAAGAGAAGGATGACCGAAAGCCACTCTGGGTGATGGGAAGGAGGCGGTGCTGGTGGAGATGCTGGTGGATGCGGCAGGTGAGGATAGATTCCAGGACCTTGCTGAAGACCGAGGTAAGGCTGATGGGACGGTAGGAGGAGACGGTGGATGGCGGTTTACCAGGTTTAAGGAACATCAGGAAACGTGAGGTTTTCCACAGGTTGGGGTAGTAACCGGTGGACAGGACTACATTGTAGAGCCTGGCCAGGGTGGAGAGGAAAAGAGACAGGAGCTTCACGAAGGTGACGGTAGGTGACACGATCATGACCAGGAGCGGTGTTGCGATTGGTGCGGAGTGTAGCAATGAGATCCAGTGTAGTGATAGGGGCATTGAGTTCCGTGTGTGCAATGTTGTCCAAGTACTGGAAACCAGGCGCTAGGGGAGGGACAGAGGTGTCAGTTCGATCGCGGACATTTGGGAAGAGGGAGTAATCAAACTGGGGATCGTCGGGGATGGAAAATACATCAGAGAGGTAGGAGGCAAAGTGATTGGCCTTATTAAGGGTGTCAGGGAATGGGTGATCATTATGGAGGAGAGGATAGTAGGGGGAGGGTTTAGTTCTGGTAAGGCGATGGAAGGCTGACCAGAACTTGGACGAGTTGATAGGCATGGTAGCATTCAAACGGGTGCATGTCTGACGCCAGTCCCAGCGTTTATTGGCCGTGAGCAAATTACGAATGTGTTGCTGGAGTAGCCGGTGGCGTCGTAGTGTGTCCGGGCCACGCGTGTGGAGGAAGGCACGGTAGAGACGACAGGATTCATGGAGGAGTAGGACGGCCTGTGGGGGTAAGGTAGGACGGTGGGGGTGGATGGCGACAGTAGGGATGTGGGCCTCCAAGGCCTCAGACAAGGACTGCTGGAGAAAGGAGGCGGCATGGGTTACATCATCAGGGTGGCGGTAGGTGAAGGGCTGGCTATCGACCTGGGTGGAGTGGGTATCCCGGTCGGGTATCCAGTTGGCACAGGAATAGTCATGGATATACTTTGGAGGAGGGTCATTACGAGGGTCTGGGTGGGGGCGACGACCGTCGGAAACGGTGAGGAGGACAGGGAGATGATCGCTACCAATAGGCTCCAGGACATCCACCGTTATGCGGCCAAGGAGGTTAGGGGAGGAAAGGATAACATCGGGAGTGGAGTTAGATTCGGGTCTGGTGTGCTTGGAGATGGGGATGAGGTCCCCTTTGAAGGTTGGAGAGGAACCGCCGTAACTGGGCGGCGGAACGACTAGGGATGTTGAGGTCGGCGGCGATCACGTTGGAGGAGAAGGTACGGACAATGTGGGAGAGGACGTCGAAGGGAATAGGGACGTTAGGGCGGACATAGATGGTGGCGCAGGTGACGGTAAGCCCAGGGAAGAAGAGACTAAGGATCAGGTGTTTGGTGCGTTCGGGAAGGAGAGGTTGGAGCCGTACTGGGATCTGGCGGTGGTGACCAATGGCAACTCCGCCACGCGCAATCGAGAGAGGATTATCAGAGCGGTGAAGGAGGTAGGGCGACGTGTGGATGGTGTGGTGTGGTTGGAGGAAAGTTTCATTGAGGAGGGTGGCAAGGGTGTGCAGGGAGAGGTTCTTGTTGGCGGGAAGGGAGCGGATGTTGTTGAAAAGGATACGGTGCTGTCGCGCCATGACAGGGATTTAGACAAGGGTGTCAAGACGGGAGAAGGTGAAATGGGTCTGGTTGTTGGAGTAGGTGGCATACATTTTCAACTGGAAAATGGAACGGGTGGCGAGGGAGGGCGCTGAAGGGTGTGAGGGCGCTGGAAAGGGTGGACGTTTTGTAAGACAATGGTGAGGAACCTGATGATGTCCTTAGCGGTGGGGGGGGGGGACAAAGGGAATTGCCAGGAGGGGTGGGAGTGTCCAGAGGACGGACAGGTATAGTGAGTTCAGGAGTGGTCGGAGGGGTTCGGGCCTTACACTTTTAGGAGTAGTTGGGATGGGGGAGATTGCAGGTATTGCAGGAGGGAGGGGATTGTAGGTTAGGGCATTGCCAGAGGAAGTGCGTATGTTTACAATGCGGGCAGGTTGGGGCCTCGCAGCATTCAGCTGTTGGGTGTGCATTATAGCGCAGACACCTCTGGCAGCGCAGGGATTGAGGAGGGAAACAGGAGGGGTCGACCTTATAGCACTGGTGGAAGAGGAGGGCACCCTCCTTCAATAGATGGTCAATGGAGGGGGTGTCCTCGGAGAAAACCCGCATAAGGCGGGTGGGGCCGGACGAGTTGAAAATGCGGCGGACCGCCCGCACCTCCACTGTGGGATGCGCCTTGAGCTCTGCCAACACTTCCTCCTCTGTGATCGTCGGACTGAGCCGAGTGATCACAGCGGTGAGGGTCGGCGGGCGATGCGGGGGTTGGGGTTGGTGGGTTACAAATGGAGAAGGAGCTGGGGTGAGGGAAGTGCTGGGGCCAAAACGGGTGATGGGGACGAGGGAGAGGATGTCAGTATGGAGGGTAGGGCTGGGGGAGGAGATTAGAACGGAATCTCGTCTGGGAGTGAGGAGAGAGACGAGGGCACCAGGGACGTGTTGACGGAGGAGGAGGGAGAGATTCCGGGCCTCGAGAAGGGAAGGATCTGGACGGGAGAGGAGTATTTGTATAAAGAAGGGGGGGGTGGAGGAGGAGGAAGTGGAGGGAGCAGGGGCAGGTGGGGAGACATCCATGGCATCCTGGGAGGGGAAAGGAGGACGGGGCGGGGCCCTTTTGGGAGCAGAGGAGGTGGCGGTGCCACTAGGGCGTTTAACGGCGGCAGAAGGGTGGGTGGTGACATGAGGGATGGGAGCTATAGGGAGGTGGCGGGAACGGGTAGGTCCCGGTGTGGACGCAGCAGACGGCGCCGGAGATGGTGACGGTGAAGGCGACGGCGGTGGCGGTGACGGCGATGTCGATGGGGAGAGTTGGGTGTGGAGAGTGGCCCAACGGGCCACTACCCTAGCTGGATCTGCAGTAACAGGCTGGGGGAGTGGGGGGAAAGGATCAGAGGGAGAGGAGCGGGAGGAAGAAGCGGAGAGGGGGCGACAAAGAGCGAAGATGAAGAGAGAGTGAGAAGGGGAGGGATGGAAAGAGTGGGGTGTGACTGGGCACACCATGTAATGGTGGTGGTGGCAGCAGAGGGGGACGTGTAGACTATGGCTGTGGTAGTAGTGGTCATAGTGGTGGTGGGGGCTGACATGGTGACAAGGATATAGAAAAGTACACAGGACAAAAAGGAAAGGGGAAGAAGAAGTAAACTGGGGACAGACAAAGACGGACGAAGACGGACGAAGACGGACAACGACCAGAGTCCCACGCTGCTGGCGCGGAAGCTGAAGATGACGCCGACTGGCAGGAATGCCGCAGCTGGCGCCGCTTCCGCGGACTGGGCCGCGAGTGCTGATGCTGCAGCAGCTGCTGCTGCTGCTGCTGGAGGGCTGGCTGGCTGCCACAGGCTGGACCGCTGCTACTGGTCGGGACCACTGCTGCTGCTGCTGCTGCTGCTGCTCGGCTGTACCGCTGGCTGGCTGGCTGGCTGGCTGGCACCTGCAAAACTAGCACTTCGATTAGTGCTGGAATGGCACAACCGAAGGGCGGTAACCTTGCGGAATACCGCCAGAGAGAGTGTCTACGGCTGCTAGGAGCCTGGGCCGCCGCTTATATGGAGATCGTAGAGGCTTCCACAGTACGTCACGTAGCGTCGATTTGTAGCTATCTCTGGCTATCGTCTGTTCTCTCGATTGCAGGCAATCGATTGTCACTTGATTGATGCAACGTCGGCCGCCATATCTTATCCATTTTTAATCCTTCTTCTTTACGATTAAAATTGTATTGATGTTTGTGGATTTCAATTGCCTCTCTATACATACGTGTATAATAATGCAACGTCCTCGCTAGCAGGATTGTCTCACCAAATTTTATTTCTTGATCTAAATCCTTAAAAACATGCTCCGCTACTGCCGATTTGTCGATATGTCCCAAGCGACAGTTTCTTTTGTGATCTGACAAACGTGTATTGATGCTTCTTCTGTAGTTCCTATTTAAACCCTGCCACAACTACACGGAATATTATATAGCCCTGGGGTGGCTAGGAGGTGACGAGCATCTTTCGCTGATCTTAGGCATTCACTAATTTGCTTAGTAGGTCTGAAAATAGTCTCCACCTTAAATTGATAGAACTTTCCCAGTGCGATCCGTGATGTTATGGATGAACGGAAAAAATTCTTTTCCAGCTGATGGTTGTTTCTGTCTCCTTTCTGGTGGTACGTGGGGTCTGGACCCCTCCACCATACTCCACACCTATAAATCCCTCATCCGCCCTATACTTTGTTACGCCCATCTGGCCTGGATCTCCGCCCCCACTACCTTTTACAAATCCCTCCAAATCCTTGAACGACATGCTCTCCGCCTCGCCTATCGCATTCGTCTCCCCTCCCCCACACGGATCCTGTACGATCTCATTCCATTCCCCCACCTCCTCCTTTTCCTTGAGAGGATACGGATCCAGTACACCTCCCGCAAACTCGATCCTCCTCATCTGCTTGTCTCGCCCATCCTCTCCCGCCCCCTCCCGCTGCCGTGCCAGTATTCCCACGTCCCACCTGGTCTCCATCTCTCTACCCTCCTTACCCTCTCCCAAGGTGGCTTCCGCCAGCTCCCCATCCCTGATGATGTCCTCCTTTACTCCATATACCACTCCTACCAACTTTGATCCTCCGTCCCTCTTCCTGTCTCTGTTCCTTTGGGCACCCTCCCTCCCTCAACCCTTTCTCCCCACTCCTCTCCCGGGCTTCCCCTCCCCTGACCCTCTACTCCTCCTCCCATCTCCTCAGCCATTGGCGTCTTTGTTCTCCCCTCTCCACCCCCCCCCCATCCCCCGCCCTTCTTCCCTTCTTGGCAGATCCCCAGACTCGCACACGCTACGTGGACTTTCGCGCGCCGGAGATCATCGCCATCAGTGTCTCGTGTGTGCCGTCGTGTTTAGTGTTCAGTGTTCACCGTCACACTCCGTCGTTTACCTGTGCCATCGCCGTCTTCCGTGTTTGTGCGTCGTGTCAACAGTTTCAAGTGTGGACTATCGTCGAGTGTGAACGGCTCCGTGTTTGCCTTTCTCTGTCAACTGTTTTCTTGCCCACCGTTCTGTAACCTAAGTGTAATCATTCTGTTTTTTTTCTCATTTTGTATCCTATGGCTGAAGAGCAGCATAGAACGCTGCTGACAGCCTGCCTGTTGTACAGGTTTTAAAATTACAATAAAGAAAAAAAAACTCCTAGCAGCCAGTCGTCGACTCAGCTCAGAAGATGTTCTCCGTAGTTGAAAACGGAACGTCAGGGAGAAGTAGTTCTACAGATCGACCAGGGCAATTTAGCCCGGAAGTGTTTACTGATGGCACTAAACCCGTTAGGATTTCGCACAATACCAGTTTCTACGGTCATCATATTTTCCGTGCACCCAGCAGCGATGACCATACTTGAGGAGACACGGTATCACTTTTGTTGTTGTAGTTACTTCTGTTACTCACAGTGTATAAGCTCAAATAGCTTAGGCCTATGAAATTATACAGAAAGAAGGCTGGCGCCGAGGGCATTGCCTAACTGACGGTGTCAACATATCAGCCGCAGGTGAAAGACTGGCGTAAATCAATATAACTGCTGGGTCGAAAGTCCCACGGCACCCGTGGCACCTCCCAAAGCTTCAGAAACACGACAGTCGGAGGCCCACGTAGTGACAGTGAAGACCCATCGGCACTTGCTGGCTATTCCCCAGGGGCTAGGCACAGCTTAGCTGCCGCTGTGCCTGCTCCAGCGGCTAAGTACCTTAAGTACCCTAACTTCAATGCCAGAGTACGTTCGGTACAACAGCACCCCTTCCAGATTTCCATACTCGAAAACCTTCGTTTCTATTTACACAGGGAGACCTCATATCCTACAGTTATACTAAAGGAAACAAACACTAAGTATTCAAAGCCAAGCTGTGATCTCGTAGCTTAACTTTGTTTTCTTAATCCTTTCACGGTTAAAATTTATTTAGCATGTATTTGAAAAATAAAAGATCAAAACCCGTGTTCCTCACTGAAATATAATAAGATTTCACTACCACAAAAATTTTAAGCTCACCGATTTTGAAAATGGAACACATGTCTCCTATGTACCTAACGAGATCCACGTTTTCTCATGATCTTGGCATTTTCAGAGTTAAATTTTTAACTTTAGAAGGATTTCAGCAGGATGACAATTATAGAAAAAGTATAACAAGTCAGTACCAAAATATATTATTTCTTCTGAGAGTAAAAACCGTGAAACATGCCATACAGGTTATCAACACAACTTTTGATAATCGTTTTGACATATCATACACCAATGTTCTTTCGATACCTTGAAGTTTTCTGGTGTACATACGCCCCACTGCATACAAATTACGTACAAACCAGCTACATTTTTGAGACGTGTAGTAATGTTTCAAAACAATAATGTATAATTACTAACTTCAGACATTCTAATAGTAGAGAAGATGGTGATTTAATCAGATTTTTGTGGAACACACACATTATAAACTCATGCCGCCTCATTTGATTCCTCAGAGTCTTCTATAAACCCGCCCCATAGTACGTAATAATTTTCTTCAAATCCCAAAAGCATCTCACTATAAGATAACACTAGACAATATGAGGTACAGACGTTCCATTATTTTAGTGGGAGACGGCTATCCCGTCAAAGTCGAAGCCTACAATCAAGGAATCATCATTGACAGTTTAAAAAGCTTGGAACGTCTGTAAAACCTACCTCGAACATCGTTCCCCTTGCTGAAATTACGCTTCAAAATTTTTGTGTCTGCTCTTTCCAAACATAAGCGTTGACACTGTTGAGTCCATTGTATGCCATTTCCACTTACACTGCACATTCGTAAACCTTAGAATATTTTCGTTACCATTCCTTACAGATGATTTAACGTTTCATCCAGTTTCATATCTCTTGGCTGATATTCAGACCTTGTGGAAAGTTGTCCTAAGTTTTGAAATCTGGGATTCTTCAATCTTTCTTTGTCCACTTTATCCTGCCTTTGTGGTGTCTGCGTCTCATGTTTCTCCCTACTTTGGCATACGCTGTAATACCACTGCTTGGATGCACCATTCCGTGTTTTCTCCGATTATGATAGTTAGTTAATCTCCCATTCTTCTACTTTTAATTTCATTTATCTTCGATTTCACATTCTGGTAAGCTGTTAACAATCTACATTCAGTACCTCGTATTGGGACGTTTATCAGAACAAGACATATTCGCCATTATGAAGAGTGCGATTTTTATTTAAACAGAACTGTCCAATTTAAGTTTGCATGCCGCTTCTCTTTATTTTCAGATAACCGTTTTTCGACCTGTCGTTCATCTTAAGATCTGTTACACAAAAATTAAATTATAATTGGTTCAATTCTTATGTTTACGAAGAACTCAAAATTTTTAAGAAAGTTGTAACAATCTAAAAGTTGCGTGCTGTACCATTTGTACGGAGTAACTTGTTAATATGAAGCTATAAGTTCCTTGTCATAGCTAAATATACACCAGCCTGCTAAGGCTTTATATGAAAGTTTTTTAAGAAACCTAATTGGTGCAATGCCTCAGCAAGGGAAAAGTGATCTCTATCCATATAAAATGTACTGAAAACATTGATGGAAAATTTAATACCAATAATAAACTTTGAAAGAACTTCAACACATAATTAAAAATGTGCTTTTTTTTAATTGGTGATCGCTGAAGAAGGTTCCACAGCGACTGACCAAACACAGCTCCATACTGAAGTTTCCTCTGTTGCGCCCAGTTTGCCGTCGGAGCTGATCTTTGGTATAGCGTCCTACCACATCCAAAAGTAAGATAATAATAATAATAATAATTAATACATGTAAAGTCACTTTTCTGATTAAGTAGCTTTTATGGTGCTTTTACGTAATGGGAGTAAATTTCCAGTTCCTACGGCAAAAGCAGATACAAAATTTTTGGAGCTCCGTGTAGTACCATGATTTGTTCACTTATTCTGCAGGCAGTATTCTGGCTATCTTTTTACGAGCGCTCTACACTCTGTCCGATTACGGTGACCGCAATGTTCCCTGTATCGAGTTTCAAAACCCCGTCTACTCTTTCCCGTATAATACGTATCACAGACCGCACATTAGATCATTTACACTCCGAAGTTATTTAAGTTTTTCTTTCTTGTGGTTTTGCATTGGATCTAATTCCATAAGGAGGTTTGAAATTTTACAAACATAAGTCTTGAATCATTTGTAATTTAGTTTTTGGTCTGACAGATCTCAAGTTTCGCAACTAACCCATCGAAAGATAGCGCAGAGAATCGATTGACTGGTGACAGGTTGTAACGGAAGCTTTTTACGTGTGAGATGTCTTGTCTTTCGGAACATGTCTGAAAGAACAGACACCACACATATAAATATATGCGTCTAGTGGCAATTAATGGCCATTTAGTGCAGATGCACTCTTCGTCTGAACTCCTGTGGGAAACAGAGTGGGGCTGTGAGGAATGAGGGCAATGGACTGGGGCACTTAAGTCTATAGTTTGCGATAGGTTTGAGAATTTGGGTTGGACAGACAGCGCGCTTGGTTAGGCCAAGCGCTTAAGGCGATGGCTCGCGTAAAGCTGGAAATCCGTGTTCGAGTGCCGCACCGGCACCAATTTTCACTTGTCGCTATTGAATATATTTCGGTGCCCGATTGCAGCTTAGATGGAAATATCAGTTTCATCATGTAAAGGAATTGCTGAAAAATATTACCTAAATTTTCTCGAAGACAACAGCCAAGAAGCTCACAAAACCTCATTAGAGGGTTTTATGACCTGGCTCTCAGAGCGGAGTCTTCCAATATTCTTCACCCATGTACTAACTGACACCCAAATTATGTTGAAGATTTAATCTAATTACAGATCACACTTTCGATGCTGCATCCATGAATAGAAAGGGATGAAATATCATGTAAAGCAGTCCTATCAGAATTAATAGATGGCTGTGTCAGGCGGAAAGATTTGATGGACTTTTCCTTTCCATTGATTTGCTTTAAGCTAGTCTGAGTTACATTTGATACCTCGTGATGAAATTTTGAGATAGATTTGTAATTTTGAGTGTACAAATTATCAAATCACTTTTTTATGCCTGAAATGCACACGAACTACTATCGATACCTCCGTGTTTCGTCTTAGTAAGTCATTGTCGGGTTTGTAATACAATAACTGTAGTAAACTTTTTGTGCTTAAAACCCTAAAATATGAACTCGTTCTGCCAGGGAGCCAATACACCTCTGTTTTGAGTTTCGTTAGCAATTAGTGTATGACTAAGGATTTATGCGTACGCCTTAGCAGCAAGGTGTAAGTAAAAAAAAATAAGCTATTTGTATCTGGAAGTAAAACAGTTATCCAGGCCCAAATAATTAAAAATTAAAGAAAATAAATAGATTGATGACATACATAAATCTCAGAGAATATTCAAAAACACGAAAATTTTAACGTTAGACTTATTACAACTCGCGCAGAGGGGTTTAAGCAGTTATTTTTTCCGCGGTTCGTAAGTGAATGGATGCGGAAGAAATACCAGTATTGTGATATAAAGGGAAGTGGCATCTGCCATTCACTTCACTATTTTTGCGTAGAACTGATGTGGATATAGAGCATGAGTGTTGAAAAGACTAAACGGTCAGGTGAACAAAGCATACGAACCGAATTGGAACCGTTCGTTTGCTACCTGTGCTAATTTTGGAAAAGGTATGACATAAACTGAATACAAGAATACTGGATTCAGGACCCAAAAGCCGTGTAGAGATGAATTCATCGCTGTGTAATTGATACACATGATTTACGCTTCAAGCAAACAGGTTGTTTCGTTTTCATTAAGGAATAACAAATATTTGAGAAGTCGACTGCTTCTCAAATATTTGTGGGAATTAGATTTGCATTTTATAGCACAATTAGTTGCAAATTATGTGTGTACATGCATTATTGCTCCTAATGTGGCAGTAAATTAGCATTCTTAATGCAGCGGCAATATGCACGAAAGTTAGTCATTTGCACCAGCTCGATGTTTACATTCGTATGAACTAAACTGGAACAGGGTAAAAAACGGTAAAAGGGTTAGAAATTTCAGTCAGAATAATTTTCAATGTTTATGACGCATGTCATTATCCCTACGCCAACACGACACAGTATATCACTGCCAACCCATGTTGTCGTTACTACAGATTTCCACACCCATAAACAAAGCGAATATTAAATGACGTCACTGAGCATCAGTCCGCACTATCGCTCCCGACACTATTTAGCTTGTTAAAACCAGATAACAGTCTTCAAAGTTACTGATTAACACCAGTCCATGTAAACACACAATCGTACATTTACAGAAAGTTCATTACAGCATTCTGTGAGATCGTACTGGGTAGAGTTTCTTAATTCTCTAGTGAGTCATTATTTTGAAATTCTACGGATTTTTATCGGGCCGCTTACCAACATGTAGTCAATTTTTAACTAAAACATGTATGCATTGTGCTTATCGTATTCTAAACGCTAGGTAAAGTCTCTGTCTGTCTCTCTCTCTCTCTCTCTCTCTCTCTCTCTCTCTCAAGATATTATCTTATAACGTATCATCAAAACTGTCTTAAAGGTAAGTATAGAAAATACAGTAACGTTTGCGGATATTAGTGTAACAAGTAGCGTACATGTGACTGAAATGTGCTGCGTATTACGGAGAATTAGAACACGACAGCAAATAAACTACTAGAAACACCGAAGAATGTATTGTTAAAGGATTCAGCTAGGACTGAAGCTTCCTTCGTGACATGGAATCAAAGAAAACCTGGATGAGCTACTGACTATCCCGTCAGTCACTTGCATGCGGGTTCATTGTGTATCGAGTGCAGTTTCTGAAGGACCAAAATAAACCATCTGTCCATGAAAGACATACATTATATGTGACGTGTCAGACGAACATGATGCCAGGAACGCATTGGTACAGTGATACATGTCAGTCTTCGAAGAGATATTACACTTTCTTCACCACTTACGGTCCATATGAAATATTGTATGTCTACTGCAATGTATATTTGGCGTACTATGGCCTTGTTGACGTGGCGGTTGCTGTTCAAATACACACCAAAGTAAGAGTGCTTTGTCTTTCTTCTCTGTGTCTAACAAGCTTTCCACAAACACATCAGATAATTTACTACCTAGTGTTTCCGTGCAGCTGCAACTGCGCCGTGAAACACACTATGCCTATCAATATAGACTGCCCGCATTGCGTCATCCAGTCATTATCACTGTGTCAGACATACTGGCCAGAGGAAAATGAACTGTTCAAAAATGGCTCTGAGCACTATGTGACTTAACTCCTGAGGTCATCTGTCCCCTAGAACTTACAACTGCTTAAACCTAACTAACCTAAGGATATCACACACATCCATACCCGAAGCAGGATTCGAACCTGCGACCGTAGCGGTCTCGCGGTTCCAGACTGTAGCGCCTAGAACCGCTCGGCCGCACCGGCCGGCAAAATAAACTGTAATGACTTCCTTGTGCAACGGGTATTAGGAGGAAGTAACCAACTTAAAAAATGCTGTACTCGTAATAGCTGTAATTACTATTCCGCCAATGAAGTAAGTTCTGATGTAATGTTGCTGAGCAAACTGTCCTCTGTCATCAGTGGAAATATCTGCACTTATACACCTAACACCCTGTACTAGGTCATAAGAGTTGCGCGTGACGTATGAAGTTCCCACGCTCACGTGCCCTTCGCTGTCTGTAGCATCTGCGGTCACACCGCGTGTTCCAGAAGCTGCCTGTCGATGCGGACGACCCTCTGGTCACCCACACTTATCACTGTCGTCGCTGCAGCATTATCTGTACGGCATGACATTCCTATTTCCTGGCGACTGATCATCTATCCCATTACTACGCATTCAGGGGATGGTATTGAGTCCTTTGAGGCCACTGAGGCATTTCCACTTCGGTTGAAGGCTCTTTATTGGCTGAGCTTGGCGCGTAATTGACCTTTCTGGTCAAACAAGAGAGGGCGCTGCTGAACCTAACAAAAAGCCATCTCTCTGAAACTGCAGTTACGTACTGCGCGTATACTCTTATACGTGTCCTGTTTGTACTCATGCACGTCATTATTCCTGTATGTTGAAATTTTCATACGCTTTATAGTGTATTACGGAGACATAAATTTATTTATCTATTGCTTATTTAGCCTGACCCGGTTAGGGCCTTAAGGCGCTCTCTTTCATCTGAACAGGAACAACGCATGCCAAACGTATTACAAAGACATTCACAGAAACATTAACTACAACAACAATAACAATAAAATAAAGAGGAGAAGACTGAAATGTCAGTTACAGTCTCTGTTAGGAAAGAACTGAATTTAAATAAAAAATCTCTGCCAACATGGAGGAAGGAAACTTTTTGAGGGAAGAGGGGACTGATGAGAGATAGCCTCAGACCAATGTATGGGAGAGATTGTTATTGTGGTAGAAGATGGGTCATTAAACTGTCTTTCAAAGTTTGGGAGGAAATTCTCTAATTTTTTGAGAAAGATTCTTCCAAAGTTGGGTTTCTGACACAGAAATTGATTTAGAGAACGTGGCAGTGTTATGTGATGGTAGAGAGAGGATTTAGCTTTTTTGAAAACGAGTATTTCTGCCGTGCTCTTCAGATAGTAGTTTAATAGCTAAAGCTGAAAAAGAGGGAGCGCAATGGCAAAGAAGACAATAGAGCACACACAGTATGTGACAGTCTCTTTGTGGCACCCAGTCGTGATAACGGTGAGCAGGCAGCAGTGATGGTCCAAATTTAACGTCAAGTTCTTTTCAGAAGATGAAATGGTTATTTCTGTGCCGTTTAGGATTAAGTACAGAAGAGATTCTCTGGCGTACGTAGTAATAGGTTTCTTGTGAGCGACTAAGATTGCTTACAGTGTAGATGGATAAATTTTAAACCCGTGTAATGCACCCTCTCAGGAGTGGCGAGTAAATCAGCATTTCCATCTACACGACTGTGTTCAAGTTTGTTGCACTTGCAGTTATATGTACAGTAACTGACGGTCGTCGGCGTACAGACAATTTTTGCCGTGAAAGAGAACAATTGACACATCATTAACACATAATGAGAAAAGTAATAGGTCAAATATCGGTCGTTGTGGGACACTTGATACTACGGCCCTTCATGGCGAACTTTCAGTCCTCATCGTTATACACAGTTGGCGAGATTTCTCACAGATTGACTGACTTGGCTGCGTACTTGCATGTGGGTGAGGTAGTTATGAGTGGTCGGATGCCGTTTGTTTTTAACACGTACGTAGACTCAAAATTAGATCTAGATTACACCAGAAAAGGAAAAAAAAATGTTGCATGACTACTAAAACAGAAGTGGTGTGTGACGTTGACCAGGATAAGAGTTTTCTTGTCAACAGGGGGAAAAAAGAATTCATTTAATTAATTCTAGAGAATATAGCTACCCTGAAAGATGACACTGTGGCTAAGGCAATAAACCCACATGCTAGAATCATTCAAGAGCATAGATGAAACTCCCAATTCTAATGATATCGTTGTCGACGGAACGTTAAGCAGCTACTTCCTTCATTTCTGCAGACTAAAAATGAGATTTTATACCACTAATTTCTTGCGCAATCATGTTCCGTATTATCTACCATCCCCTTCTATCTTATGCCAACCTTTCCTCTCTACGTGATTGCTGCCCTCAACGTTATGTACCATGTGTTTTACAGGCTCTGATATTCGTTTGCCTTAACATTGTTTGAGGCATATTCCACCTGTATAAATACTGTTAAGTTATTTTCATGAAGGTGTCGATGTTTATTTTTACGTCCATTAGTACTCAGTGTCCCATAGTCGTCGTCCATTCCTGAAGTCTCCTAGCTAGCTAATTACAGTTTGGAAATAGGATACTACTTGTCCGATATTTTCAGCTTTATGTATTCTTCCGTTTTTCCGTTAGTGTGACCATAATGCATTTTTCTATAGCAGAAGGTAAGTCTCCTAATACATAGACTTTGAAGACCATATCATATAACCTGTAGCCCACTAAACTTGTATAGGATTCGAGTAGCTCCGATGCTATTTCATCACCTTTAGCGCGCTAGTTTCGTAACCATCAGTTAACTATTTGTCAAATTCTGACCACATAACTGTATTACATATTTTTCGCATAAACTACACGTCTCTCCTCATTCAGGGTAACATGTTGACGAGTGTCTCTCCACTATTTTACAGGCTTTGGTTCAAAATCAAATGGCTCTGAGCACTATGGGGCTTAACTTCTGAGCTCATCAGTCCCCTAGAACTTAGAACTATATAAACCTAACTAACATATGGACATCACACACAATCATGCCAGAGGCAGGATTCGAACCTGCGACCGTAGCGGTCGCGCGCTTCCAGACTGTAGCGCCTAGAACGGCCCGCCCACCCCGGCCGGCCAGGCTTTGGTGCAGTGTACCATGTCTCGATATAGACATGGGCTTTGCATACACATCTTAAGGTTCGAGGACTGCTTTTTCTTATTTCTCAAAATCTTATTTTTGAACTTCTTGAAAGCAGCGAGAACGTATCCATTGATGGTTACTCTTTTTAATTTCGTTACATTTTCTTCTCATGTACACTGCTTGACAAAATGAGTGAAGCACAAACAAGTGAAGGAGGAGAAGAAATTAAGCTTCACGGGTTGCAAGGCAATGTGATCTTATTTCACTTGTTACAAAATCAGTTAAGATTTACAAAGAACTTGACAGTATGAGCCCATTTATCCGTAAAGCAATGCACTTCCTCTAGCGTGGCTGCATGGAAGCAGTTATATCCTCTCCAGAGTGGTGTTGAATAACAAATGCTGTAACTGAACACACTGGCATTGGTGACCCCATACATGTTCTTATCGGGGAGAGGTATGTGCATCTCAGCACGTGTTTTGCAAAACAAAAATGACTGTTTCTATTCATGCGTGCACTCTCTAATCACTCAGTCTCATTGCAGCAACAGTGACTGAGGCTGGACAAACCAACCACTGACCGCTGTTACCTCGAATTACCTACAAATTCTCTAAATTTACCGAAAGTTTTTTTCGATAACTAACGTTGCTGATCTAACAATAAAAATACCTAAAGTGGCTCATCTCGGTAATCCAGTGCAAGGGATACGCGTAGTCGCCGAGATTCTTGTAACGTTCTTCTGTGCAGGATTACGTCAAACAGTTTTTTACCTGCGACAATGCAGCACTGCACAATACATCACAAGAGTTTTCTAGGGGGATTTACTGACAGATGCACTGCAATTTTCCAAAACTTCCACGATAATTATTGCCGGACGACGCGAGCTGAAGGCCCTGTACGATGTCAGGAAATAGAATGCCGGACATAGACACATCTTAAGATGTGTGCCAAACGCCCAGAACAGATATCGTTAACCATCATGAGGTTTCGCCTATGTTCCTTGCGCAATACTTTACAAAGTATTCACATTAATGTGTGAAAGACTCTATTTCTCGACTGAACTAGCCCCACGTATTTCGAATCGACTGCTTAAGTTTTCGTAAGACATTGAGGTAGTACGCTCTCTTCTCAACCATGATCAGTCATTTCGACAAAATCACTCGATATAGCTCAACGCGCAGTGTGCTGACTTACGAGACATGGAGGTAAGACACACCTGAACAGAATCCTTGGAGTGGAAAGACGGCCCTTAGTCTGGTACACACGCCAGACTCAGAAAGGCTTATATACGATTTTCCAAGCACGTTTAGACAAATGGCGGGCTGATCACCACTCATCACGTCAGTAAATGCAATAAACAAGCAGTTAAAATACCATACAAGAAGAGTTAAAATACAATAAGCCATAGAGGAGAGTTTACCTGGTGGACAGAGGGACCACACACGACGACTTTGACGAAATGGAGGGGTAAATTAAGATTAAATAATAAATTCGGCAATTCATTAAGAGCAACAGAACCCATACGATGGGGTAAATGTTGTGAATGAGATGTCAACACCGGTTTATTGAACTCACTTTTAAAACAGGGTCTTCTTGACGCAATAGTTTTTCTCAGATGTTCCTTGTCGTTAAAGTATAATCCTGCGGGACAGAAGGAGTTAAGTTTTCGTAGAGCCGCTGGCTTCTTACGGCAGTCACTGTATATCAAACTAGTTTGTAACAGTACTCTGATAAACACTCTCCCTGGACTTCTTTGGGATTGTAGCCGCGCGGAGTGGCCACTCGGTTTAGGTAGTCATGTCACGGACTGCGCGGCCCGTCCCGCCGGAGGTTCGAGCCCTCCCTCGGGCATGGGTGTGTGTGTTGTTCTTAGTATAAGTTAGTTAAAGTAGTGTGTATGTCTAGGAACCGGTGAAATAAACCTTTGGTCCCTCAGGAATTCAGACGAATTTCAAAACTTTGGGATTGTAAGCCTGGCTTCCTACATTAATTTACGCAATAGCAACTCAGCAAACAACAAAATGTAGGAAACATGTTTGTCACGTTCACTTCCTCTACACCTCATTTCACGTGCTCGTTTCGAGTCTCTCTATGACATTAACCTCCCCCCCACCCCCCCCCCACCCCCCCCACCCCCTCCAGGGATACGATAATGATTGAGAAGCTTCTATACCAATGATACAATCTGTTTATGCTGATTTTCCCTTCACTGCGATCAGTAAACTCTTCTTACGAATAAAAATATTCTTCCTGGCAACAGGTAGAATCGTGGGTACAACTTTATGCAACCTTCAAAAATCAGAAAAATCAAAGCCCATTTGCCGAAGACAGAGCAGCTGGAAAGCCTACAGTTTCGGGGTGGAAACTCGTTAGGGGTTGTCTCTGGGTTGGTGGCAGCAGCAGGTTGAAGCTGCGAGATAGCGGTAACTTGGTGAGGAGAGCACCACTCCGCCATTAAGTTTAATCTGCCTCTGGCAGCGCGGGCTCCTGCTGCTGCCGCCGCTGCTCTCGCCACTTTACGAGCAGGGGGCGGGCACGAAGCGCTGAGGGCCTCCGCCACCCCCACCAGGGCTCGCAACCACCGCAAGTAGGCCCTCTCACTAACCAACTAACTTAAAAGCTATTAGCCTCCGAGTACCTTGTCACCGAGGACTGATTTTAGCCAAAGTACATTCGTGGTCATTAAAATTGCAAGACCATGAAGGCAGCAAGCAACAAACGTCCAGCTGGCATGAAGTGCCTACACGCTCGGATGTGGCAATGATCAGCATTAGTATTGTAGCAATGATGCCACGACATTCTGCGTTTAAAGAAATATCAAAGAACTGGATTCTATCCAGAAATCGTTTATAAATTATGGTCGTTTATGAGAAAATCGTTTAAGGTCCATCTACAAGTATGTGTCATGTCGTGCCCTGTCTAGACTGCAATATATCATAATATCCCTAATCGCGTTAGTCATAGTTTCTCGACTGTCATACGAATATGGAATCAGTGGATTCGGGACCACCATACTCAACGCTATGCAGCATTTCCACGAATTGCCGTGACTAGCGCCAGAGCTTTCAGACATATTGTTTGCTCGGGCCTCCAGCATCGTACAGCCACATCACATACGTTGAGTGCGTAATTGAGCATGTTTTTCTGTGTGATGCCGTTACTGTTAGAACGGCTATCATGGTGTGGTTTCCCTTCACTGGCAACAAGAAAAGGCGTCCGACAGCAGTCGCCCAACGACGAGTTCCCGTTCTGTGTACTTTGTAAGTACGGATAAATCCGTGTATGGAAGTTCCGAGACCCAAAAACATTGTCAGTTAGCATTAGTCATTGTCATATGACGTCATAGGACCCAACAACTGGTGCGATGCCTTTGAAGCCACTGGGAACACAAACAATGAATATCTCTTTATTGCGTTGCCAGCAATTTGGACTCATGTATTGTATTGCATTACGTTTCTGACATGTTAAAACCATTGACTGTGCATTATCTTTGAGATCTACATGATATCTTTCAGCAAGCTAACTCAACATAGCTTACTTACCATTTCATCTGATGTACCTCAATACAAAAGGCGTTTGACGGTTGCCCTAGCCAGGATACCCTCCCCAACTATCACCCTCTGAAATTATCTGGTCACGGGTTGATGAGAGACTGGCATTTCTTACTCGCGAGCCCATGTAACTACGGTACAGAGGTAAAGCAGCGTAGGAAATAGGTACTGGTACCTGTGATCCAAGCTCATTTTGCCGTATGGTCAGTTGGAGTAGATCCATTGCTGCTGACAGCTCTATGCACAAACTTTCTCACCCAGCATTCCCCCAAAATCACCTACAAATTTAATCGTTCTTGCATCCTACTATATGAATAGAAGAAATAAGTCAATTTTCGTTAATTTAATGAAAAACGGCTCCAGTTATTTTTGACAACTGTAAAGAGTACACTACCGGTTTCGGCCTTTATATGAGGCCGTTTTCAAGTCGCCCTGAAAATTAGCAACACAGAAGACATTTGGTGCAATTTGCGGTCTATGGATTGTTGGAAGTGGAAGGAACGGAAGGGAAGTATGGAGCACAGCGAAAGTATTAGTCGCAGAACCAATCTGCTACTTACATGTTATAACTGAATGCGAAGTCTTGTATGCATAGGTTCTTACAAAACAATCTGTAGTTGTTGTAAGTGGATTTCTTCAGTATTTTATACGAAAGGAAACTAACGTAAGCCGGCCGGAGTGGCCGTGAGGTTCTGGGCGCTTCAGTCTGGAACCGTGAAACCGCTACGGTCGCAGGCTCGAATCCAGCCTCGGGCAAGGATGTGTGTGATGTCCTTAGGTTAGTTAGGTTTAACTAGTTCTAAGTTCTAGGGGACTAATGACCTCAGAAGTTGAGTCCCATAGTGTTCCGAGCCATTTGAACCATTTTTTGAACTAACGTAAAACGCAGGGTTTAAGAACAGGTCGGAAAACAGCTAATTGGTGAACACTTTATTATTGAAGAGTATAGAAATCTTACACGAAAAAGTAACCGGTGAAGAAGGTACTGAAAGTGATTTGGGGGATGATCCACGGATGCAGCTACAAAATGAGCCGACATCAGGAAGTGGTCCTGCATTATACGGTAGCGATGAGAGCAGGGCTTCCTTGTATTATACATGACCACTAAGTAAGGAAAGAACAAAACTTCCTGAAGGTTAGTTGGCAATTCTAGATGAGTCAGCAGCGAATATACAGTCCTTCACAATAGTGCCCTCATAGAATAGCCCTAGACACAACCCCTAGAGTCAAATTCACTGTTGTAGTGGCACAATAAAGATTAATAGAAAGTAAGACAACTTTGCAAAACGTTGAACTGTCGCTGAACGACGTGGCAGAAACAGGAAGATGCTACAATAAAGAATGAATAGCGAATTACATGATCAGTTGATTGAAACACGGAGAACACGTGGAAACCACGCAATTGAATGCTACATATCAGTGCGTTGTATTTTAACGCACAAACAACACCTTCACACTCAAATATTTCAAAGCATGGCTGCAGCAGTTCAAGAGAAAAAAAGAAAACAAGATCTTCTCTCACTTAATCACTAATAAAGCTGATGGTAAGAAAGTTGATGTGTTAGTTACAGAAGTAAGGCTTTTCATTTATGTCTATATTAATATACCAGAGTAGATAACTAATGCAGATGAATGAAGATCTGTTGAAGAGCTACGCTCTGCTAGAACTCTTGCTGTTAACAGAGCAAAGGCGGTGTATGGGGCCATGTGTAGAGTTGTAGCACCCACCCATCCATAGTTTGAGAACTAAAACAAAGATGTAACAGTGCGCTCCGCTAGCTTTTTAGTCTTTCTCGCACGATTTTAGAAAAAATATTTATAAAAAAATTGTTTTTTACGTTGTTTATAGCCATATACCTGTATATCAACTTGATGGTGAAGTGCCCACAATCTCGCTAAATTTCATACTTTCTTGAGTAAGTCATCGAACGAAATTGAAAAAAAAAATTGCAATGAAAAATATGTATCGGTTTTTTTTGCGTTTAGTGCGTATTACACCATATGTTGCTATGAATGAAAGTTAGCTACGATTTTGAATTTTCCTTTGGACTTGGCAAGAGGTCTCTGTCTGTCCGTAATATCCAGAAAATTGAGTTGATGTAAGTCGCACTCACCCGACCGCAGGTGCGTCAGAGTGATATGTTCATAATATGCATCATATCTTCTAAACCGTTTAAGATGTCGATATGAGATTTAGACAAGTCATCCCAATCAAAGAGGAGAATATTTTGCTGTATGGTTGACCTATAGAACTTTCTTATCAACGGCAATATAGCAGAAGCTATGGTTTTTATTTTAGTTATTCATCCACTATTGTCACTCTTTTAAGACTCTTCGACAGCTATTGAAATGAAGAACTATTACTATGGAAGTAAATGTGAAATTTCTTATTTTACGTTACAGAAAACCATTACAATGAAGTTTTATTTAAGGTATAGACCACGCTGGCGGCCCATTTCTTGTTGTATAAGATATGTCGTTATCAGGAGAAAGAAAACGGGCGTACTACGGGTCGGAGCGTGGAATGTCAGATCCCTTAGTCCGGCAGGTAGGTTAGAAAATTTAAAAAGGGAAATGTATAGGTTAAAGTTAGATATAGTGGGAATTAGTGGAGTTCGGTGGCAGGAGGAACAAGACTTCTGGTCAGGTGACTACAGGGTTATAAACATAAAATAAAACAGAGCTAATGCAGGAGTAGGTTTAATAATGAATAGGAAAATAGGAATGCTGGTAAGCTACTACAAACAACATAGTGAACGCATTATTGTGGCCAAGATAGATACGAAGCCCACACCTACTACAGTAGTACAAGTTTATATGCCAACTAGCTCTCCAGATGACGAAGAAATTGAAGAAATGTATGATGAAATAAAAGAAATTATTCAGATAGTGAAGGGTGACGAAAATTTAATAGTCATGGGTGACTGGAATTCGGTAGTAGGAAAAGGGAGAGAAGGAAACGTAGTAGGTGAATATGGACTGAGGCAAAGAAATGAAAGAGGAAGCCGCCTGGTAGAATTTTGCACAGAGCACAACTTAATCATAGGTAACACTTGGTTCAAGAACCATAAAAGAAGGCTGTATACGTGGAAGAAGCCTGGAGATACTGACAGGTTTCAGATAGATTATATAATGATACTACAGAGATATAGGAACCAGGTTTTAAATTCTAAGACATTTCCAGGGGCAGATGTGGACTGTGACCACAATCTGTTGGTTATCACCTGTAGATTAAAACTGAAAAAACTGCAAAAAGTTGGGAATTTAAGGAGATGGGTCCTGGATAAACCAAAAGAACCAGAGGTTGTACGGAGTTTCAAGGAGAGCGTAAGGGAGCAATTGACAGGAATGGGGGAAAGAATTACAATAGAAGAAGAATGGGTAGCTTTGAGGGATGCAGTAGTGAAGGCAGCAGAGGGTCAAGTAGGTAAAAAGACGAGGGCTAGTAGAAATGCTTGGGTAACAGAAGAAATATTGAATTTAATTGATGAAAGGAGAAAATATAAAAATGCAGTAAATGAAGCAGGCGAAAAGAAATACAAACGTCTCAAAAATGACATCGACAGGAAGTGCAAAACGGCTAAGCAGGGATGGCTAGAGAACAAATGTAAGGATGTAGAGACTTATCTCACTAGGGGTAAGATAGATACTGCCTACTGGAAAATTAAGAGACCTTTGGAGAAAAGAGGACCACTTGTATGAATATTAAGAGCTCAGATGAAAACCCAGTTCTAACTAAAGAAGAGAAAGCAGAAAGGTGGAAGGAGTATATAGAGGGTCTATACAAGGGCGAAGTACTTGAGGACAATATTATGGAAATGGAAGAGGATTTAGATGAAGATGAAATGGGAGATACGATACTGCGTGAAGAGTTTGACAGAGCACTGAAAGACCTGAGTCGAAACAAGGCCCCTGGAGTAGACAATATTCCATTGGAACTACTGACGGCCTTGGGAGAGCCAGTCCTGACAAAACTCTACCATCTGGTGAGCAAGATGTATGAGACAGGCGAAATACCCTCAGACATCAAGAAGAATATAATAATTCCAATCCCAAAGAAAGCAGGTGTTGACAGGTGTGAAAATTACCGAACTATCAGTTTAATAAGTCACAGCTGCAAAATACTAACGCGAGTTCTTTACAGACGAATGGAAAAACTGGTAGAAGCCGACCTCGGGGTAGATCAGTTTGGATTCCGTAGAAATGTTGGAACACGTCAGGCAATACTGACCCTACGACGTATCTTAGAAGCTAGATTAAGGAAGGGCAAACCCACATTTCTAGCATTTGTAGAAATAGAGAAAGCTTTTGACAAGGTTGACTGGAATGCTTTCTTACAAATTCTGAAGGTGGCAGGGGTAAAATACAGGGAGCGAAAGGCTATTTACAATTTCTACAGAAACCAGATGGCAGTTATAAGAGTCGAGGGACATGAAAGGGAAGCAGTGGTTGGGAAGGGAGTGAGACAGGGCTGTAGTCTATCCCGATGTTATTTAATCTGTATATTGAGCACGCAGTGAAGGAAACAAAAGAATAATACGGAGTAGGTATTAAAGTCCATGGAGAAGATGACATCGTAATTCTGTCAGAGACAGCAAAGGACTTGGAAGAGCAGTTGAACGGAGTGGATAGTGTCATGAAAGGAGGATATACGATGACCATCAACAAAAGCAAAACGAGGATAATGGAATGTAGTCGAATCAAGTCGGGTGATGCTGAGGGAATTAGATTACGATGTGAGACACTTAAAGTAGTAAAGGAGTTTTGCTATTTGGGGAGCAAAGTAACTGATGATGGTCGAAGTAGAAAGGATATAAAATATAGACTGGCAATGGCAAGGAAAGCGTTTCTGAAGAAGAGAAGTTCGTTAACATCGAGTATATATTTAAGTATCAGGAAGTCATCCTGAAAGTATTTGTATGGAGTGTAGCCATGTATGGAAGTGTATCATGCACGATAAATAGTTTTGACAAGAAGAGAATAGGAGCTTTCGAAATATGGTGCTACAGAAGAATGCTGAAGATAAGATGGGTAGATCACATAATTAATGAGGAAGTATTGAATCGGATTGGGGAGAAGAGAAGTTTGTGGCACAACTTGATCAGAAGAATTGATCGGTTGGTAGGACATGTTCCGAGGCATCAAGGGATCACCATTTTAGTATTGGAGGGCAGCGTGGAGGGTAAAAATCGTAGAGGGGGACCAAGAGATGACTACACTAAGCAGATTCAGAAGGATGTAGGTTGCAGTAGGTACTGGGAGATGAAGAAGCTTGCACAGGATAGAGTAGCATGGAGCGCTGCATCAAACCAGTTTCAGGACTGAAGACCACAACAACAACAAGATACTATGTTTCAAGATTCTGTCGCGATAGCTATTCCAAGATAAGTTTGTAAAATTTGTACTGTGATTTGGCAACAAAAACCCAAAGTAAAGCTCCAACAAGAGACACGTAGCCGTTCATCATAAATGATTAAGTCTGCAAGATTTACTGTATGCTGCAAATCAAGATTTGGCACAACATCATGCTGCAGATCGTATTTTACCCGATAAAGCGAAACAAATATGTCGATGAAGGGACATATTCGCAGGAGAACATATTGTAGCGTTCAAACTTGACATAGCAATATGTACCAAATTTAAACTGAGGGTCAAAATATTTTGGGACAAATTATAAATGCACTTCTCCAGGTGCTAAAGAAGCTTAAGAAGTAACCGACGGGGTAGTTATAAAATTACATAAAGCCAGCGGTGGCAATGGCAACAAGCTTCTTGAAGAAGAATCAGAAAGAAGTAAGGAGAAAAAGTCATCTTACAACACCTAGATTTCTGCCAATATCTAAGAAACTTGGTGAAATTATCTCATTTGTAATTCCACCATTGGCCAAATTGTCAACAACTGGGTCATTACTGGGAGAAGCTGCTTCCATAAACCAAAGAATAAAGAACACACAAAACTACAGGAGAAACTACAGAAATCTAAAAGTAATAACAGGATGATGGAGGTAATTACTCATGTGCAAAGAACTATCTTTAAAACTGTAGAAGAAAGGACTTGGACTGTTTATTACAAAAATTTCCGCTAATTATACTATCGGGCGGACCACTTACCAATTCTGATCTGCTTGAATTCGAAAATAAATCTAAAATCTCAAGATTTTGTTGCATGTTTACATGGAACACATTGCTAAAGACGATGTGGATGTGCAACGAGTATGAGATTGTAAATTTAGACATTGCAGGAGGATCTGGATTGCAGTTTTTCTGTGTGTTAAAAATAATGGAATATCGTGTTCTATTTGGATTTATACAGGGATTTGGCACTCCAGAATAATTGGGCTGTTGCTGCAGCAACGCCTGTGTGTTCCCGATGGCATCAAGACTTTCATTCACACATATGTGTTTGTTGTTGTTGTTGTGGTCTTCAGTCCTGAGACTGGTTTGATGGAGCTGTCCATGCTACTCTACCCTGTGCAAGCTTCTTCATCTCCCAGTACGTACTGAAGCCTACATCTTTCTGAATCTTCTTAGTGTATTCATCTATTGGTCTCCCTCTCTGGTTTTTACCCTCCACACTACCCTCCAATACTGAACTGGGGATCCTTTGAAGCCTCAGAACATGTCCTACCAACCGATCCCTTCTTCTAGTCAAGTTGTGCCACAAACTCGTCTTCTCCCCAATCCTATTCAGCACCTCCTCATTAGCAACGTGATTTACCCATCTAATAATCAGCATTCTTCTGTGTTTATATCCATCTAATAGTTCCCCTAACATATGCTTAGAAATAAGCACCATGCACATCACAACATCATTTGAGGTTTAGATGCGAAATCGCACACTCAGACTTCAAAAGGATGCTCATCAGTATTACTTCCACCCCCCCCCCCCCTTCAATATAACTACAGGGTGGGAGGAGTATTGCAATTACCAGTGTGGAAATTCGCAACAACATTCCAAATATTCCTCACGTTAATAATAGAAGATGGATAAAGTACTGAAAATAAATGTCATTTAAGAAGTGGCAAAGTTGTGGAGAAACTTCCAGACTTATACGATTTGGAAAACTCAGACGCAGTTATAAAATCATCTCCAAACGGTTTGAGCTACATGCAGATATTAATATGTTTAAAACAGAGATAAAAACGACAAAACAGACAATAGACTTTAGTCGGGAAGGCTTACAAGGATCAATACGGGGTTTCTCAAGGAGTCAACTTTTGGCTAATAACAACGAGAAAAATTATGAGTCATATCAACCGGTGGATATTTTACCTGTTGGCATAATCTATGTCAACTGTAATATCGCAACAGCTTCATACCTTAATAGCTGATTAATATATACTTTCATCCCTGCAGTGGGACCAGGATACAAACTCAGTGATGCGCCGAGAGGCTGGATTCACCTCCCATTGACTTTTAGACATTAGAAAATCTAGAGTTGAATTTTAATGACTACGACAGGAATATACTTGATTTTTATTGGCAAGAAGTTGTGGTATGTTTTCATCTGAAAGTATATAACCAGCCCACACATCAGTCTGCTCCGCAACAGAAAGGCAACATTGTAAAATTTCGGGATTATGACTTCCTCAGGTTCATAGGAATCAGCTGAATATAATAATTCTAGTTTAGTCGTTTGTCAGGTATTTATCTCCAACAACATTTGCTTCGGTGACATTCAATAATAACGATGTGTTAAGAATACTGATGAGCATCGAGTGTGAGCAGCAGTTTCCTATACTTGGAAGCCACATTTATGAATAATGATGGAAGTCCTCCAGCTGAAATACCGTGACTTACATGTAATACGTTCATCTTTCTGTTTCAAGAAATACTACACAAACTTAACAGCATCAAAGTTGTACGCAAAAGAAACATTGGGCAAAACTTACATATCCACTCCAGATTTGGGCCTGAATACACTACAAAACACAGGATGGTTCATTGATGGATCTATAAGTGATACCTTTGGCATGCATGTCACTTTAAAAATGTTTAAAGAGTTCTTTGAAAATAATATGTGCTGATTATGAATGGTAAACAGGAACTGATTCTCATTTGAAATGCTACACATCATAACAAGTATATTCAAGAAGTAGAAGCAGCAAATAACAAAATTGTTTTTGGTAAGCTGATATGTAAAGAGCTGTACATATCCGCATCAGATGAGGACCAACTACAACTGTTACACATGCTAAATTATGGAGTTTAGCTGCCATTAATTTTCTGTACATGGGAACTCTATGATTACCCTCTTCCCAATGGAACAAGACATAGCCGGATGATAAAGATGGCCATTCATCCAGAAAAAGGTTTCCCAAACTGTGTTCTACAGGAGCTGAAGAAGTGCTCTGTGAAAAACTAATAAACACATAGTGCTTTATGACATTTCTTCTTATTTTTCAAAATTTTATTACGATTTCTGTGTTGTTATTCATGATTTAAATTTGAAGTAATCGCAGAATAACACAAGTTTTTATCATCTTTTTAAAATTTTGTTAATTATTTTAGCCTTCAAAACAAATAAGGCGTTCCACCCAAGTGCCAGACTTCTCAAAGTGTTCCATCAGAGCAAAACACTTTGATTCATTGTTCTGGAGCAGTAGACAAAAAGGATAGGGCATGTGAATAAGGATTCCAGTGTATCTGACAAATGGAACCAAACCAATGCCAAAACTTTCCCAAATTCCGTGTGTTACTCATATGATAATCTGCCACGTGACTGGAACAGTAAAAGTATTGGTCCACAGTACGATATGTATACAAGATGTCACATTTCTTACTATGCACGTCATGATTTTGGATATATGCCAGACCTGCAGAAGTTTAAGGAATTAGCGCCAGTTATCATGATCAATTGCACAAAACAGAAGAAGAACATTAAGAACAGGAACTATAGACAGCTATATTGAATTTCAGTCATTAGGCCATTTCCCCCTAGCTCTGTGTTATTAAGTAATCAACTTTCAGTGATTAGTAAAAATGTGCTGTGCTGTTTCACACCCGAGGTAATCCACAAGATGATGGGTATCGACACTTTGTGTATAAAGACACTGTATTCATTGTATTCATCAAGACTGGACGAGTACTGACAACATTCTGGACCATCGTTTCTTCACATGAACCATTCAGCACAGTACAGAATCCTAAGACCCAATAGAAAGCTACTTGGCTGACCTGTTTTCACAATAGAAAGTTGAGGCCATGAGGGAATCCACCTTGAAGAGACGGTGACATCATTCCGAATCTACGATCATAAAGACAGCATAGTTTACATGTATTACCATGGAAAAATGGTGTGTCTTCGAGACATTTTCACAATTGCGTCGGTAAGGAACCTTGGAAACCTCAACTGCCCGGTTGTTCACTCAGGAGTAGTATGGTGAACACATAAATCATTATATACGTGCTTCAGAAAAAGTACAAATGCTGTTGAGTTGGGTTGTCAATAAATGATACAGTCGTTTCAAAACTGTGTATTCTTTTATTTATCGACAGCCTCCTACACGTCTTACAGGGTTCAGGTACGTATTCATTACATGCTACCTTCGGTACAAGTCGAGGACTGTAGCCATAACTTAAGAAACACATCTTGATAAAGCAAGAATCACAAAAGCTGTTAAATGATCCCTTATTGAAACGAACCGTTTTGCAGCTTGTACCAGCATCCTCAGATGAACGTGAGTAGAAAAACGAGAAACCAGTAAAACAGATACGATTGTCCTTACCCAAAATTAAAAGATGATGTAGTAAATAACGACTAAGAGTATTCACATCGGTTCCTATAAAACGCCAACTAGGGTTAAATGGACGACTCAGCTTTCTTAGTTAAATCAAAATAAAACATCCATCAAAGGAACGATAATCAGGTAATGAAATCGGCGGAGCAGTCAAGACAGCTGCCCTAAATACAAAGGGATTCTACAATAAAAACTATCAAGAGTACTGACAGCGTCTAAAATTCAACGTTTGAAAACGTGAAAGTGAAATGTAGGTAATTAATAAAATGAGAATTTAATTAGATAAACTCATTTTTGGCAGACCAATATAATGTGGAACAGACGTGTGGATGTAGTATATGGTGGTATGCAGCCAGAAAAACACATCCCAATAAAATAGGAAGAATGAAATAAAAATAGAGCGTTACTAGCCAATAAAGACAAATTGGGGAGAATATAGGTATTACGAAACAGATTAAGCAAAAGACTCAGAAAAATACAAGAGGGCCGGTATTAAGTAACTTGCCAGGATCTGAAACTCAGTAGTTACGTAACCAGAACAAAAACGGGCGAGACGCAGTGGAACACTCGGGGGCAACGAAAAGACCGTCAAGGGCAGTGCACAACATACTAGGTAGCAAGCGACACCACACAAGCTTGAGAGAACCAGTAAATGAGGATGTTAGTTATCGTCGCTACAAAGCTGATAAATACAAAGTTGGCAAAACACAATAAAACATGGAACATGAAAATATCTTGACAGAAAAGAAAAGAAGGAACATTGCAGCTCTCTTCTGTTCCGTATCGCTGATGCTGCTAAACTCTGTCGTTCTCTGAACTGAGTTACATACTTTTAATTCTGCATCTGTAATCCTTATTACAGAAACAGTATTAAATACTTAATGTATGTAATAGCTAATTATAATCGAAATATTGTAAATTGCTGGGTAATAGGCAACGGAACTTCTTTTAAATGCACCGATACCAACTACGAAATAGCATTAGTTGTGCCGTTGTTTATCTTAGCGTATGGAGCGTCTCTGTCATGCTGCGAGCAGAGAGTAGGCAGAGCAGATTGAGTCTTGAAAGAGTGCGAGAGTGTTAGCTGGGTGCTCCTGCAGATGTACACAGCTATGATTGAGCCAGTGTAGGCACACCTACTTTGTGAGCCCGCGAGTATTGAGAGCACGGTCGGAAGGGACGGGCGGAGGAATCTGCAATTCTAATACTGCCTGTCCCATAACTATTTGTGGCTCTGGGAACGACTTGTGGTTCGCAACCAGCAGCAACAGAAGCAGCTCAGCCTTGCGTCAGCTACTTTCTTCGACGTCTGCACAGCTACAACATCATAAAACTGTTAATTGATGAAGTACAACTAAAATTGTACAGAAATTACCCAGTGGGATTTCTTTCACCAACTTTAATAACTAACGTTCTTGAATAATAACGTGCAATAGTTAAAACTTGTGGTGTACCTGTGTTGTCATTGTTTTCATACATTGTTGTCAAGTAGTGTTCCTTTTCTTTTCAATATAATCACCGAATATTGTAAAACATGAAAACTAATTAACTATTTACGCCAGTTTTGCTTGTTTGCTAGTGACCAGTTTCAGTCTAAATTTTGCAGCCGCAGTAACTGTCCATTCTCGTATTGCAAAACAGAGGCTTAACTAATTTACAGTTTTGAGTACCATATTAACTTCACTCAATTAAAGTAATACAAATTTTCACTGTCAAAACTAGTAAAGGTGATACAGCAAAAATTAAGAGTTTAAATCTCACTTACCCTGTATTTATCTTAGTGAGTGAATTTTTCTGGCTTGGTACGTATGTTGTTGTTCTTATATTAAAAGGAAATCAGTTTTCTATTCGCTTACACTACATTCACCTCAATCGTTCAATAATTAAAGTTAAATTGCTTTCCTTTTTTGAAATTTTGCATTCAGTTTTGTTGAGGTAACTGAAAGTCTTTTTGGTCTCTAACACTGTTTCAGTCAGTCATTTATAACACCAACAACTAAACTTTGCTTTCAGAACTCAGTATTTCAAAATAAGTAACTGCAAACTGAGTGCTTTCTGATTCATTTATTTTCTCATGATATACTGTGTTTTGGAAATACGTACCTGAGTTGCGTCAGCTTCTAAGCACGACACCTGCTTTGTGCATTGCCCTCCAGGAAACCTGGTTCCCGCCAATGCGGACCCTGTCCTTCGTGGATACACGGGTTATTATTGCAACCGTAGCACTTACAATTGTGTGTCAGGTCGAGCCTGCGTGTATGTCCTTACCTCTGTATATAGTGCTCCTGTGCCCCTTCTAACATCATTGGAAGCTGTGACTGTCGGAGTAAGGACTGCCCAGGACGTAACCGTCTGCAGTGTCTATCTCCCTCCAAGTGGTGATGTCTCCCTGACCGAAATGGCTCCACTTGTCACTCAACTTCCCACGCCTTTTCTTCTCCTGGGGGATTTTAACGCCCACAATCCCCTGTGGGGTGGAACGAAGACTACTGGCCGAGGCAGAGATGTCGAGTATCTCACCTCCCAACTCGACCTCTGCCTCTTAAACACTGGCGCCGCCACACATTTCAGTGTGGCGCATGTCACGTTTTCGGCTATAGATCTGTCTTTGTGCAGCCCAGGGCTTGTACCATTGGTCCACTGGACAGTCCATGACGACTTGTGTGGTAGTGACCATTTTCCCATCTTCCTTTCACTACCCCAGCGTCGCTCCCCTGGCCGCTTGCCTAGATGGGCATTTAGCAAGGCCAACTGGGAAACGCTCTCCTCTGCTGCCACTGTTGACTCTCTCCCCCACGGTACCATCGATGTGCCGGTTGAGACACTGACTGCTGCGACTGTTTCCGCTGCGGAACGTACCATTCCTCTTTCGTTAGGGTGTCCTCGGCGAAAGTCAGTGCCTTGGTGGTCTCCGGAGGTCGCTGAAGCCATTAAAGAACGTCGGCGGGCTCTTCAGCGACATAAGCGGCACCCGTCTTTGGAGAACATCATTTTCTTCAAACGTCTCCGTGCTCAGGCACAGCGGCTCATCAAGAGGCGGAAACAGAAGTGCTGCGAGAGGTACGTTTCCATCATTGGTTCCCGTACTTCACCCTCCCAGGTGTGGATGAAGATTCGGCGCATCTTTGGATTGCAGCACTCTACAGGTGTCCCATGGCATACCATCAACGGGGCGCTATCCACCGATGCCGATGTAAGCGCCGAGTATTTGGCACAGCACTACGTTCGGGCCTCTGCATCAGGGCATTACCCGGTAGGAATGCAAACGGCTTTCTTTCGCTTCTCGCCACCCTGAGGCATATAACGCCCCGTTTAGTTTGTGGGAACTCCAAAGCGCCCTGGCACAGGCTCTGGGCCAGATGGCATCCACAATAAGATGCTCAAACACCTGTCCCCGGACTGTCAGCGGTGCGTTCTTGCCATCTTCAACCGCCTATGGGGCGATGGTGTCTTTCCGTCTCAGTGGCGAGAGAGTATCATTATTCCGGTGCTGAAGCCTGGTAAGGACCCGCTTAATGTGGATAGCTATCGGCCCATCAGCTTGACAAACACTCCGTGCAAGCTATTGGAACGTATGGTGAGTCGACGGCTGTGTTGCCTGCTCGAGTCTCGGGGACTTCTGGCTCCGTGCCAGAGCGGCTTCCATCGGGGCCGTTCCACCGCCGATACTTTGGTCTTCCTTGAGTCTGCAATCCGCACTGCCGTTTCCAGGCGCCAACACCTCGCCTCCGTCTTTTTCGACCTCTCCAGAGCATATGACACGACGTGGCGGCACCATATTCTCGCCACGTTGCACGGGTGGGGTCTGAGGGGCTCTCTCCCCATTTTTATTCAAAATTTTTTATCTGTTCGGACATTCCGCGTTTTAATTGGCACATCCCACAGTTCACGTCATATCCAGGAGAACGGCGTTCCACAGGGCTGTGTATTGAGCGTGCCCCTTTTCCTTGTGACCGTTAATGGCCTTGCAGCACCAGTAGGGTCGTCTGTCTCACCCACGTTATATGCTGACGATTTTTGCACCTTTTTCAGCTCCTCCACTATTGGTGTTGCAGAATGTTGGTTGCAGGGAGCCATACGCAAGGCGCAGGCGTGGGCCCTAGCCCATGGGTTTCAATTTTCTCCCGCGAAGACTTGTGTTATGCACTTTTGTTGGCGTCGAACTGCCCATCCCCACCCTGAGTTCTGTCTTCAGGATGCCATGCTCAAGATTGTTGACACTTACCGTTTTCTGGGGTTGCTTATGGCTCAGCGTCGCCCTCAGCGTTGCAACTGCTGGACCCCGTTCACCACTGTGGGATTCGGCAGGCGACAGGAGCATTCCGCACCAGTCCTGTTAATAGCCTCCTTCCTGAGGCTGGGGTTCCTCCGCTCCACATTCTGCGTCAGCAACTCTTAGCCAACTATGCTGCCCACGTCCGTTGTTCGCCCCGTCATCCTAACTACCGTCTCCTTTTCGGTAATGCGGCAGTCCATATCTCACACCGGCGGCCGCGATCAGGCCATACCATTGGCATCCGTGTTCGGTCACTCCTTAGTACACTCGAGTCTTTGCCTCTACCGTCTGCTTTTCAGGTCCACCCACATACACCACCTTGGTGTATTCGTCGGCCGCAGCTTCAGCTGGAACTTTCCCGATGGCCAAAAGATTCAGTTCCTCCTGCAGTCTTGCGCTGCCAATTTCTTGCTCTCCTCGACGCATACCATGACTCGGAGGTTATCTATACCGATGGCTCGATGGTTGATGGCCGTGTGGGGCATGCTTATGCTCATGCGGACTATGTCGACCAGCGCTCCTTGCCGGAAGGCTGCAGTGTTTACACCGCAGAACTGACAGCCATTGTTCGTGCCCTTGAGCGTATTCGTACCAGCACTGGAGAGTCCTTCGTCATTTGCAGTGACTCGCTCAGTAGTCTGCAGGCTCTTGACCAGTGCTACCCACGCCATCCCATTGTTGGTGCCATCCAGGGGTCCATTCACGCTCTTTAACACCGTAGTCGTTCGGTGGTGTTCATATGGATCCCGGGGCATGTTGGGATCGCGGGAAACGAACTCGCCGACAAGTTAGCCAAAGAGGCTACCCGCAAACAGACGCTAGAGATCGGCCTCCCGGCAACTGATCTCCGATCGGTGGGTGTTGCGCCGTCGGGTCTTTGGGATGTGGGGAGACGAATGGCGCACTCTGTCTGCACCCAACAAGCTGCGGCGGATAAAGGACACCACGACCGTATGGGGTTCCTGCATGCGGGCCTCTCGCAGGGATTCTGTTGTTCTCTGTAGGCTCCGCATTGGTCACTCTTGGCTGACGCATGGTCATCTGCTGCGTCGAGAGGACCCCCCCTCATTGTCGCTGTGGTGAAAACATGACGGTGGCCCATATGTTGTTGGAATGTCCTCTTTTAACCGCTCTCAGGCGTGGTTTTAATGTCCTGGGTGATTTATCATCTCTTTTAGGTGACGATGTCTCTATGGCAGATCGTGTTTTAAATTTTATTCGAGCAAGTGGCTTTTATAGGTCCCTCTAATTTTATTGCGTCACCCTCTTTTGTGCTGTATATTTTACTTCGTTTTGTCTTGTAATTCGACTCCACCCTAATCTTTTAGGCTGGAGGTTTTAATGTGTTGCAGAGTGGCTGGCTCATCCTATTATTTTCGTGATCAGCCAGCCACAGTCCTCTGCTGTACAGTTTTAATTCCTTCTGCCTTTCTTCTCTGTATTGTTTTTGTTGCTGTGCTCCGTTTTCTGTGTTGTCTTACCATTGACCTTGGGGCTTTTCTTCCCCCAGAATTTTTATTTTAGTGCTTCGCCTGACTGGTGGATAGTTTCACTGTTCTCTGTGTTTTTATGAAACAAGGGATGATGACCTTTGCAGTTTGGTCCATTTAATCTTTAAACCAACCAACCTTAGAAATACGTAACCACTTTCTGTTGGCGTGCCAGTGATTATTTGATTAATTTTCATTGCCATTACCTTTCTTAAGATTCAGGCTGTATCTTTCCGTAGTAGGCTGGCGACAGTTTAATTATCCCTTTCTTTGCTAATCAGTATGTTTTGTATTATCACTATCGTTTGCATAAAAAGTATTACCTGGTGCTCTTTCTCCCCCTGTGTAGTTCGTGAGCTATTGCACTACATTCCACCCATTCCAAAATTATTATCAGTATCTATATTAGGTATAGAATAAACTCTTCCTTCAGAAGAGTTTGTTGTACACTTTCCTGCTACTAAGCGGTATTATTTTCCTTTGGTAACGATAACCTCACTGATTGTAAAATTTTATTACGCACAGGCGATCACGTCATTTATATCGCAATCCAATAAGCCGATTTGGAAGGGACAGGTTACACGCTGGTAACAGGACAGCACAATACGGTATTGTCCTTGACACGAATTTTTCATGCTGCAAATTCGTTGCGCATTACACCTTTTCGCTACGAGAATAGACGATCACGCTCGGAGATAGTAAGTTGTGGAAATAATACGCTGAAGTTCTAAATATGCACTAATGAACATAAATAAATTTTGGTAATTTGATTCTATTTAACTGGGAACAATCGACAGAACACATTGTTGAAGAAGCCGTGGCCAGCATAACAGACGCTACCGCTTGAAATACCGAAACTGCTGAAAATGGAATTTTTGGCACTTGCTGATACTATGGAATTCCGATTAAAAAATAAAACCGAACCCAAAGACGGAGTGTCGTGGAAACCATTAAGAACGAACCACAATTAGGTCAAAACTGGTAATAGCTGGAAATATAAACGATTTGTTAAGAACATTAATCAGTTCGACCAATTATTGCTTAGTCCCTATCAATTAATGCCAAAATTTAAGCTTCGTCAGAATCAGTTAATACTAAAATTAATGCTCAGTCCGAATCAGTTAATAGTAAAATTGATGTACAATTAAGTAATTTGGAACAAAGCTCGACAAAGAAATCAAGAATCTTAAGAATGGTATTGAAGTTGTTAACACGAAAGTAAATGAAATCAAGAAATATATACTTATAATGAAAACCGAAATTGGTAATCTTAAGCACGACATGACAGAGGTACACTCAAAAACAGGAAACATAAATAGTTGTTTTGAGACCCAAGTAGAGAGAATCCAACAGAATCTTGAACAGACAGTTTATTATCGAAAATAAATAATTGAAACGTTAGAATTATCGCGTAAAGACAATACGGACAAGGTTACGTATTTGCACATTTTTGCATTAGACGTAGATGCTAGATTAAAGAAACAGCTAACTACAAGTGATGAAAGAAAGAGGACAGTGGAAACGTTAGAAAATTACCACTTCCCAAGTAGTTACAAAAAGTAACCGAACTACAAAAGAGATTAGACGAAAACCCGCAGTATGTGTCACACCACGCATATCATACTGAAATCTTAGCGAAGGAGGAGGTTTCGATCCCCCCAAAAAGCAGGGTGGATTGCACCCTAGAGACTTCATTAAAAATTGCTAAAGGGTATTGTCTGAATTGTGGCTGGATAAGAGAAAAATTAACGGTGTAATCGACATGCTAGCGAGCAAGGCTAAGCGACGAGGCTTAAACCTCGATGTTGTGCATTTGAGGTATCAGAAAGTCTGGAAGGAATATGGATCAGAGCAGAAGCAGGAGAGTGTATGGCGAGATTTCGTAGAGCCAGAATCCTAAGACGCTAACTCGCGCGGATCGGTGAAACAGATTTGCGAAAATTGGTTCCCAAATTAGAATATTTGCGTGATCGATGGACTAAATCGGGGATTTTCTTTGAGTTGTGCAAGAAGCTCCCAGGTGATTGCAAGAGGTACATACGCAGTAGTTACAGTACAGCTACTGCATTCTTAGAAAAGGTCGAAGACGAAGATAATTGGCAGAATAACCGCGAACATTTTAAAAGTCGTGGTAGGAGCAACAACTGCCCCAACAGCAATAACAATAATGACAATAACTATGAGAGTAATGGTAACCACCACCATGGTAATAATAACTCACACCACTACCTCAATAGCCGGCCGCGGTGGTCTCGCGGTTCTAGGCGCGTAGTCCGGAACCGTGCGACTGCTACGGTCGCAGGTTCGAATCCTGCCTCGGGCATGGATGTGTGTGATGTCCTTAGGTTAGTTAGGTTTAAGTAGTTCTAAGTGCTAGGGGACTGATGACCACAGCAGTTTAGTCCCATAGTGCTCAGAGCCATTTTGAACTACCTCAATAACTGTCATAGTGGGAGCAAAAGTGATAGAGGTCAGTGTCAGGTGAATATGGTACGAGGTTCTAAGCAGAATGATAGTAGCCTGGCGCAAATACAGCAATTGCAACTGCCGGGTAGAAACGGTCCTGTCTTACTTAATCAGGGAAATCATTAGCGCCTCGGTATCGGGCCCACCAGGTGTGGGAACACTTTCGCGGCCCGGAAGGAGACCTAGGCAGCGCCGCTATGACAGATCCGAATGGATAAAACGGCGATGGAAGATTGTGCAAGAAGAAAGAGTGAGTAACGGTCACACGGTGGCAATTACTGAAGTTGTATCGGCAGTCGACAAAGTGATCACTGCCTTAATAACGAAGGGAATAGAGTAGTCTTCATTAAGGAAGAGGTGGCCACTGTTAAAGCTCAACGGTAGCGCAGAGTGATTCGCCGGCGGAATTACAGAAGCCGATATCGGATAGAGCTTCCGTTATCGCGCAGGGCAACGCGGAACGCGAGGAGGTGTGGCTAGGTCGGTTCAGTCGGATGTACGACGAAATGAAGAATTACAGTGGATTGTATGGAATGTGTGCTAAGAGGGAGAGAAGATCCCAATATTTGACACTATGCAACACACATGAAATTAGCGTTTATGAAAAAACAGAGAGCTCTGTACCGAGGAGGCAGGCTTGTGCAAATATAGCAGTAATTGAAGTAGCCAACCCCAATGTCGCTGGTCCTAAAAACCCAGGCGAAATTTCTGAAGAGGAGCAAGACGAGTTTGCAGACGGTGACCGGGTACGACTAACTGAAAGCCACGTAGAATACAACATCTGGGAGATTAAGCCTGACGTCATACAGTCAGACGAGAGTGGTGTGCGTTGCGTGAGCTGGTGAGAAGAGTAAGAAGCAGAAACAGAGCACATTTCTCCAAGTAAATTCGAAGACGAGAGCCCTCTTTCGGAAGGAAACTTACCTGACTTGAGAGTTAACGAATTGTTGGTCATACAAGGTTCTTTAATCGGACAAATTGATAAAAAGGTTACAGGGTTGGGATCAAAACGGCTTCAACAACCGTAAAACAGGCAGATAGAAATTAAGAATGTCCAATAACAGAATACTGAAATCCACCAGGTAAACTGCTGTCGGTTCAGAGCCGGACGGAGTTTTCTGTAAGTACATTGATGTGGAAGAGGACGAGAAAATGGCTGACATTGTGAATTTTAAAGACATTTTAAATACTAGATAGGATAAAGAGTTGCGATTAGTGTCAGAAGGTGAAAGTGACCAGCTGCACAAATCGTGGTCCTATGCAGAGCATAAGATCTCATGATATACTAAAGTTACTGTGCATGAACCTCTATGGCCACCTGCCAAAGACTTTAGGTAAATTCGCCTACGTGTTTGTAGTGCTGGAAGCCTTTTCGAAGTTCATTATGTTATATCCGATAAGGAAGACAACTAAGGCGGTTTATAACAAATTCGCAAACGATTACTCTGTGCATATTGGCAAACCAAAAGAGATTTTGTCCGATAATGGAGTACAGTTCACTTCGAAATTAGGAAACGAAGTTATGGAAAGCAATGGGGTTGACGTGATACACTTGTCGGCCTGTTCTCTGGCCGGAAATACAGCGGAACGACACCTGCGTGAGCTGGGGAGACTTCGCCGAAAGTATTGTCACTACTATGAATGCTTCGATACATGAATGTACAAGATTCACTCCGGAGGAAATCCTATTACACCGTAAGTCTAAGTATTTGGGGAAGAGATAAATGATTTTCCTCTACGAGTTACTATTGACATTGTGGCGAAGAAAGGACGTTTATGAGAAGCACTGAAGAATAAAGCCGAGGTGCGCGACGGCGGGGTTTGTTAAATTTGCAAAGCGAACGAGAAATCGAGCGAGCTTAATAATGAGATTTCAGAATTTAAGTCCATTTATAATGGACTAGTTAAGCATGTCAGTACACCTCACACTAACGCTCACTGTTTAACTTTTCCTGGTTCTGACAAACTGCTAAGTGTACGTTATATTGTTGACTTGAAATTTATCACTCAAGAACAAATTAATCTGAGAAAGATTTTCCAGTAAAATCTTAATTATTATTGTAATTTTCGAAATGTATTCAAAATTTATTTCTTGGACCAGACGATCGTCGGCAGAGTCGCAATAAGGTATGACGAGAAACAGAGTAAATGTTCTGAAAGCAACTGAAATGAAAAAAAGTACCCAAGACATGACCAGTGTGTATAAACATGAATCTCGTATATGAACCTTTTGTAAGTTTGTAAATAATATGTCTTACAAAATTATATTACGCATCACGCGTTTGAATACCAATGCACTCTGACAATGTTACGTTTCTGGCATATGTATGCATATATGGACAGTGTTGAGTTCCCCTCTGTGATAGAAATATAAGGACTTGATATCACTCGGGAGAGAGTTTTTAAGCAATGCGAGGCTGGTGAACGTTCTGGAATGTTACGACAAAAACAAACAGAGGGATCAAGCGTCCCACTGGGACTCTCCTAAATATGTCAGTCTGGACTGAGCCGCTGCGGGCTCTTAAAACGCACAGCCTTCCTTAGTAAGTAAATAAGCGTGTAGAACGCGACGTTTTTCGTTTCACCACAGCGAGCTTAAAGTTTTGATGCATTTGTTATTCTGCTTCTTATCCTATGACGTATTCTTTTTTTTTGTATATTTAAGTTAGTTACTTACGTTTAATTGTACAGTACTGACACGGAATTTTCGAGACACAGGAACCATTTCAATTGTAATGATTTTTTGCACGCTGTAAATTTGTTGTTTAAAATATGTGATGGTACACTATGATATTTTGAGTTACGACAACACAGTATTGTTGGGCTAATTGTGTGCCCACTCGTAATTACGACAATTAAGGGAATCTTCCTCCCCCCCATGAACCATTGGCGGGGAGGCTTGCCTGCCTCAACGATACAGATAGCCATACAGTAGGTGCAACCACAACGGAGGGGTATCTGTTGAGAGGCCAGACAAACGTGTGGTCCCTGAAGAGGGTCAGCAGGCTTTTCAGTAGTTGCAGGGGCAACAATCTGGATGATTGAGTAATAAGGCCTTGTAACACTAACCAAAACGGATTTGCTGTGCTGGTACTGCGAACGGCTACCATCTGGTGAGCAAGATGTATGAGACAGACGAAATACCCACACACTTTAAGAAGAATATAATAATTCCTATCCCAAAGAAAGCAGCCCTTGACGGATGTGAAAATTCAGTTTAATAAGCCACGGCTGCAAAATACGAACACGAATTCTTTACAGAAGATTTGAAAAACTGGTGGAAGCCGACCTCGGGGAAGATCAGTTTGGATTACGTAGAAATGTTGGAGGAAATACTTACCCTGCGGCTTATCTTAGAAAATAGATTAAGGAAAGGCAAACCTACGTTTCTAGCATTTGTAGACTTAGAGAAAGCTTCTGACAATGTTGACTGGAATACTCTCTTTCAAATTCTGAAGGTGGCAAGGGTCAAATACAGGGAGGGAAAGGCTATTTACAACTTGTACATAAAGCAGATGGCGGTTATAAGAGTCGATGGGTATGAAAGGGAAGCAGGGGTTGGGAAGAGAGTGAGACAGGGTTGTAGTCTACCCCCGATGTTATTCAATCTGTTTATTGAGCAAGCAGTAAAGGAGACAAAAGAAAAATTCGGAGTAGGAATTAAAATCCTTGGAGAAGAAATAAAATCTTTGAGGTTCGCCGATGACATTGTAATTATGTCAGAGACAGCAAAGTGCTTGGAAGAGCAGCTGAACGAAATGTACAGTGTCTTGAAAGGAGGATATAAGATGAACATCAACAAAAGCAAAACGAGGATAATGGAATGTAGTCGAATTAAGTCGGATGATGCTGAGGGAATTAGATTAGGAAATGAGACGCTTAAAGTAGTAAATGAGTTTTGCTATTTGGGGAGCAAAATGACTGATCATGGTCGAGGTAGAGAGGATATAAAAATTTAGACTGGCAATGGCAAGGAAAACGTTTCCGAAGAAGAGAAATGTGTTAACATCGAGCATTGATTTCAGTGTCAGGAAGTCGTTCCTGAAAGTATTTCTGTGGAGTGTAGCCATGTATGGAAGTGAAAAGTGGACGATAAATAGTTTAGACAAGAAAAGAATAGAAGCTTTCGAAATGTGGTGCTGCAGAAGTATGCTGAAGATTAGGTGAGTAGATCTCATAACTAATGAGGAGGTACTGAATAGAATTGGGGAGAAGAGAAATTTGTTGCACAACTTGACTAGAAGATGGGATCGTTTGGCAGGACATATTATGATTCATCAAGGTATCACCATCTTAGTATTGGTGGGCAGCACGGAGGGTAAAAATCGTAGAGGGAGACCAAGAGATGAATACACTAACCAAATTCAGAAGCATGTTGGTTGCAATAAGTACTGGGAGATGAAGACGCTTGCATAGGATAGTGTAGCATGGAGAGCTACATCAAACCAGTCTCTGGACTGAAGACCACAACAACAAGAAGGGAAACTTAATGAGTGATTAACAAAATTTATGTAGACAAAACTAAGTGTATTTGACTATAAGCATTTCCATTCGTATTACTTCCGACATTTCCTGAGTCTTTTTCCCTTACGGATAAAAGTCATCGAATGCGGGGTACATGTGACACGGAAAATACAAATGAAATTCTTTCTGATCCATCCAAATTATTTTGCTGTTTAATGTCTGGTGCTAAATTTAAATATATTGCTAATTCTGAACCTATAACCTATATTATTATGAAACCATACGTAATATTTAATGGATGAAATAGTGTGTTTATTTGTGTATGTATATAACTGATAATAATTGTAATGTAAGTTTGGGAAATCGCTGGGTAACAGCCAGTGGCGGACACAGAAAAACCTCAGGGACGGAGCGTTAAAGATATCATGTGCCACCTTTAATATTACCGTAATAAAAAATAATCAAGTCACATGCAAAGTCTAAGAAACGAGTCTCGTAACAATATTTTTACTGAGAAATTACTATGAATTACTATTATTAATACTTCACAATCAACTGATCACTCTGACTCTTGATTAATCTTTACACTTGCACTTCCTACAAGTAGGACGTTTTACCTGTTCATTCTTCAGGCTTCATATTTCTGCTCCTGAATGGGAATTATCTTCCTGTTCGGCGAATAGTCGGTATTTATAACGGTATGTGTCGAAGGTTCTCTGTACAAGAAGACAGTAGAATATTCGCGACTTTTCTCGAACAAATGTTAGACAATGTTATTTATAATCCGTCTTGATTGCAAAAATGTTTATGCACATGACCGGTTTCGGCTCTTCTAGAACGCGCGGTTCTGGACTGAAGTGCCTAGAACCTCTCGGGCATCGTTGCCGGCGGCCCCGACTTTACTCGTAGGTATGTGTTAGCTAGCTATCTACGTGCCAGACAGAAACGTATAAAATACCATGACACGGACGCGCTTGCTACATAGGAAAGTACAACTACTCGATATATCGATTCAGTAGAGTCGACTGACCAAAGAAACAAACGAATAGCCTGCGGGCTGACTGGGTAGGAAGGGGGGGGGGGGGCAGCACGGAGTGGCCGCGTGGTTTAGGAAGCCATGTCACGGATTGCGCGGTCCCTCCCCCCAGAGGTTCGAGTCCTCTCTCGGGCATGGGTGTGTATGTTGTTCTTAGCGTAAAGTTAGTCTAAGTAGTGTGTAACTTTAGGGACCGATGGCCTCAGCAGTTTGGTCACTGAGTAAATCACACCCATTTGAACACCGCAAGGGGGAGAGGAGGGGTGGGCACGCCCCCAATGGGGGCGGGCGTACTTGAGTGGTGGGGCGGGGCACCCCCATATATACCCGCCACTGGTGACAGTCAACGGAACTTTATTTAAATGTCTCGGTAGCGACGACGAAAGGGCAGTTGATGTGCAGTTTTTTATCTTTGCGTATGGAAAATCTCTGTCACGCTGTGAGTAGAGCAGAGGCAGGGCACTTGAGTCTTCAAAGAGTGCAGAACCATTTGGTGGGCGTTCCCGCAGCTCTGGCATCAGTGTAGGACACCTACGTTGTTACCCCGCCAGTATTGAGAATTGTTAGAATGATTAAAAGCTCCATGTAAGTAGGTGATCAACCATTACTTTGTTACATAGTGAAATGGATTTACTCATCCGTGGTTCTGAAACAAACAAGTTTTGTCTCCTCATGTAAAATAAGAGTGTCGTCTATATTTCTACTCCACAATACGGTTTTGTTAGCATGGATTGAAAAAATTGTGATAACGTCACATTAAAAGTTAGACCTAGAAATGTTGGCAATGCCCCATCCTAATGGTGATCCCATTGCCAGTCCCTGATGTTGAATGTACACGACCCTGACCAGACCTACAATAGTTATATTTCAACGCAGTATCGAATAGCGCGAGAACATCATTGATCTAGTCTGTGGACCTGTTAGTGTGGGTTCATAAATTGTATGCAGTAATATCTTGCATGTGATCTAAAGGAATGCTGGAATACAAATTCTCAATGTCCAGTGATATGAATTCCTGTGTTTCGATCATATACACACTGTTCTAACGTTACAGCTTGCAGGATGTTGGTAATGTTTATTTAGTTGTATGGTAAGGGTCTGTTTGATGTCATATCCTTACACCAAAAGGTCTGGCAACGTACTATCCTTGTCTAGCATAATTACTGATGGCAACTTAGGGAGTGTTTGGTTCATTGGAATAAGTTTCTCTCTTTGAAATTTAGTGGGAAAATTTTAGTATCCCTGAGGAACTTTTCTAAATTAGCTACATACTTGGTAAAAGGGTTTCAATGGTTATATATGTACTTACTACCCACAAATAAATGAAGTTACAAATATACCTGCTACATGTAATACACTCCTGGAAATTGAAATAAGAACACCGTGAATTCATTGTCCCAGGAAGGGGAAACTTTATTGACACATTCCTGGGGTCAGATACATCACTGGATGACACTGACAGAACCACAGGCACATAGACACAGGCAACAGAGCATGCACAATGTCGGCACTAGTACAGTGTATATCCACCTTTCGCAGCAATGCAGGCTGCTATTCTCCCATGGAGACGATCGTAGAGATGCTGGATGTAGTCCTGTGGAACGGCTTGCCATGCCATTTCCACCTGGCGCCTCAGTTGGACCAGCGTTCGTGCTGGACGTGCAGACCACGTGAGACGACGCTTCATCCAGTCCCAAACATGCTCAATGGGGGACAGATCCGGAGATCGTGCTGGCCATGGTAGTTGACTTACACCTTCTAGAGCACGTTGGGTGGCACAGGATACATGCGGACGTGCATTGTCCTGTGGAACGGCAAGTTCCCTTGCCGGTCTAGGAGTGGTAGAACGATGGGTTCGATGACGGTTTGGATGTACCGTGCACTATTCAGTGTCCCCTCGACGATCACCAGAGGTGTACGGCCAGTGTAGGAGATCGCTCCCCACACCATGATGCCGGGTGTTGGCCCTGTTTGCCTCGGTCGTATGCAGTCCTGTTTGTGGCGCTCACCTGCACGGCGCCAAACAAGCTTTCGACCATCATTGGCACCAAGGCAGAAGCGACTCTCATCGCTGAAGACGAAACGTCTCCATTCGTCCCTCCATTCACGCCTGTCGCGACACCACTGGAGGCGGGCTGCACGATGTTGGGGCGAGAGCGGAAGACGACCTAACGGTGTGCGGGACCGTAGCCCAGCTTCATGGAGACGGTTGCGAATGGTCCTCCCCGATACCCCAGGAGCAACAGTGTCCCTAATTTGCTGGGAAGTGGCGGTGCGGTCCCCTAAGGTACTGCGTAGGATCCTACGGTCTTGGCGTGCATCCGTGCGTCGCTGCGGTCCGGTCCCAGGTCGACGGGCACGTGCACCTTCCGCCGACCACTGGCGACAACATTGATGTACTGTGGAGACCTCACGCCCCACGTGTTGAGCAATTCGGCGGTACGTCCACCCGGCCTCCCGCATGCCCACTATACGCCCTCGCTCAAAGTCCGTCAACTGCACATACGGTTCACGTCCATGCTGTCGCGGCATGCTACCAGTGTTAAAGACTGCCATGGAGCTCCGTATGCCACGGCAAACTGGCTGACACTGACGGCGGCTGTGCACAAATGCGGCGCAGCTAGCGCCATTCGACGGCCAACACCGCGGTTCCTGGTGTGTCCGCTGTGCCGTGCGTGTGATCATTGCTTGTACAGCCCTCTCGCAGTGTCCGGAGCAAGTATGGTGGGTCTGACACACCGGTGTCAATGTGTTCTTTTTTCCATTTGCAGGAGTGTATGTTGTACTAAAAAGTCTGTTGGCCTCTTCAATATCATAGTGTCCGTCATCAGAACAGAGTTATCTAGAAAGTTTTGAAAGTATTTCTACATTACTTGAATTTTCATATGACAGCAGCCGCACCAAATTCGAATCATATTGGGGATATTCCAGCAGGGTGGTGGCTTTCTGAGGCTGCAAGACTCCTGCAAGAAGTTGACTGGATTTGTCATAACAATGTCCTCATGAACGACTTGCAGGAGAATGATACCTTATTCGAATTGATGGTGATATTTGTGAGCTGCTGTTGGAAAGGAAAGTAGAAATTCCACATAGACTCATTGTCAGTAAACGGGGAAGTTCCGCTGCATAGTCCACAATGTATACAACATGAATTACCAAGTACCCAAAGAATCAAGTACAGTTACCTATTTTCTTCCATAATTGGAGTGGGTATGATGCTCACTTTCTTATTTAGTATATAACTGATTTCGGTTTGAAGATTTATAAGGTCAATGTCGTTACTGATACCCTTGAAAAGTACATTCATTTTCGAATAAAATAGTACTAAGAAAAATGTTCCACTTCCTACATACATTCCATAGATGCATCCCTTCAGAAATTTACTTATATGATGTATCAGGGGCATACGAATATCACCAGAGCTTCATATTCCAATGATGCAAAGTATCAGCTTGTGACAAAGAAGGTGCTCTTTCCTTACAGTTACCTGGATTAGATGGAGAGACTCCACAAAACCTCACTGCCCAATGTAAACACATTCTCCAGCAAACAGAGAGGCACTGCCATAATGGATGTGGACTATCATGTTGCTGTGAATGTTTGTCAGGAATTCAGTGTCTCTAATTTATGAGAATATGCAGGATTACATATGAACACTAATGCACACCTGCTTGTACACATCTTTGAGAACTTCCATACTGTACGCCTGGGCACACACTTTCCGAATCCTTTCTTCTGTTTCACCACTCCAGTGTTGCTATGGGGCACAATGTTAAGGAAGACACATGTCAATATCGAACTGTTGACCACTTTTAACATGTCACTTTTCCTCGAACACAGTGTTTTCAGAGGGCTTTGCCAGTGAATACACAGGTACGCCAAGATGAATAACCCACGAAGGAGCAAGCAGTAGTACAAAACATATAGAAATCTAAGTTAAAACCTTCACTTCGAAGTGAACAACCTCTACCGCTGTGCTTCCGATGGATATTCAAAGTGAAAACCGCCAGAATGAAGACAATGATCGTGTATTTGCTGGAGACGGACCTGGAATATTTCGCTCATTTGTATGACACGCACACTGACTTGACACTGTGTCGGGAGCACCTTGTTCCACACAAGGATTCTATCTTGAACCTAATGATAGTGATGGGAAAGAAGCAGAGATACATTCTGCTCTACAGAAACTTTCAGAAATGTCTCAGGTGGTAGATCAAATTTATTGGAATCACCTGTGCCATCTCCTTCGACCAGTCACAATGATATAAACACCGAGCAGTGGGCATCCATGACGCATGGCTTTTAAAAGATTTTTACAAATAAATATAAATATTGACAGATAATGTGAATTTCATTTAGTTCTCCACTGGGTTGAGCGTCATGGCAGAAAAGACAACTTCGCCAGGCGAAATGTCAAGTGGGTCACCATCTTCAATCAGTGATTAGTTTCTGTAGAGATGGCTAAGGTGCCAGTGCAGTTGACGAAGCTTATCTATATAGGTACGTGTCCTCTGGATCTATCCAAACTCCACACGTAACGGTTTCGCTATCCGTTGCGAAGCCAAACTTGGCTGATCCCAAAGTACTTTACAAGGATACAGATGGTTTCATTTACTAGGAAAAGACTGCAGTCTACATGAAGTAATTAGCAACAATCCTGAAACATTCGACACATCTGGATATGTGGACAATAATCCTTACTGAATACCACCTAAAAAGAAGAAGATTATAGACCTGATACAAGACTAAGCGAATGGATCGCAGGTTGTGGAGTTTGTGGGGCTTTTATAACGTAATGCTGTGCACAGCTCACTTGCTGGTATCTGGTTCTGTCCCTGTACATTAAAGTTGTGAGCATGTCGTGAGAGAGGTCTCACTTTCCTTCCCTTATTTTCGTTCAATAATTATTAGATAGAAGACAATTTGTTATGTAAGAATATTTAACTCTATTACTTTACAAAGCGCACAAGTTACCCACGAAATGCAGCTCTTGGGTGGTAAAGACATATGTGTGCTTGCTTCAGATTCTCATGCTACTTCTCTGGCATCCACTCACCTGTACCTCATGTCCAGTTTGAAGGTAGCCACTAGAGAGTACTTGGAGTGTCAAAGTGAATCATGGAACTCAACACAGGCCCACGACATACATACTACGCTGTAGCTGAACGTCAGGCTGTTGCATCATGTTATGAAACGGTTTGTCTGTGGGAATGCATTCAGGATCCTTGCATACTCATGCTATTCATCAAATGATTGCATATGAGCTGGTTAATATATTAGTAATCAATGGATGTATGTGCAGTATAGTTGAATGAACCGCTTATCATAGCCATATGTTTGAGTGACTGCACACTATGTGTGCTTGTAAAATTGCATATTGGTGTGTATATGTGTGTATTTTCTTCACCCTGCTGTTCCTAGTCTCTATTTCCCATATTATGTAAGTAGACAGATCAGAAATGAAGTGTGAACATTGCTTAGAAAAATATTTCAGAAAATAACGATTAAATTGGAAACATAGCAGACTTATTCTACTTTACTAGTTTTAGTTTGAACAGTAATCTGTACCTGACAGTATCAGTAAGTATGTAAGTCATCAGAAAGGAATATTAATAATTACCTGTAAGAATTGTAATAATACTGTTGATAAATAAACCAAAAACTTGCAAATTTTATTGCTAATGTTATTGCAAAAATATTGTTCATAAACCTCTCAAACTACTTAACTCATTAATATTATTTTATGACTCTCTACCACTAATGAACTATAGAGAGATTAAATTGTTGTTGTCAATCCGGACGGTCTTCTGCTCATGGTGTAAGAATGAAGCTACCTATTGGAGTGCTCTAGTGTTAAAAGGTGAAGGATGAGGGGTACGTTGAATCCCATTGGTCCTGAGGGTGACTTTCATCTTCCCATTTGGATACCATGTGACCATTTCTTGGAAATTCCTATCAGTAGATTGAAACAGTTTCAGGTAGCAGAGCAGGTAAGTTGGGGATGACCTGGAATGTACCACATACCTTTGCATGGTTAGGACTCCAGGAAGTCTGTATCAGGAAACCTGATACTCATCATCAAGGCCATCTAGAAGCAACAGTGCCTCAGGTTCTTGGCAGGCCACGGGGCCACGGGAGGGGGAAGGGGACTGGGGAATGTGTGCATGGGCAACAACACTAGCAGGAACTAAAGTCAGAAGTGTCGTAGAAACTGGTCCAGTACGTATGCTGAATAACTGTTCACAAGTGTGATTAACAGTTTTCTAATGTACTACTGCGGAAGCAAAGGGAACTGCACAGCAAACATAAACATAGCCAAAGCCTCGCAGACAAAAAAAAAAAATTACGCGAAGTGAAATGTAGTGTGAGGAGGGCTATGCGAGAGGCGTTCAATGAATTCGAAAGTAAAGTTCTATGTACTTACTTTGCAGAAAATCGTAAAAAATTTTGTCCTTACGTCAGAGTGGTAGGTGGATCAAAGCAAAATGTCCAGACACTCTGTGACCGAAATGGTACTGAAACAGAGGATGACAGACTAAAGGCCGAAATACTGTCTTTTTCCAAAGTCGTTTCACAGAGGAAGACTGCACTGTAGTTCCTTCTCTAGATTGTCGCACAGATGACAGAATGGTAGATATCGAAATAGACGACAGAGGGATAGAGAAACAATTAAAATCGCTCAAAAGAAGAGAGGCCGCTGGACCTGATGGGATACCAGTTCGATTTTACACAGAGTACGCGAAGGAACTTGCCCCCCTTCTTGCAGGGGTGTACCGTAGGTCTCTAGAAGAGCGTAGCTTTTCAAAGGATTGGAAAAGGGCACAGGTCATCCCCGTTTTCAAGAAGGGACGTCGAACAGATGTGCAGAACTATAGACCTATATCTCTAACGTCGATCAGTTGTAGAATTTTGGAGCACGTATTATGTTCGAGTATAATGACTTTTCTGGAGATTAGAAATGTACTCTGTAGGAACCAGCATGGGTTTAGAAAAAGACGGTCGTGTGAAACCCAGCACGCGCTATTCGTCCACGAGACTCACAGGGCCATAGACACGGGTTCCCTGGAAGATGGCGTGTTTCTTGACTCCTGCAAGGCGTTCCAGACAGTTCCACACAGTCGATTAATGACCAAAGTAAGAGCATATGGACTATGAGACCAATTGTGTGATTGGATTAAAGAGTTCCTAGATAACAGAACGCAGCATGTCATTCTCAATAGAGAGAAGTCTTCAGAAGTAAGAGTGATTTCAGGTGTGCCGCAGGGGAGTGTCGTAGGACCGTTGCTATTCACCACACACATAAATGACCTTGTGGATGACATCGGAATTTCACTGAGGCTTTTTGCGGATGATGCTGTGGTATATCGAGAGGTTGTGTTGTTGTTGTTGTTGTTGTTGTTGTCTTCAGTCCTGAGATTGGTTTGATGCAGCTTTCCATGCTACTCTATCCAGTGCAAGCTTCTTCATCTCCCAGTACCTACTTCAACATACATCCTTCTGAATCTGCTTAGTGTATTCATCTCTTGGTCTCCCTCTACGATTTTCACCCTCCACTCTGCCCTCCAATACTAAATTGGTGATCCCTTGATGCCTCAGAACATGTCCTACCAACCGATCCCTTCTTCTAGTCACGTTGTGCCACAAACTCCTCTCCTCCCCAATTCTATTCAATACCTCCTCATTAGTTATGTGATCTACCCATCAAATCTTCAGGATTCTTCTGTAGCACCACATTTCGAAAGCTTCTATTCTCTTCTTGTCTAAACTATTTATCGTCCATGTTTCACTTCCATACATGGCTACACTCCATACAAATACTTTCAGGAATGACTTCCTGACACTTAAATCTATACTCGATGTTAACAAATTTCTCTTCTTCAGAAACGCTTTCCTTGCCATTGCCAGTCTACATTTTATATCCTCTCTACTTCGACCATCATCAGTTATTTTGCTTCCCAAATAGCAAAACTCCTTTACTACTTTAAGTGTCTCATTTCCTAATCTAATTCCCTCAGCATCACCCGACTTAATTCGTCTACATTCCATTATTCTCGTTTTGATTTTGTTGATGTTCATCTTATATCCTCCTTTCAAGACACTGTCCATTCCGTTCAGTTGCTCTTCCAAGTCCTTTGCTGTCTCTGACAGAATTACAATTTCATCGGCGAACCTCAAAGTTTTTATTTCTTCTCCATGGATTTTAATACCTACTCCGAATTTTTCTTTTGTTTCCTTTACTGCTTGTTCAATATACAGACTGAATAACATCGGGGAGAGGCTGCAACACTGTCTTACTCCCTTCCCAACCACTGCTTCCCTCTCATGTCCCTCGACTCTTATAACTGCCATCTGGTTTCTGTACAAATGGTAAATAGCCTTTCACTCCACGTATTTTACCCCTGCCACCTTTAGAATTTGAAAGAGAGTATTCCAGTCAACATTGTGAAAAGCTTTCTCTAAGTCTACAAATGCTAGAAACGTAGGTTTGCCATTCCTTAATCTTTCTTCTAAGATAAGTCGTAAGGTCAGTATTGCCTCACGTGTTCCAGTATTTCTACGGAATCCAAACTGATCTTCCCCTAGGTCGGCTTCTACTAGTTTTTACAATCGTCTGTAAAGAATTCGAGTTAGTATTTTGCAGTTGTGGCTTATTAAACTGATTGTTCGGTAATTTTCACATCTGTCACCACCTGCTTTCTTTGGGATTGGAATTATTATATTCTTCTTGAAGTCTGAGGGTATTTCGCCTGTGTCATACATCTTGCTCACCAGATGGTACAGTTTTGTCAGGACTGGCTCTCCCAAGGCTGTCAGTAGTTCCAATGGAATGCTGTCTACTCCGCGGGCCTTGTTTCGATTCAGGTCTTTCAGTGGTCTGTCAAACTCTTCACGCAGTATCGTATCTCCCATTTCATCTTCATCTACATCCTCTTCCATTTCCATAATATTGACCTCAAGTACATCGCCCTTGTATAGACCCTCTATATACTCCTTCCACCTTTCTGCTTTCCCTTCTTTGCTTAGAACTGGGTTTCCATCTGAGTTCTTGATATTCATATAAGTGGTTCTCTTTTCTCCAAAGGTCTCTTTAATTTTCCTGTAGGCAGTATCTATCTTACCCCTAGTGAGATAAGCCTCTACATCCTTACCTTTGTCCTCTATCCATCCCTGTTTAGCCATTTTGCACTTCTGTCGATCTCATTTTTGAGACGTCTGTATTCCTTTATGCCTGCTTCATTTACTGCATTTTTACATTTTCTCCTTTCATCAATTAAATTCAATATTTCTCCTGTTACCCAAGGATTCCTACTAGCCCTCGTCTTTTTACCTACTTGATCTTCTGCTGCCTTCACTACTTCATCCCTCAGAGCTAACCATTATTCTTCTACTGTACTTCTTTCCCCCAATGCTGTCAATTGTTCCCTTATGCTCTCACTGAAAGTCTGTACAACCTCTGGTTCTTTCAGTTTATACAGGTCCCATCTCCTTAAATTTCCTCCTTTTTGCAGTTTCTTCAGTTTTAATCTACAGTTCATAACCAATAGATTGTAGTCACAGTCCACATCTGCCCCTGGAACTGTCCTACAATTTAAAACCTGGTTCCTAAATCTCTGTCTTACCATTATATAATCTATCTGATACCTTTTAGAATCTCCAGGCTTCTTCCATGTATACAACCTTCTTTTATGATTCTTGAACCAAGTGTTAGCTATGATTAAGTTATGCTCTGTGCAAAATTCTACCAGACGGCTTCCTCTTTCATTTCTTAGCCCCAATCCATATCCACCTATTATGTTTCCTTCTCTCCCTTTTCCTACACTCGAATTCCAGTCACCCATGACTATTAAATTTTCGGCTCCCTTTACTATCTGAATAATTTCTTTTATTTCATCATACATTTCTTCAATTTCTTCGTCATCTGCAGAGCTAGTTGGCATATAAACTTGTACTACTGTAGTAGGTGTGGGCTTTGTATCTATCTTGGCCACAATAATGCGTTCAGTATGCTGTTTGTAGTAGCTTACCCTCATTCCTTTTTTCTGTTCATTATTAAACGTACTCCTGCATTACCCCTATTTGATTTTGTGTTTATAACCCTGTAGTCACCTGACCAAAAGTCTTGTTCCTCCTGCCACCGAACTTCACTAATTCCCACTATATCTAACTTTAACCTATCCATTTCCCTTTTTAAATTTTCTAACCTACCTGCCCGATTAAGGGATCTGACATTCCACGCTCCGATCCGTAGAACGCCAGTGTTCTTTCTCCTGATAACGACATTCTCTTGAGTAGTCCCCGCTCGGAGATCCGGTTGGGGGACTATTTTACCTCCGGAATATTTTACCCAAGAGGACGCCATCATCATTTAATGATACAGTAAAGCTGCATGCTCTCGGGAAAAATTACGGCTGTAGTTTCCCCTTGCTTTCAGCCGTTCGCAGTACCAGCACAGCAAGGCCGTTTTGGTTAGTGTTACAAGGCCAGATCAGTCGATCATCCAGACTGTTGCCCTTGCAACTACTGAAAAGGCTGCTGCCTCTCTTTAGGAACCACACGTTTGTCTGGCCTCTCAACAGATACCCCTCCGTTGTGGTTGCACCTACGGTACGGCTATCTGTATCGCTGAGGCACGCATGCCTCCCCACCAACGGCAAGGTCCATGGTTCATGGGGGCGAGTGGTTATATCAATGGAAAATTGTACTGAAATGCAGCGAATTGACGCATGGTGCAGGGAATGGCAATTGAATCACAATGTAAACTAGTGTAATGTGCTGCGAATACATAGAAAGCTAGATCCCTTATCATTTAGCTTCAAAATAGCAGGTTAGCAACTGGAAGCAGGTAATTCCACAAATTATCTGGGAGTACGCATTAGGAGTGATTTAAAATGGAATGATCATATAAAGTTAATCGTCGGTAAAGCAGATGCTAGACTGAGATTCATCGGAAGAATCCTAAGGAAATGCAATCCGAAAACAAAGGAAGTAGATTACAGTACGCTTGTTCGCCCACTGCTTGAATCCTGCTTAGCAGTGTGGTATCCGTACCAAATAGGGTTGATAAAAGAGATAGAGAAGATCCAACGGAGAGCAGCGCGCTTCGTTACAGGATCATTTATCAATCGCGAAAGCGTTACGGAGATGATAGATAAACTCCAGTGGAAGACTCTGCAGGAGAGACGCTCAGTAGCTCGGTACGGGCTTTTGGTGAAGTTTCGAGAACATTCCTTCAACGAAGAGTGAAGCAGTATATTGCTCCCTCCTACGTATATCTCGCGAAGAGACCATGAGGATAAAATCAGAGAGATTAGAGCCCACACAGAAGCATACCGACAATCCTTCTTTCCACGAACAATACGAGACTGGAATAGAAGGGAGAACCGATAGAGGTATTCAAGGTACCCTCCGCCAAACACCGACAGGTGGCTTGTGGAGTATGGATGTAGTCGTAGATGTAGAATGTGAAAGATCTATGGGATATAAACTAAACTCATGTTTTATTGTACTGTGGACCTGGAAACGACGGAGAGGCTTCGTCCCCACCGTAGCCCTCAGTGGTTCACAACCCCACAACAGGCTAAAGCAGTCCACTCACCCCACTGCCGCCCCACACGGAACCCATTGTTATTGCGCGGTTCGGCCACCAGTGGATTCCAGCCCCCCTTCCCACGGGAACGTCTCACAACAGACGAGTGTAACCCCAATGTTTGCGTGGTAGAGTAATTATGGTGTACGCGTACTTGGAGAGTGTGTTCGCGCAGCAATAGCCGATGTAGTGTAACTGAGGCGGAAGAAAGGGGAATCAGCCCGCATTCGCCGAGGCAAATGAAAACAGCCTTAAAAACCATCCACAGGTTGACCGGCAAACCGGACCTCTAACCCGCCGGGCGGATTCGTGCGGGGGACCGGCACACCTTCCCGCCCGGAATGCAGTGCGTTAGACCGCACGGCTAACCTAGCGATAAAACTGAACTTACTACATAAGTAGTCAAGGCTTTACACGCACGACCTGTTTGAGTGTGATCACTGTGCGATTGCAGCCTATGTAACAGAGAAAGAAAACTGACTGTGTCGTGCTCTCATTCGACACTAAAGAACATACAGCTACACCGTCACATTTCATTTCGTAATGCACCACATATAGGTATAGGTAACACCACCGAATATTCGAGCCAAATAGTAGCGATACAAAACGAATGGTGCTTACATAGTGTTTGCCAAAACTGGACTGCACATTAAGTGTGCCATGTACAAGCGAAACTGACTAACTAACGTGCAACAGAAACTGAGACAACTGTGTACTTAAAATTCACCTTTAGTTATAGCTCACATTTCCATTCATTAGAGTCTTATTATCGTAATTAAGCTTTTTATAATGCACAAATTTGATGAAAACGCAACAGAGTTAACCACCTGAAAGAGTGACCAAAGTAAAATTCCTGTTTCTTCAGGAGTTGGTCACACTGTTAACCGAAAATACTCACTTTAACTTCTAGTTTGGTTAATCATCGCAATTAATATTACCATACACGTTTGACACTCAATGTTGTGTCCCCCGTGCATGGTCAATAGCTTGTTATACTACTCATGGTTCACAGATAGAATATACTTCTGGACGGATATGAGATCTACCTTTTGCTCCTTGCTTACGGGCGATTATTTGAATACAGGGCATTGCGGTTTGTATTCGTAAATTCAGGTAGGTGACCTGCTGTAGATTTCTTCAAGTTCACCATAAATAATGTTAAATCCTAGCAAAAAGTGGTATTGTACTTTACAGTGTAAGATAATAACTTCTCAAATCGAATTTATATTATGTCAAAACAGCTTCACTGGTAAGCTATTGGCCGTTATCTTGTTGTTCGTTATGGGCTCTTCCAGTCTGTGTAGTCAAACAACTTTATGATTCATTTCAAGTACTACAAAGGGGTTCTTTTGTTTTGCAGTAGCGCATTACATTTTATTGTCTTCTGGTGATAAGATTTACCTTTCTCGCTTTACATTCAATTACACCAAAGTCGGAGTTATTTTGCAGATTGCTGTCTAAGTATTAAAAATTATAAATCAATAAAATCTGCTTTGATTATGGAGCTTTGTAGAAGCTTCATCATGGTTAACACGTTTTTTTTTCATGTTTCTATTATGAACGGTCCATGAATGTAAGTAGGTCACAATATGCTTGAGATATTTTGCGTTGTTCTTCATGCACTGTTTTAGACATTTAGCTACTTCTTATGTGTTTTGAGAACCCCTTTCTTGTTACTGAAAGCGACCACCAAAGTTGTATACCTACAAGTTTCATTTATAATACGCAGCTGATGGTGCTAGCTTTAACTTTCAGAGATCTATGCTAAACACGTTGTTTTCTTCATTTATTTTTCTATTACCACTTTTCTATGCGTTACCTGCAGCTGGTGTTTTCATAGATGTAATTCCTTCTTTTTTCCATATTCTTGCGTTTCTTTAGTAGTCGAGGAATGCAAAATTTTAATTTGCATGTCGTCACAGGTGTAGCATCCGTCTTTGCATGGAGTTTTAAAATGAAGTTTAAATTTACTATAAAATACATGGTAACACATCTTCTCTTTGAATGGGAATATGTGTTCTAGCTTGCACTGTTCAACCTACGAGTCATAAATTTTCTTCATGGTTAAATCAGTACTGAGGTCATTTATTACTGGTTTCTTCGACTTAACCTTTAAGCAGTTAATGAAAGGGAATTTTACACAATACGAGGTTCGCTTTTATTTACAAAGCACCTTCTGCTGTCGTTCTGCAAGTATGGATGCATATGTCCGTACGTTTATTATTGTTTTATGAGGGTCACTCGAAAAGAAATGAGCACTATTTTTGTGAAAAATACAGTTTTCATTCTGCATCTGTGAAAGTCTTACAGTGTGTAGATACATCCTTCCCGCTTGTTTTCAAACTTAGTTCAACCTGTTCTCGTGTGTGACGCCGTCACAGCATGTCTTCAAGATGGCTGCTACACTTGACGTTCGTCAGAGGCAACGTGCTGTCTTAGAATTACTGTACTGTGAAAACACTGTACTGTGGAAAACCCCCACAAGAGGTTGAAAAAGGTGTATGGAGATACTGCTGTCGATCGCAGTACAGTTAGTCAGTGGGCAAGCAAGTTACACGATGAAAGCGGGCACGGCAGTATTGAGGATTGTCATCGCAGCGACAGGCCCCGTACTGCACACACTCCAATGTGGAGAGAGTTAACAAATTAGTGACCGCTGACAGACGCATCAAAGTGAACGAATTGTCACGCTTCGTTGGGATAGGGGAAAGAAGTGTTTGCAGAATACTGAAAGTGTTGGCGTTAAAAAGGGTTTGTGCCAGGTGGGTTCCCAGGATATTGACAGTGGCCCACAAAGAAACAAGAATAACGGTATGCAGCGAATTTTTGGAACAGTAAGAGACTGGTGGAGATGAATTTCTTGGGAGCATTGTGACAGGTGAAGAAACATGGCTCCATCATTTTTCACCAGAGACGAAGAGGCTATCAATGGAGTTGCATCATGAAAGTTCACCCAAGAACAAAACATTCAAAACCACGGCTACAGTGGTTTTCGATTACGAAGGACTCTTGCTTGTGGACATGAGGTCAAGTGGAGCCACCATAAATTTTGATGCATATGTGACGACACTGAAGAAACTTCAATCTCGACTCAGTCGTGTTCGACCACATCGGCAAAAGCAGGATGTTTTGCTGTTGCACGACAATTCACGGCCACATGTCAGTCAAAAACCATGGAAGCGATCACAAAACATGGATGGACAACACTGAAATACCTGATTTACAGTCCTGACCTGGTTCCATGTGACTATCATCTCTTAGGGAAACTGAAGGACTCTCTTCGTGGAAGAAGGTTTGAAGATGACTCCCTTGTGCACGTTGCCAAACAGTGGCTCCGACAGGTTGGTCCAGAATTTTACCGTTCGGGTATACAGGCGCTGGTTCCAAGATGGCGTAAGGCAGTTGAGAGGGATGGAAATTACGTGGAGAAATGACAATATTGTTCTTAAGGATGTATCTACAAACTGTAAAACTTTCAAACGTGTAGAATAAAAGATGGATTAAAAAAATGCATTTCTTTTGGAGTGACCCTCGTAGATTAAAAACAGTATTTTGTTTATCAAGCTGGCGTACAGTTTACTTCCGCTATTTCTGCCCTTATTAAAGTATTCTACAAATAACTGCTTTCTCTCTGTTTGTTAGTGGAGGCCAATGTCGAAAGGAAGTTAGTTAAATATAGTCACTTATTCTGCATTGGTGTTATTTACACTCCATCTCACTTTTGGAAACAGAACTGCAGTTACAAGTGTTCTGACTGAGCACAGTAGTACAGTGTTTATGTTTATTTGTTTGGTTGGTTTTCATGTAGGTTGTAAGCGTTTTCCAACCTGCAAACCATTTTTTAATATATTTTCGTGTTTGTGTGCATGTGTGTGTGTAGGTGAGAGAGAAGGAAAGAGCAGAAGGTGTACGCGAGTGTGTCAGTGAATGTGTGCGTCTGTGTTACGGAAGTTAGTTATTTATGACTGGAATTGTGACTTCTGATGTAATGGCAGGTTTTAGCAGGAAATGAAGCCATGTCTTTTTGAACAAGGGTAGTTTCAGTTCTATTCCCAACAGGGATGCGACCTTGTCCATCTCACACAGCACTAACTTCGTCGTACAAACAAACACTGTGTACTGGTCTGTCACTGACTTGTAATTTAAATCTGAATTATATCTTGTAAACTCTAATGTTATCTTTACCATCTCTCAGAAGACAGTAGAAGCTTACGATTCTGTTTGATTTCGAGTTATCAGCAAGTCTACGTCTCTTCATGATAACGGACTGCACAAGGCCTCTTATAGCCTAAAAACAATTTGTTCATCTGTTCTCAAGGATTATAGAAGAATTGAAAAAGAAGTCTCCTTTGTTCATCAGATAGCTTTTTAGAGAATTTCAAGTGTCAACAACAATCTTCATTGTAAATTATTGTTTCTTCTACTACTTTCCCATCTATTTTTGTGTACTCTTTTCCAGACAGTCTTTTTGTAGTCGCTCTTTTTCTAACCAGTCTCTCTGGATTACGGGAACGTTTGCGTCCTCTTAGTGGAACTGAAAGTAATAGCCTCGTTGTTAGATAGAAGAAGAACATCTACGTTAACATATACAATTAAAGCATTTATCTTTATTTACGTCAAATGCATTACAAGAACGAATTGCAGCAATTTTACTATTAGAGGAACAGTCGATATTTATAATAATTCAGTTAATTAAAGTTACAAAAACAGAAGTTGGGCTTGGTGGCATATGCAGGTGATGTTAGACTATTCTAGGGAGATCAGTCACTCTGTTTTACATTATGCTCACTGCTCCTTTCCATGATCACAATTTCACCTATATCGTACCCAGAGTAGTAATTAACATTGTATGTCATACATCATTGTACTAATACCTGTTCTATAGTGGCATGTGACCCCAGCTATGGGTTGCACGGCGAACGTTCTATAACGCACAAAATAGTTTAAACAGGACGGAATTGACCTCCGAGGTAAGTCCATACTGTGTGGTGGGAAGTACAGCTTTCCCTTACCTCTGCGGAATGAAATGTGGATCACAGTCGTTGTACTCAGCTTCAGAGATCGTAGCATGTCCTTCAGTGTCACTCATTTCGTAGCACCCTGCTCAGTTGTAAGCATCCAGGTCATTAACTATTTAGCCAAACAGTAAAATAAATTCATTTAAAAAAAAAAAAAACATTATCTAGTTTATGCACCCACTGTCGTCAAGCATTAAATTGCTGTCAGGCATTAGACACAGTTGTGAAAACTACGCAATGACAAATACGAAGAAACAAACGGTACGGAAATACAAATTAGAGGGATGGAGTTAGTCACTTTGAAGACGGAAAGGTAATGAAAAGGTCAATTGCCATGCAACAGTTTATGTATCAAATTAAGCATTTTGACCACGCAAAATATGTATGTTGGTGAGGTTCTCGCAATAAAAAGAGGGAAGATAAAAAAATGGAATCAGTCTGTTTGGCCTCTAAGTGACAAAAGTGTTCAATGTAAATATCCTGAACAGCATTACACTACAACTCTTCGGATAAACTGTTGACTGGGCGGAAGCCACATGATGATCTTGATTTCCTTAATGGGACTAGATAACGACAGCAGGATTAAAGGTGTGTTAACCCTTCATCATGGTTTCGACAAATATAACTTTGTCTTTCGGAGGAAAGTAGACTTGCAAACGGAAAAGCAATCTAATATGAGAAACAATAAATTACCTAAAATATTTAGTACAGCATACTCACTCGTAGAATCACTTATTGGCAAGTCGGATGATAGACTGAAAAGACTTCTGTCTAGCACAATGTGTTTGTCACACAGAAACATCAAGATTTAAAATGCACAATTGAAGATTCACTAGTGCACCGTCCAAATACTTCTTAAAAAGTACACATGTGACATTGGATCCAGCAGACGTTTAGTATGGTACATACAAGACTAGTGACATGAGCTAACTGATTTAAGACGGGGAGGCACGGGCGGTGGGTAAACTATGGAAGGTGGTGTTTATTGTGCAAACGACTGCGCACAACCACACTGAGCAGCCAATGCTTGAGTCAGCAAATGAAATGGTTAACAGCTAACATTAAAACAGAATATGACAAATGACAAGAGGACTTGGGGGCTGTGGAGCGGGGAGGGGAGGGATGTTTTAAAGTCATATGGCGTGTAACGAGCAAGCAAACTCAAGTAAACAATGCTACTTGTTTGCCTGTACGTGCATAAAGCAGCATGAGAAGAACTTGCAAATGCATATGCGGACGTACATAGTAAATGACCTTGTCATTTGTCTAATTCGGTTTTAATTTAAACTATTATCCATTTTTTAGCTGAATCATTCACTGGCTGCTCAGTGTAGCTCTCCGCAGTCGTTCGTGGAATAAGCACTACCTACCAGTGCCTTCACATGTTTGTCGGCTCATGTCACTATCCTTATACGTGCATTATAGAAGTCTGCTGGATCCTGTGTCACTGTGTTTGCCTTTAAATGTTTACTACAAAACCCTGCATTATTGGGCTACCATCTTCAATTATGCGTTTAAACTGTTGACATTTGTGGGTGACATGCACGTTGAACCAGACAAAAGCCTTTCGATTCCAACATCCATTTTTGCCAATATGTGACTGTACACGTGAGTACGCTCTTCTAAGAAAAATTTTGTAAATTATTGAATCTCTGTTTGACACTTGCAACTGTTTATTTGTTCAACAAGTCTATTTTCTTCTGAGGAAGACAAATTTATACGTGTCGAAACCATGTTCAAGTATTAATAAATCTTTAATTCTGCAACTGTTGGCTACCATTTTGCAATCCTATAAATTTTCTTCGTACCCAGTTACTCTCCTGTTCAAGAAGGAAAAAATAATTATAGCTGTCAAAACGAGTATTATGCTCTCCGAAACACTTTTTATCGGTATTTGATATCGTATTAGCCTATCGCTTCAGAACAGATTCACGTTATTACTTTTCTTGTTATATTTATTGTAACATATTTTACAGGAAAAGTATCTGTGGCAGGTTTAGTTCTCTGAACTCTGCCGACACTTAATTTATTGTACCATTGACTGAGATTTAAAATATTTAAATGTGTTCGTCAGCGGAGAAGTGAAAAACAGTTTATGACTTTCTCTTTTCCTATTCCCGTACTACGAAGATGCTTATACGGAATCAAGGGGTTCGTATCACCAAATGAACGTGCCTGATTTGACGCTGCTGATGGATGCCTCTACACTGTTTCGCCGTATTTTGTATTCCCCGCAGGGTGTGTAGTCTTACCTCTGGTCTATCGAAAAGCCGTATCTATGCAGCAATACATCACTGTGGCCTCCAGCCGCATCTCTCCACTAGAAAGTTCCAGTGCTCTCGACTTCTGTGTGTAGACTAACCTGAATCGCTTATCTTAATAGTGAAAAATACTTGTGGTTTCCCATTCATTCTTTACGGTGACAATCAGAAACGTGTTCGTCCCTCTAATGGAAGACAATTTTGTGGATTATTAACATAATTATTTCTTTCAGTTACTTCTGGTTTGGATCAATTAAATTTTCCACTATTTTCCACTGAATAGATTTTATAACTGAAATTCGATTATGACCACACCTTCTGTGAAACGGCACTTATCCATACAGGGACGTTCTTATAGTCACTGAAGTCCCAAGACGAGTACATACAGTGCCCCACGCCTTCCTTCACCTTGTTCTGTTTCCATTTCCCCATTCCTAACTTCTCTCCCCCCCTCCCCCCCACACACATACACACATAAACACATACCACTACACCCTGGATGCTCTCGTTCAGCTTGAGTTACAATCTGTACTAATAATAAAACTGACTGTTTGAGCACCCTAATCTCCCACACTAACAGACAAAATCTCGTGGGATCTTCACAGCTAACTTCAACGTAGCTTCGAGCAACCTACAGACTTTACTTCATCGATATCAGGTCACGGCATAAAAATATATTATGATTTAGAACATTATTTAAAACCATCGTGTCTCCCTGTTTAAAAACGCTAATCTCCAAAATTACTTTAATTATCACAGATATCTTGAGCGTAGTTTGGAGAACGGGCAGGTTTTATTTCATCAAAATCGCAACACGGGAAAATATGTCACAATTTAAAGTTTTGTGTTAGTAGTTCGGATGCTCAGTCATCATAGCGTAGTAAACCAAAAATCAATGGTAGCGCTATCCGTTTTGCAATACACCAAAAAATCAATACATGGCGCTGTTGGTTTTATTAACTCAGTGACAAATGCGTTTCCGGAAGTTTAAGTCAGCTACAGAATTAAGCGCCGTATTTACGTATACATGCTAACACTGAACTTACTTGGCTAGCATATATGTAATTACTGATTTCACTATGTCTATTAAAAATTTAACTACATAGCTTTACTTGTTTCGATAGGTTTTACTTATATTCTTTACTAGGAAAATCGATTTTAATAAGTTTGTTTCTTATGTGGGTACCTATTCGTTACATTTCGATTTTGTTTCCCATGAACAAAAACGGCTAGAAAACTGTCTGAAGATGGCAGAATGGTTAAAACAGTGACGACTATGCGGTCTCAAGATTCCAAAGAATATCATGAGGCAAGAATTGCTGTGGCTCGAGAACATCAGCCTTTAACTCACTCTTTGGAAACTTCTTCCAACAGCAAGGTGCGACTTAACCCTGATCAAGAGCATCATGATTTTTCTCGCTCCTGAAAACCTTTCAGTCACACGGGCTTCAAGTTACTTCTCTCCCACGTAACATTTTTGTACCCCGAAAGCCTCACATTCCTAATAATTTAATATCACTTTAAACGTGTACGATATTCCCAGCAACCTTATGTTATGCCTAAGCACAGACGCTGTGTGATGCTGGCGTGGATATCAGTGTCAGCCGGTTTTACACAGCCAGCTCTACATGACTCTCTCTCATGTTAATGAGGCAAACAACTCTTTGTGCGTGTCCCCAATTACACAACTTGAAACATAGTGTTTTGAGAAGCTTTACTAGACAAATATAAATTCCGTACCTATGAAATATTATACACAGCTATAAATAAAAACCCGGGAAATGACTGGTTCCTCAGGCAGTGTAAAAAAAGAAATAAAAACTTCAAAAGAACAGTCAGTTTCAGTTTACGTACTTTACTAAAGTGAAATATAATGCTAACAATTTTTTATGATTCATCATTACATGAAAATGTTATTCGTTACTGAATCAATGAAGATAAAATTTAGTATACACTACCCCAGGAACAGTTTAATCAAATGTAAAACCTAATTGTTTCTCGTTCTAATCTGTATTTAAATAGTCGTACATCATCTTTTATTCAAAATAAAATTGTTACAAATTAATTAATTAATTTAAACACAAAATAATTGCATAAAACGCGGAGTAATGTCTAATATTAAATGCAGAAATATTAGATATAGAAAATATAAGTTCGTACATCCTCCTTGAACCATGGACATTGCTGTTGGTGGGGAGGCTTGCGTGCTTCCGCGATACAGATAGCCTTACCGTAGGTACAACCACAACGGAGGGGTATCTGTTGAGAGGCCGGACAAATGTGTGGTTCCTGAAGAGGGCAGCAGCCTTTTCAGCAGTTGCAGGGGCAACAGTCTGTATGATTGACTGGCCATGTAACAATAACCAAAACGGCCTTGCTGTGCTGGTACTGCGAACGGCTGAAAGCAAGAGGAAACTACAGCCGTAATTTTTCCTTAGGGCATGCAGCTTTACTGTATGCTTACATGATGATGGGGTCCTCTTGGGTAAATTATTCCGGAGGTAAAATAGTCGCCCATTCGGATTTCCGGGCAGGGACTACATAGGAGGATGTTGTTATCAGGAGAAAGAAAACTGGCTTTCTACGGATCGGAGCGTGAAATGTCAGATCCCTTAATCGGGCAGGTAGGTTAGAAATAGTGGGAATTAGTGAAGTTCGGTGGCAGGAGGAACACGACTTCTGGTCAGGTGAATACAGGGTTATAAATACAAAATGAAATAGGTGTAATGCAAGAGTAGGTTTAATAATGAATAGGCAAATAGCAATGCTGGTAAGCTACTAAAAACAGCATAGTGAACGCAGTATTATGGTCAAGATAGATACGAAGCCCATGCCTCCTACAACAGTACAAGTTCATATGCCAAGTAGCTCAGCAGATGATGAAGAGATTGATGAAATGTGTGATGAGATAAAAGAAATTATTCAGATAGTGAAGGGAGGCGAAAATTTAACTGGAAATTGACAGTAGGAAAGGGGGAGAAGGAAACGTAGTAGGTGAATATGGATTAAGGGGAAGAATTGAAAGAGGAAGCCGCATGGTATTGTGCAGCGCATAACTTAATCATAGCTAAACTTGGTTCAAGAATCATGAAAGAAGATTGTATACATTAAAGAAGCCTGGAGATACTAGATAGTATCAGAAAGATTATATGATGGTAAGACAGATATTTAGGAACCAAGTTTTAAATTGTGAGTCATTTCCAGGGGCAGATGTGGACTCTAACCACAATCTATTGTTTATGAACTGTAGATTGAAACTGAAGAAACTGCAAAAAGGAGGAAATTTAAGGAGATGGGACCTGGATAAACTAAAAGAACCAGAGGTTGTAGAGAGCTTCAGGGAGAGCATTAGGGAAGGATTGACAAAAATGGGGGAAAGAAATACAGTAGAAGAAGAATGGGTAGCTTTGAGAGACGAAATATTGAAGGTAGCAGAGGATCAAGTAGGTACAAAGACGAGGGCTTGTAGAAATCCGTGGGTAACAGAAGAGATATTGACTTTTTCATTGATGAAAGGAGAAATTATACAGTAAAAGAAGCAGACAAAAAGAAATACAAACGTCTCAAAAATGAGATCGACAGGAAGTACAAATTAGCTAAGCAGTGTTGGCTAGAGTACACATGTAAGGTTGTAGAGGCACATATCACTAAGTGTAAGATAGATAAGGCCTACAGAAAAATTGAAGAGACCTTTGGAGAGAAGGGAACCACTTGAATGAATATCAAGAGCTCTGATGGAAACCCAGTTCTATGCAAAGAAGGGTAAGCAGAAAGGAGGAAGGAGTATATAGAGGGTCTATATAAGGGCGATGTTCCTGAGGACAATATTATAGAAATAGAAGAGAATGTAGATGAAGATGAAATAGGAGATGTGGTACTGCTTGAAGAGTTTGACAGAGCACTGAAAGACCTAAGTCGAAACAAGGCCCCGGGAGTAGACAACAATCCATTAGAACTACTGACAGTCTTGGGAGAGCCAGGCCTAACAAAACTCTACCATCTGGTGAGGAAGATATATGAGAGAGGCGAAATACCCTCAGACTTCAAGTAGATTATAATAATTCGAATCCCAAAGAAAGCGGGTGTTGACAGATGTGAAAATTAACGAACTATCAGTTTAATAAGTCACAGGTACAAAATACTAACGCGAATTATTTACAGACGAATGGAAAAACTGGTAGAAGCCGACCTCGGGGAAGATCAGTTTGGATTCCGTAGAAATGTTGGAACACGTGAGGCAATACTGACGCTACGACTCATCTTAGAAAATAGTGAAAGGCAAATCTACGTTTCTAGCATTTGTAGACTTAGTGAAAGCTTTTGACAATGTTGACCGGAATACTGTGTTTCAAATTTTGAAGGTGGCAGGGGTAAAATAACGGGAGCGAGAAGCTATTTACAATTTGTACCGAAACCAGATGGCAGTTATAAGAGTCGAGGGGCACGAAAGGGAAGCAGTTGTTGGGAAGGGGGTGAGACAAGGCTGTTGCCTTTCCTCGATGTTATTCAATCTGTATATTGAGCAAACAGTAAAGGAAACAAAAGAAAAATTTGGAGTTGGAATTAAAATCCATGGGGAAGAAATAAAGGCTTTTAGGTTTGCCGATGACACTGTAGTTCTGCCAGAGACAGCAAAGGACCTGGAGGAGCAGCTGAACGTAATGGACAGTGTCTTGAAAGGAGGATATAAGATGAACATCAACAAAAGCAAAACCAGAGTAATGGAATGTAGTCGATTTGAATCCGGTGATTTTGCGGAATTTAGATTATGAAATGAGACCCATAAAGTAGGAGTGGTCGATGTAGAGACGATATAAAATGTAGAGAGGCAATGGCAGGGAAAGCGTTTCTGAAGGACACAGATGTGTTAACATCGAGTATAGAGTTTAGTATCAGGAAGTCGTTTCGGAAAGTATTTGTATGGAGTGTAGGCATGTATGGAAAAGAAACATGGACGATAAATTGTTTGGACGAGAATAGAATAGAAGCTTTCAAAATGTGGTGCTACAGAAGAATGCTGAAGATTAGATGGGTAGATCACATAACTAATGTGGAGGTATTGAACAGAATTGCAGAGAAGAGGAATTTGTGTCACAACTTGACTAGAAGAAGGGACCGGTAGGTAGGGCTTATTCAAAGGCAGCAAGGCATCGCCAGTTTTGTATTGAAGGGCAGCATGGAGAGAAAAAATTGTAGAGGGAGACCAAGAGATGAATACACTAAACAGATTCAGAAGGATGTAGTTTGCAGTAGGTACTGGGAGATGAAAAACCTTGCACAGGATGGAATAGCATGGAGAGCTGCATCAAACCAGTCTCTGGACTGAAGGCCACATCAACAACAACAAAAAGTTCGTACAAGTAAATAAATAAGACCAACGATGTAAACTCTAAAGTATTTATAAAATGTATCTTTGTAGTGACTTAGTTTTACTTAAGTGTGTTCCTCCTCTCTCTTATTTTCAACCCGGTTTTATTTTGGAAAAGTCTATACTCCGCATTCTGCCATTTTCTAAGCATATGTCAACATGTTCATCTATATTAGACTAACCACCCTAAAGCGAATGCAAGAGTATACTATTTATTGAACTACACGATTAAGTCTGTCCCCCTTGATTCACAGAAGATGCGTGGGAAGGACTGCTTTGGAGCCTTAGTGCTAGCTGTTGCTACGGTAGTTTTATCTGCACGATCTCTACAGGGCAGATACGTTGGTGGCTGAAGAATATTTGTAGTTTCCGGGTTAAAAGACGGCCCTGCAATTTTCCAAGAAGATTCTTGCGGAACTTCTTCCTTCGCATTTTGCCAGCTAATTTCTTTTTTCAAAATTTCTATAACACTCGCTCATCAGTCAGAGAGTTCTGTAACCGTACACACCATCTTTCTCAACTGACAATATCGGCAAACCAGATGACTAGTCCTGATTAAAAATATAATGCATGTATTTTAAAAACATTTTTACGTTTAGAAAAGAACGCACAGCTTTCGGAACAGTTACAGGTTCTATTACAGTAGGCGAATGATCATGATCGCCGATACGTCGGGGCAACTCGATAGTAGCTCTGTTGTACCTACATCTCTGTACCCCATACGACTGTAACTTCTTCATTACGAAAAACCAGGCATTTCATAGCGAATGGATGTTGTCAATCATCTTATAAGAAAGCTGTGTTGTATGTTTACTTAAGGGCTTCTTTATTGCTGTTATTCGTCTTTTAGAGGGTTCGACTTCGCAGCTTCGTCTTTCTCATATGTTCGGAGCTATATCAAGCAGTTCGTCGAATGACCTTAGTTGATAGTACTGTTCGTAATAGGTCATATGCAGCTGCAGCGTCCTTACTCTCAGATGTCAGGGTCTTACGTCAAGGGCCAAGTTTAGGAATTTTGGGGCTCCCTGCGGTCTTATTTTCGGGCCCCTTAGCTCTTTCACAGAATGTAATTTTGTTCACACACTGTGTGATTTTCTGTATATATATATATATTTGTGTGTGTGTGTGTGTGTGTGTGTGTGTGTGTGTGTGTGTGTGTGCGGTTCGTGTAGAGCTCAAACAGTTTCAATGGAAATGACGGATAGAGGTTCCGCTGCAGAGTGAAAATCTCATTCGGGATGGAGGTTCCTTTGAATCTGTGTACAAATGGGCCAAAAGTTTATTAAGTACTAGCTTACTGACGACTTCGCGTGTACTTAGGACTTGTTGCTTACAACACATTTTAATTCGACTTGTAAGAATACCAGGTAATATAGGTTTCATAATATCTCCGTTTACTTATTTATTTGTTTATTTCTTCGTATATAACCCGCCTGAGCCGCCATCTGGCTAGATTGCCAATAGGCTTTACTACATTTCATGTAAGAATTTATCCATTACAACAAGTGAAATAATATCGGAAATGCCGCTAAAACGAGGATAATATGCATCATAAAAATCTGAATTTGGACTTTTATTAAGGAATCTGTGCTTAAATCCAACACAAAATACAACTGGAAGAATAAGAATCTAACAATTTATTATGAGTATCTAAAATAATACTACACCAATTGTGAATTGATTTTAGTAGTGTATTTTATAATGAATTACTAAATATTTTTCCAGAATGTTTCAGAAAGGGCTTCTCTATATCTGTCAAATAGTTTTCACATTAGGAAGAGATGCCTGTGCGTAACATTATGTTACGAAGTCGAAAATAACTGTTGCAAGGTCGCTTGCAAAGTAAGCCTCCAAAATTAAGTCGGAAATCGTAGTAACTGACATAATGTCTTTCTTTAACCATGATCCACAATGGCCTTTGCCACAATATCTCACACTGACGCGCTTTCGTTCTCTAGATTCATTTAACTGATGTTCGAATCTTACTGCAGATTTATCTTTGACTCGGATGTAGCAGCCAAATGATTCGATCGATTTCCAGAATTGTTTTTGATTTTTCAGGACAGATTGATTGATATTAGTAATTTTCCACTTTTCCTTTCCATTTATCTTTTATTTTATCTTATCTTTGCCCTAGAGGGCCATAGGGGCTCCAGCCAAGTTACTCCGCTGCCATTATCGCTGAATAGTTACCTTAATTAATCGCTGACAACTTTCTGCACGTCCTCTTAACAGAAAAAAACGAATCGCTACTTGTCGTAGTTATCAACAAAGTTGACGTCCTTGTAGTGGCCTCGATGTTGCCTACCATCAGCTGAAGACCAGACGACTGGCGAGCAACATGGATGAATCCGTCTCCAGTCAGCAAAACCTTGGGAATACCGTGTAAAGCAGTAAGAGCATGGAGCAACGACAGCATTCAAAAAGAAAGGCATAGTCAAACATCTGAGTTCTGGTGATCGTTGGCATCTAAAACACTGACTTAAAATCGACTGCAGTTTTCTCTGGGCACATGACGTAAATTGTGTACAAAAAATGGAATAGGATGTAAGTGCCACAAACTAAAATTTTCAGTATTCAAATATATATATATATATATATATATATATATATATATATATATATATATATATGTGTGTGTGTGTGTGTGTGTGTGTGTGAAAACACTTGTACAAAACATGGAAACAGTTTTTCATGAATATGTATATAGGGAACCAAACCCATATGGAAAATGAGGTAAGTGCCATCCTTTCGTTTTCTGGAAAACGCTGTAAGTGTCTTACTAAGTTTGTGAAAAGGATGTAAGTCAAGGGTTTATGTTAAAAAAAGATGGTAAGTCCAATGTAGTTTTGAGATCATTTAATAAAATTAGATATAATTTTACTCTTTCAATACTAGGCTAATATAAAAAACGTATAAAATAAAATTTTTAATGGTTTTTTGAAGCAAAGTTGTTTCTCTTCAGTTTATTCCGCTTCTTCTTTCGTCAGTAAGTATAAGCCACCTGAAAACCAAAAACTGAATCAGATGTGTAAATTTATTTTGGGTGTCTCAGCTATATACATAATACTTTGACTTTTTATTCACTTTCGAAATTCGTTCTGATACAGTTGGTCGTTTTTTACTTTAAAAACAGGTATATATACGGAAATCAAATACAAAGTTATATGCATTTAGTAATCGAAATAGACTTACAGTTCTGCACTTCTTTCCTTCAAGCAGTTCTATTCCTCATCTTCTTCCTACACCTCCATGTTACTGGCCTCCTCATCTTTGTTCCCCATCTGGGCTCTGTAGAGGTCCTTGTCTTCTTCTTTCTCTGTATAATCTATCATTCCCAAAAGATCATACTTCTGTTCTTGTGAGATATTGGATTCAAAGTATATTTTTGGCAAGTCATGAATATCTGGTACATTGTCAAGATTAGCATTTTTCTTTAAAACTTCAACTTATTTCCAAGTTACCATAACATCACCTTCAGGACCCGAAACTGATGCCACTTTCACTGTGCTAGGATTCTTGTGGGAAGTATTGAAGTGGGAAATTTTTCTTATAGCCAGATTTTTTTTTATATAGGTCGTATTTAGCAAGGCCTTTTAAATCGATGAAGTCATCGGTATTCATAGATACTGCAGTGAAAGATGTCAATTTTGTACTTGAAACTAACGCTTCAAGATCTTTAGGTGTTATCGCTTTTGCAGCTTTACGTTTATTCTCAATCACCCCAAAATTACGGTCACAGCTCATGTAGCTGTGTCCACGTACAAGGTATTTCACAATAATTGAAGAATAAATTCCTTTGTGGACTAAATAAATCATATACATCAACATCATCGGTTTTTTTTTATTTGCTCTGCAATTATCGCACCATAACACAAGTGTTTTACGAGTAAAATAGCCTCCACTAGAAGCAACTTTGAATAAACAAGAAACTATTTCGTTAGCGCCATATCCTTCAATCCCTTCATGCCACATACACATATACACTCCTGGAAATTGAAATAAGAACACCGTGAATTCATTGTCCCAGGAAGGGGAAACTTTATTGACACATTCCTGGGGTCAGATACATCACATGATCACACTGACAGGACCACAGGCACATAGACACAGGCAACAGAGCATGCACAATGTCGGCACTAGTACAGTGTATATCCACCTTTCGCAGCAATGCAGGCTGCTATTCTCCCATGGAGACGATCGTACAGATGCTGGATGTAGTCCTGTGGAATGGCTTGCCATGCCATTTCCACCTAGTGCCTCAGTTGGACCAGCGTTCGTGCTGGACGTGCACACTGCGTGAGACGACGCTTCATCCAGTCCCAAAGATGCTCAATGGGGGACAGATCCGGAGATCTTGCTGGCCAGGGTAGTTGACTTACACCTTCTAGAGCACGTTGGGTGGCATGGGATACATGCGGACGTGCATTATCCTGTTGGAACAGCAAGTTCCCTTGCCGGTATAGGAATGGTAGAACGATGGGTTCGATGACGGTTTGGATGTACCGTGCACTATTCAGTGTCCCCTCGACGATCACCAGAGGTGTACGGCCAGTGTAAGAGATCGCTCCCCACACCATGATGCCGGGTGCTGGCCCTGTGTGCCTCGGTCGTATTCAGTCCTGATTGTGGCGCTCACCTGCACGACGCCAAACACGCATACGACCATCATTGGCACCAAGGCAAAAGCGACTCTCATCGCTGAAGACGACACGTCTCCATTCGTCCCTCCATTCACGCCTGTCGCGACACCACTGGAGGTGGGCTGCACGATGTTGGGGCGTGAGCGGAAGACGGCCTAACGATGTGAGGGACCGTAGCCCAGCTTCATGCAGACGGTTGCAAATGGTCCTCGCCGATACCCCTGCAGCAACAGTGTCCCTAATTTGCTGGGAAGTGGCGATGCGGTCCCCTACGGCACTGCGTAGGATCCTACGGTCTTGGCGTGCATCCGTCCGTCGCTGCGGTCCGGTCGCAGGTCGACGGGCACGTGCACCTTCCGCCGACCACTGGCGACAACATCGATGTACTGTGGAGACCTCACGCCCCACGTGTTGAGCAATTCGGCGGTACGTCCACCCGGCCTCCCGCATGCCCACTATACGCCCTCGCTCAAAGTCCGTCAACTGCACATACGGTTCACGTCCACGCTGTCGCGGCATGCTACCAGTGTTAAAGACTGCGATGGAGCTCTGTATGCCACGGCAAACTGGCTGACACTGACGGCGGCGGTGCACAAATGCTGCGCAGCTAGCGCCATTCGACGGCCAACACCGCGGTTCCTGGTGTGTCCGCTGTGCCGTGCGTGTGATCATTGCTTGTACAGTCCTCTCGCAGTGTGCGGAGCAAGTATGGTGGGTCTGACACACCGGTGTCAATGTGTTCTTTTTTCCATTTCCAGGAGTGTATGCAGAGCCACTGTCTCCAACATGTATTCCTAGATTGTAGCAAGATTGCTATCTACAATAAAACATAGTGCTATGTGTAAGCATTGGAACAAACATAACTTGCAGAAGGTTGTATAAGTAGATGTAGGAGGCCGTGAAGACGTAATATCCTGTTTCATACACTTATGAGCCTTTTCCCATTTTCGGTGATGGAACTCTTCCTGGGCTTTTACTTCCTGTTTTGCCTTTTCGCTGGTCGTAGATTGCAACTTTGCCTTCAGAAAGTCACACTTTTTACAGATATCAACTGCAAGAGCTTTAAATTTTAGGTTTGGAAAATCTTGTTTTAACACTTTTGCGTAAGAACTGTTTGTAACGTCACTTGCAGGATTTAGTTTTTTATAAGCCACCTACTTTCGGTGTTTATTTAGATCAGGTGACTAAAACTCTTTACTTGATTCTTTTCGGCTGTAGTGACTTTCGTATCTGGGGAATGAGTTTATATATCTTACAAGATTTCTATCATCTTCTCTAAATTTAAACTTGTGTGTATTTGATGCAGGTGTTTTCCCTCTTTTGTCCGCAAAAACCAAGTAACCTGATTTCTTTTTTATTTGTAAAACAATCAATTTCCTTTCAGATATAAAAAAATTCTTTTGAGAATTTTTGCACATTTGTACTTTTTTCACTGTAACATCAGAGATATTATAAGCAAAAGTACAAGTCCGCCTACTCTCTGATGCGCTTTCGTACATCCCATGACAGTTGCGAACAATACGTAACATAAGAATATGATTCAACAGAAATGTTCCTTGGCTTCATCCCATGACGTCTGCAACCAATAGATAACATTTGAGTATGATTCAGCAGTTATGTTTCTTGGCTTTTTTCATCAACTTAATAAAACTTCAAAAACAATTGCTGTTTTTGTTCACTACTCATGTTTTTACACTTGTACTTACAGGAGCAGCTTTCCTGTTCTGCTGGTGGTTTTTTGCAGGTATCTTTTTCCCACGACTGTTAATTTTTACAACTGGCCCTTTTTCCTCTTGCTTCACGTCTCTTACGAACAATCACCTTTTTCCTAAAAGGCTGTTCCATTTTCTGGTTGGTATACTAAGCACACAAGCGCAGAACACTAAGACATGCACGTGAAAAGACCGAAATCACTGCCGTATTAACGTACTGTCACCAACTAAACTAGCTGTGTAGCTGAGGCACATACATCATGGCTGTGTCACTTACATCCCTTCCCATCTCAGCAGTGCTGGCGCTTGCACAGTCCTGCTATCTTCGAACTGCTCTTGAAACTAGTATGAACTTTTCTGGCACTTGCAACCCTTCTCGTTTCATTGCGCTTGGCTTATACAACCCTTTTTACCATATAAGTATTTTTTTTTATCTTTGGCACATACATGCCTTTACATTTTTTGTACTCGATTATGAGCAGCATTTACGTGTAATGCATATGTAGATCGACACGGGAGACGTATTGGGAGTACCCAGACTGTATATCAAGGCTTGACTGATGTAGTTTGTGTTGAAGAAGCCTGAATGCTATCAATCGTATAATTGCAGGAAAAGGAATCTACAAACTGTACATTGTGCTCCGATGTTTCCGTGCTGAGCACACTTTGGCAAGTGATCATACAGATAACGTCTGGAAAGTCCCATATATCATTGTGGTGTTTCGAATAAACGTTTTCGTTGATATAGCGCAACAAATAACACATTGTATAAGAATGTGTAACGCGTTGTAGGTGTATGTTATACTTTTTTTTTGAAATTTCTGGTAAGGTCTTATTGGGACCAAACTGCTGAGGTCATCGGTCCCTCAGCCTACACACTACTTAATCTAACTTAAACTAACCTACGCTATAGACAACACAAACATCCTTGCCCGAGGGAGAACACGAACCACCGACGGGAGGAGCCTCACGGACCGTGACAAGGAGCGTGAGACCGCGCGGCTACCCCGTGCGCCATTTTCGTACTTTAAACTGTTCGTTCTTTGTATGGAATCTAATTTCCTATTTATCTCTTAAAAGCAATGGACGCGAAGGAATGAAATGCGATTTGAAATTGTTGTTTCGGCTGATGTACAATTAAAGAAGGTAGATCAGCCTTACAGTCTTTGTACCACTGCGGTTCAGGCTCTCAGTCGTAGAACAGTGCACTTATATGTACTTGGCTTCACGCCTCTCTGGTAAGAGTTGCTGATATTTTGGCTCCTTTCGCTACAATATTTGGTAATCAAATGATACTGTGCGCAATAGACCTGAGAAAATAGTTATGATTTATTGATGCTGAGACTCATTTCGGTGATTAATAATTAATAGCAGTAAGAATCACATGTATAGTCAATCATCTCTTACACCTTATGTTCTTGGTCTCATGCATCCAGTACTGCGTCGACTATGAGTTCACTTAAGAGCCCACGATCGTTATACCACTGACATCTCGACAGCAGTATCACCTGCAAACGGTCGCACTCATCGACGTCGCCATAGACGTACTATTCACCAAGTCACTTGAACGGATATTTTGAACACCACTCTCTCTTGAAGTTCTGTTGTGGAAAATTTATTGTTACGCTTAGCAGAATTATTTTGAAGAGCTCTTCTTGCAAACTATAATCTACACACAAGGAAGTGTTCAGACCTAGCTCCTTAGCTAACTTCGATTGATATATTATTAACAACTAAAGAATTTTCCAGATTATTCTGATTACTTTTCCTGCCTCGTTTTTGCTATGTTCCAAAAGGTTCTCATTTTGTTGTTTGACAAATCTGTTTTTTTTTAATTTTTCATGTTTCTCTTTAAATACGTGCAGCCGTAACACACTGGAGACCTATGAGGGGATGCTATTTGTCCAGATTCCTGTCCGAACATGCAGTCTTATGTTTGCCCTAAATTTTGTAAATCGCTTAAGGCGACTGATTTTCATTTCTAATTTTTAGTTTTTTTACCTTTATTTCCTACTTTCGGACTTCACCCAGTTAGCCCCATCCCGGCTGCGCTCGTGCTTTTAGAGGTGGAAGGAGTAGGCGTTCCGTAAGAGAAGATGATCGACTCAGTTGTGGCATGTAGCGTAAAGACGACACCGTCTGTGAAGGCCAGGAAAAAGAAAGGCCAAATGAACAGTCCCATTGCTGTCAACTAGTTACCTCAGCGAAGAAGACAAACCGTATCACCAGCTGGACTCTTCTGTCCTCAGTAGCTATTAAAGGGATATAGCAGGGAAACCGCTCTTTCGGCCACATCTTCAATAGGCTTGGTTGGTTCCTTATCCCCTCAGGGGTCGTTCCTGAAGTTTTTGCCTCTTTCACTACTTTCACTCTTTCAGGTGAAGCAAGTGCATTTATTATTTCATGTCAGATTCTTCCTTAGTTGTGTTTTATATATCTTTCCGATCTGTCCAGTATTTGTATATGTTTACCTATTTTTATGCTTTCATACCTCAATCGGTAAGAACGGAACCCTTATAGGTTCCCTTTGTTGTCAGACTGTCTGTCTGCCTATTAAGAACCCGTTTTCTCATGAGGGGTACAGGTATGAAGTTGATACTTGTTTCACTTATTAAGGTCTTCGATCCACTAGATGTGCAAGAAATTGAAGCTTGTATGTCAGTTTAATCAAACGGTGCGGCCATTTGTGTTTAATAATTAGATACCTGTAAACTCAGGTATCAGTACCTTTAGATGAACTACCTGTGTACATAACTAAGGTTGTATGAAGCTCTCAGAGCGTGATTCCTACTCGCAGGGATTTTTTTTAAACTAATGATTCATCTAAAGTGATTCTTCCGAAGGAGCTATGTACTGGATGTCGTTTTTCAGTTTTACGGCAGCCATTCATAATTACGAGACAAACAGGCATTAGAGACTGGAATTAGAATTTTCTTTTTTTTTCATGCATCATATGAATGAAGAAGCCATATTATTTTTTATGTTTATAAGACTAGAATGAACTTTTTTCGACAAAAGTAATACTTTTTGTGTTGCCGCCTAGCATAAATTTGTTCTTCACACTGCGATATGAAATGTCCTCTAATTTTGCTTTGTGAAATATTTGTAATTAGCCTCTGCGTACACAGCGATATAAAATCCAACTATGTGACCCAATATTTAACTGCAGTTTGACGCACGAAGCAGTAAATACAACAAGAAAATTAATGTCGCTGCCTGTAACTATGAGCTACGATAACATTTGCGTGTATTTCATCTGACATGCATACATTTCGATAAAATAAAATTGAGGAGTCACAGGAATTACGGGAACTGAAATGAGTGCAACATTTAAACATTACTCATGTATTCACAGATGCACACAAATCAGCAAATTCTGAACCGCATGACACAAGATGGCTGAAGTAACTCCTATAATACAGTACTATAATAAAGTATTATGATTAAAGGTCCATATCGCAGCTCAATAAAATGTGTAATGAGATCGCTGGAGAATGCAGAACAAAGAACACAGAGCAGAGAATGTAGGACAGTAGCCACATAGCACAAGCACTTGGACAATCATTTGCCACTGATAAAATGATATTAATAAATTATTACAACCTTGTCGGTTTAATACTTCTTATGTGGCTGACTGTGAGAATATACACTGAGATGGCAGAAGTCATGAGATACCTCCTAATACTGCGTCGGACCGCCTTTTGTCCGGCGTGGTCCAGCAGTTCGACGTGGCTTGGACTCAGCAAGTCGTAGCAAGTCCCATCCGAGTTGCTGAGCCATGCTGCCTCTATAGTCGTCCGTAATTGCGAAAACGTTGCCAGTGTAAGTTGTTTTGCACGAACTGACCTCTCCATTACGTCCCATAAATGTGCGATGGGATTCATTTCGGGCGATCTGGTTGGCAAAATCATTCTCTCGAACTGTCGAGAATGGACTTCAAACCAATCGCGAGCTATGGCGCATTGTCATCCATAAAAATTCCATAATAGTTTGGGAGCATGAGGATCATGAACGGCTGCAAATGCTCTCCAAGTAGCCAACAATAACCAGGACCCAGTCCATTCCACGTAAATAGAGTAAACACTATTACGGAGACACTGCCAGCTTGCACAGTGGCTTGTTGACAACTTCAGTCAGTGGTCTCTGCGCCGCACTCGAACTTTACGATTTACAATTATAATCGGGACCCATCCGACCAGACCACGGTTGTCCGGTCGTCTACGGTCCTCCCGAAACAGTCACGAGCCTGGGAGAGGCGCTGCAGGCGATGTCGTGGTGTAAGCAAAGGCAGTCATTAACGCCAAACATCGCCGCACTGTCCTTATAGATGTGTTCATCGTACGTCCCACGTTGCTTTTTACGGTTATTTCACGCAATGTTGCTTGTCTGTCAGCACTGACGATTCTATGCAAAAGCTATTGCTCTCGGTCGTTAAGCGAAAGCCGTTGGCCGGAGCCGTTTTCGTGGTAAGAGATAATACCTGAAATTTGGTATTCTCAGCACAATTTTGACACTCTGGATCTTAAAGTAGTGAATTCTGTAACGGTATTTCGAACTACCACTCCACGTTCAAAGTCTGTTAATTCCTATCATGTGGCCATAATGAATTTGGAAACCTTTTTACATGAATCCCCCGAGTGCAAATGGCGTCTCTACCAATACAGTGTCCTTTTATGCCTTCTGTACGCGATACTACAGCCATCTATATATACATGCATACCGCTATCCCATGACTTTTTTAGCACAGTATACGTTCTGATACCATGTCACTACAAAAAGCCAAAACCTTGGCTTCACGAGAACGTTTGCTCGAGATTATAGAGTCCCAGCCTCTAAGTTAATAGAGAGTTCCTGGAGGTGAAGGAAGTGAGAACAGAGCTTAATGTCACGCCGGCACCGCGATCATTAGAGATGGAGCACAAGCTTCGATTGCGAAAGAATCGGGAAGGAAATCTTTCGTGCCCTTTTCAGAGCTATTACCCCGACATCCGACTAAAGTGTTGTAGGGTAATCGTGGAACACCTAAATGTGAATGGCCTGATTGGGACTTCAACCGTTGTCCTCTTGAATGCGAGCTCAGTATGATAACCAATCCACCGTCTCGCTCCGGTTTGATTGTGATCTTACACAGCATGATGCCGCAGTTGAAGACATCGTCGCGGTTTATACGTCATACTTGAACAATACCAACTACGGGAAGTTCAGCACCACTGTGCTACGCTTGGAAATCCATTTACAGATACGAACTCTGCCTTGAGTTGTCGTGTCCCCGCTAGGATGCGATCATAAATGAATTGTGAGCTTGCTCCTTTGCAGCCACGTATGAAGTGAGATGGAGTAAAAGTCTTCTTCAGTTACTTAGGAGAGGCGAGAAGGGCGAAGAAAATTATTATCATACTTTAAATTATTCATGATTTCCATCACGTGTTTTTGGAACAATTCTACAATTTATTTCATATGCGAGGCTCGTGACCATATCGGTTGACCCTAGACGACCAGAAAATCGTGACCTGGTCAGATGAGTACTGGTTTCAGTTGCTAAGTCTTGATTGTAGGTTTCGAGTGTGGCGCAGACCTCTTGAAGCCGTGGGCCTAAGTTGTCACCAAGGCACTGTGGAAGCTCGTGGTGACTCCATGACGGTGTGGGCTGTGTCTACATGCAATGGACTGGGTCCTCTGGTGCAACTAATCCGATCATTGTCTGGTAATGGTTCGGCTAGCCTGAGACCATTTGCAGCCATTCATGTACTTCAAGTTGCCAGACAGCGATGGAATTTTTATGGATGACAACACACCATGTCACAGTGCCACAATAGTTTGCGATTGGTTTGAAGACAGTTCTGGAGAGTTTGAAAGCCCGGCATGAATCCCATCGAACATTTATGGGAAATAATCTAGAAGTCAGTTCGTGCTCAACATTCTCCCTACCAACCTACTAACACTTTCCCAGTTATGGGCGGTTATTGAAGCAGCAATACTCGGTACTTCTGCAGGGGACCCCCAACGACTGAGTTGCTGCACTACGCCGGAGAAAGGTAGCTCCGACACGACATTCCGAGGTATCCCATGACTTTTGTATTAGCATTGTATACCTTACTGGGAGACGTGTCTTACGGAGGCTTTACTCTTACGGCTCGTTGGTATGAGTGTACAGGTGCATTGTAGCAAATCGTTCCATTTACTCGGCCATTGTTCTTTCCTAGCCATAAGAGACGGGCACTGTTCCATTACTCTTCCGGCTCACTTAAGGAGAATACATATAATTCAATATGTTCCTTTAATTCCCCTGCTATGTCGGAGGCGAATACTTTGCCACGATTCGTTCTAATTCCTAACAGACTCACATGTATCAACTAACTAGTAGATAAAATGCAGACTCCTGTTGTTCATCTATGTCCAGTAAATAAAGACATCCAGTATTTGTGTTGCTCTTCGAAATAGGATACAGTCTTAATCGGAGCCTGCTTATTGCCGCAAGGCACTCAGAACTATGACGTAGCTTCTCGACCTGACGATGGGTACCTTAGTACTGCTGATACTTGTGATGGTCTCCAATTCACAGAATGCAAAATGAGCATAAGCAACGCTTTTAAAGGGTGTCTTCTACTTTTCCTTACTGCTTCCCTATTTCTGGAGACTTCCAAATACGTGTGACCTTGCTGGTATGTTAGTGTTTTCATTGCCGGCCTGTCCGCTGTTTCTTAGAGACATGCTATCGCAGTGCAGTGCGATCTTTCATTTTTAACATTAAAGACATTTAACATATACGACGCAAGACATATGACTGTTAGAACAGGTGTCTGTAACTTGTACAACCTGGTTCAATAACACGTTTCCATCCGCATTAAACAAAATCTCTCCAAATGAGGATGCCGTCTGTTGCTAAACATTTTAAATGTGGATTTGTTCGGATTTCCGTGAAATACTTTCCGCTACATCGAACAACAACACAGTAGTAAACTCCAAACTTACAAATAATTGTGTATTGTTTCTGAGAGTAGCACGATCAACGACAATGCATCAGACAGTCGTTTGTTAAGAAAGAAAAGTCGTTTACAAACAAGTGCCCCACACGTCAAAGGTCTTACGCCGTATGCGTCATTCAAGTCCGACCAACTGTTCCTAATGATAAAGATCTCAGTAAAAAAACCTCAAAAGTCAAATAATTTTCACCCTAAATGTCTGGTATATCAAATGTTCAAATATGTGTGAATTCCTTATGGACCAAACTGCTTAGGTCATCGGTCCCTAGACTTACACACTACTTAATCTAACTTATGCTAAGGACAACACATACAACTATGACCGAGGGAGGACAATATCAACATCTATAGCTGAATGTGCCTAAAAACATATATCATAATACGACGCAGAGTTCAGGAGATGTGACGTCAAATACTGAGATGCGAGAAAAACAGCCGCATCTTGCATGACGTTCTAATCACTTACTTCTTTGCAACTAATTCTACTCGCAACACATTCCATCTACAGTATACACACATGTCGCTGAATGTACGTAGAAAAATATCTCACTCTACGACACATATTTAAGGAGATATGGAGCCATTAACACTGATATGCAGGAATAAATGGGGAAACATACACTACCTTTAATATATTACTACTTTCCTACAACACATTTTGCATATGTCATCCACATAGACCACTGCCTGTACCTACTGAAATATACCACTGTATGACGCGTAGTTCTGGAAATACAACGTGATAAATATTCAGTTGCGTGAAAATGAAAGTGGAGGGCTACCTTCGTTAAAGATGCACGTAAAATAGGTGTACAAATACGCGAGAAATATACTTATTATATGTGAAACATATTTGGCATGTCCGTATACGTGGAAATCCATGGATAAGAAGCTCATCTTAATGCCTGGAACTGTTTCAGTTAAATTTGGTAGACGTATTAGTTACAATCTGGAAAGAAATACTGTAGGGGTAAGAAACCACCAGCCTCTGATTGGGGTGAGTGAGATAACGTGGAGAGAAGGGAGGAGAAGAAGAACGACAGTCATCAAGGGGTAAGGAGAAGACACACACAGATAGGAGGAGGAGAAGATGGACAGAGATAGGGGAAGGGGGAAGTAGTTAGCGAGAGGGAAGAGCGGGAGATAGAGACGGAGAAAGGAAAGAGGAGGGAATGGACAAAATTGGGGAGAGGAGGAGATAAATAGACAGAAGAGGAGGATGAAATGGTCAGAGAAAGGGAGGAGGACGAGATGAGCTGGGAGGAGATGGGCACAAAAAGGAAAGGGGAGGAGATGATCAGAAAGAAAGGGCAGACAGGCAAGGAGTAGATGGGCAGAGAGAGGCAGAGGTGGAGGGGGGGGGGGCAGATTGACAAAGAGCATGGGAAGAGAAAATAATGGAGAAAGAGGGGGAGGAGGAGATGGACCTATGTGGAACAGTGGACAGATAGGGAAGAGGCGAATGGAGAGAGAGGGAAGGAGTAGATTGGTAGGAACAGGAGGGAGTAGGGCATGGACAGAGAGAGGGCCAAGAGATGCACACAGTGGGAGGGGGAGGGGGAAGCGATGAGTTCGTGGACAGAAAGTGTTGGTGGACGAAATGTCTAGAGTGGAGGTGTAGGAGGAGGTGGACAGTGGGTGGGAGAATGAGGAAATAAACTAATAGAAGGTAGAAGTAAATGTATATCCGGGAACGAGCGGTACTCATCACTAATTACATGCTGTAGTGTCCAAAATTAAATCAACGAATGCAAATTTTTCAAGATACCTTTATTTGCCACAAAACGGTGTAAGCAGGTGATATTGAAGTAGAAACAATGTAAAGAACAGAACGTGAACAACTGTGACATGCATAACGGTAAACAAAAATTTTGTGCGTTATTTTCCAACTTAACCGATTTTCACACGCATTCTGACAACTGGTTAATGTGCTCAGTATGAAGTGTGACCACCTGTGGCAGAAATACAAGTCTGACAACGACAGGGCATGCTGCAGGGCTGATTGGCTGGTGGATGCTGATGTGATGCACCCCATCTCCATACTGCATCCAAAACATGGAATTCAAAGCGAGAAAGCAATACCTTCTGTTTCCAAGAAAACATCAACCACACGTTGTCTGTGCGGTCCAACACTATCGTCCATCAGTATGAAGTCTTAGCCCACAGCACTCCACAACAACCGCACATGAGAGCCCAAGGTCTCGTCACTATACCTGACAGCAGTTAAACCTTTCCGATACATCCGCACAGTTTCCTGGAGAGGTGTTCCAGTGGTCAACAAATCCCTACCTATGGTCTGCCGCGGTGGCCGAGCGGTTCTAGGCGCTTTAGTCCGGAACCGCGCGACTGCTACAGTCGCAGGTTCGAATCTTGCCTCGGGCATGGATGTGTGTGATGTCCTTAGGTCAGTTAGATTTAAGTAAGTCTAAGTTTCTAGGGGACTGATGACCTCAGCTGTTAAGTCTCATAGTGCTCAGAGCCATTTGAACCATTATGAACCCTACCTATGCCATTAGAGATATTCCTCGACATTGCTGTCTTTACACAATGTTTCATCCCAAAATTGTGTTCCACGTTCTTTTCAGATGTGAATCCATCGACAGTCACTCTGCAGACCAAATCGGGACTCATCTTTGAAAAGAACGTTGGCCCACTGTTCGACCGTCTAGGTGGCACGTTGAAGATCCACTTTCGGCGTTCCCTTCTGTGAAGACGCGTCAGAGACACACATACAGGTGGTCTCCGACAGTAAAAGTCTCTCTGCCGAAGCTTTCTGTACACCGTCAGCCACGACACAACATGTCCAGTGCATACTGCGAGGTCAGATACCAGTTGCTCTGCAGTAATAAAACGGGTTTCGTCGTGATCTTACAGCCAAATAACGGTCCTCTCTCTCTCTCTCTCTCTCTGATGTCACACGTGTTCGGCTTCGCCCTGCTCTTCAGGATACAGGTTCGGTCTCTACAAACTGTAGCCACATCCGAGAAACAACAAAACGATTCACATTAATCCATCGGGCCATATCAGTTTGCAACCATCCTGCTTCCATCCTTCCTATGGCTCTCCACTGGCGTCTTCTCTGAGCCACACTGCACCGTCTGTGACTGTGTACACAGTGACTGTTGATATGGGGTGCTACCCTCAAACAATACCTTGATGAATCATCGTAGGCATGGTTGCCCGTTGACCGGACTACCATCTTACCTGCAGAACATGACCAAAGGGAAATCTGTAGAAGGTTTGTATAATTATATCGTGAATCAGATACAGGACGGGTAAATAGCGGTTAGTTGCTTTAATTTTGGACACCAGTGTGTTTTGGCAGGCATAGCGTGTAGAATTGTAGGAGCAGAATGTTTTGCGTCACTGGCTTAGAGGAAAACAAAATTGATAAAAGTAATCCATAGCGTTTTACGGTGACAATGCCAAAACTAATTTTGGAGGAGCGCAACGAGTTGGTACAAACAACGTGATCGCGAAACTGGAAAATGAACTGGAAGAAAATCTTGGAGAAGTTGGATGCCCCGCTCACATGTTACAAAGTTACATAATGCTTCAAATGTAAACCACCGATTTGATGACAGTCGCACTACGACATGATGTACGTTTTTACTTCTGTGTGTTACGGAAGCCGATTGACAGACTTTTTCAGACTAGCAGCAATGATTTGCAAAAGTTTACAGCCGCTTCTATAATTAGAACTGTACGCTCACTCTTACGCTTACAATCAAAAACGTCGTTACTGTACTGCCATTATGCCATCAACTTCTTAACACTACCTTCGCTGGGTATAAAAGAGTCTGCGTATTTTTTAATAAAAATATTCACGAGTCTTCTTAAATATACCATTATAGATGTAAGCTTCAACTACACGGAAGTTCTGATTCACGGAAAATCATATACTTCATTTGAATAGCTCAGTGAACGCCAAAAACAACAAGTGACAACTGAAGTTGTGACAGAAAACGTTATACTCATGTGATGGGATGATGCGGCTGGCGGGAAATAATGCCAGAACATGTTGCCGGTTTTATCTTAAACATGCTGTGTCTTCATGACTATTTTATTCGATGCCCTTCCTTGCTAATTGTGATTTTCAAAGAAAAAAATATTTTCCCACAGAGCTACTACAAATAGACCACTTTTCTACGAAAAATTAATAGTACAGATAGTCTGCAAAAACTCAGCAGAGTACTCTACATGGGGAAGTATCAAAAACGGTGTCCCGCAGGGTTCAGTCTTGGCTCCCTTATTATTCTCAATATATAATAACGTCTTGCCCCTCTATATTCACGAAGAAACAAAGCTAGTTCTTTTGACTGATGACGCAAATGTAGTAATCACACCCAACAAACAAGAACTAGGTGAGGAACCTGTAAATGATGAATTTTAGGAAATTATGAAGTGGTTTCATGCAAATGAAATCTCACTATATTTTGAGAAAAAAAATTATACACAATTCTGTACAGTGAATGATATAACACCATTGACAAATACAGACTTTGAATAGGAGTTTGTTGCTAAGGTAGACTATGAAAAGTTTGTAGCTGTGTAGATTGATGAGAAATTTAGTTGGAAGAAACACGTTGGTGCTATGGTGATACGTTTGAATTCCTGCTTATAGTATTAGGGTTATTGTGAATTTTGTTGGTAAACGTATCAGTAAATTAGACTACTATAATTCGTCACAAAGATAAGAAGTATCCGTTACACAAAAGTGTGTGATCAGAATAATAGCTGGAGCCCACCTAAGATCACTTTGCAGACATTTATTTAAGGCTCTACGGATATCAAAATACCTTCACAATACACTGTATGTATTCATTTATGAAATTTGTTATTAATAACCTATTCCAGTTTGAAAGTAATAGCAAAGCGCATAGCTACTTCACTAGTTGAAAGAATGATCTTCCCTAAACTGGTTTCAATCTGACTTTTTCACAGAATGGGATGAATTATACTCCCACAAAATTATTTGGCCATTAAAAATCTGACAGATGGCCAACAGCATTTAAAAACAAATTGAAAGAATTTCTGAATTACAACTCCCCCTAGTCAACGGTTAAACTTACACATTCCAGACCATTACGAAATGTTGTATTCATGTACTGTGGAATAAATATTAATGTAACGAAATGTGTTCAAAGTTGCCAGCTGGCCGCAGGTTAGACACTCGTAGTCTAAAATTTCCTAACAATGAAGCCAAACAGATTCCAGTCGTACGTGTTGCATTTCCATGCCTGATCTGTCGTGCAACTATTATTTTGTAACTTAATATCCTACAAACTTAAACCTATACAACGCAGTCCGTGTCATTAAATGAAGAATTATATTAAAAAGTAGAATCGTCGTAGCTGAGTGGATATTGTTTTAAAAGAAATGCTGATTCTTTAATGTTCCAAGGTAACCACCCGAGTCTACAGAAACACCGCAAAGCGCTGCTGACACCACGCCAGCCATCTGTCGGCCATTGCGTGAAGGACAGTGCCAGACCTCTCGTTGGCTGCTGCCGTGCGCGGAGTCGCCACATGCGCCATCTGTTGGATGCTTGGAGAGTTATTTGGAACTATCGGCCACTGGTTCCAGAGAAGCCATGCAGACTGCCGGTTAATGCGATAAATTTGAAACGTCTGTAAAATAAGGAATGTACGTACAGAATTCCTTCTAATGTCAATCACACTAGAAAATTAAATTTTGTAATGTTCCCAAATTTTCAGTCTTTTACACGACGACGGGCATCGTATTCATTATTGGTCTTCATTTACAACGTGCCACTATATTTTAGTGCTGAAACTTGCTCGTCCGCAGCGCGTGGTCGTGCGGTAGCGTTCTCGCTTCCCACGCCCGGGTTCCCGTGTTGGATTCCCGGCGGGGTCAGGGATTTTCTCGTGCGGTAGCGTTCTCGCTTCCCACGCCAGGGTTCCCGGGTTCGATTCCCGGCGGGGTCAGGGATTTTCTCTGCCTCGTGATGACTGGGTGTTGTGTGATGTCCTTAGGTTAGTTAGGTTTAAGTAGTTCTAAGTTCTAGGGGACTGATGACCATAGCTGTTAAGTCCCACAGTGCTCAGAGCCATTTTGAAAATTGCTCATTAAGCTGCAATGATTTCATTATGTATTACGTAAATAGCGATGTGGACGAAACATATTTTTATAGGGAACAAGAAATACGTTAATTCATTCTCCAAACGTTGAATAGTGGAATAAAGGTTTTTGTCACACATGTGAAATAGTTCAAGAAACGAGAGAAGGCTATGTATGTACATCAAGCTCATGGATTGTGTTGTAAGAAAAGAGATCATGATATACTCGCTGTTATGTACCTTCTTTAATAATATGGAAGGATAAGGTAAAACATTAAAGAAAATGATGACTTTCTCAGTATATATTTAGGGGCACGTGGTGTAAATACTATCAAATTAGCTAATATTTAGAGCACCAAACGAAAAGGATGTAATACTCTGTACTATGCAGGATTATATCGTCGGTTATGATGACATTATACATAGTTATGGCACGATAGTGAATTATTCAGTACTGAATATTCCGAGAACTGCATAAAAACGATTTTTACATCCCAAACTTCCTTCCAGTACTAAGCTGATGATCCTTTGATGTCTCAGAATGTGCCCTAGTAATCGAAACATTCTTTCAGTCAAGTTGTGGCACAAATTTCTTGTCTCCCCAATTCTGTTCAGTACCTACTCATTACTTACTCGATCTATCTATCTACCTAATCTTCCACATTCTCCTGTAGCAACACATTTCAAAAGCTTCTATTCTTTCTGTTCCAAACTGTTTTTATCATCGATGTTTCACTTCAATACGTGGCCATATTCCTTACATTTCTTTCTTATCCAAACTGTTTTTATCATCGATGTTTCACTTCAATACGTGGCTATATTCCTTACATTCAGAAAAATCTTCTTGAGACTTAAATCTATTTTCGAAGTTAACACATTTCTCTTCTTCAGAAACACTTTTCTTGCCATCACCAGCGTGCATTTCATAGCCTCTCTATTTTTCAATTATCTGTTGTTTTACTACTCAAATAACAAACTGCTCTACTACTTCAAGTATTTCGTTACCTAATCCAATTCCCTCAGCTTCAACCGATTTAATGCGACTACACTCCATTATCATTGTTTTGCTTTAGTTGACGTACATATTATAGCCTCCTTTCAAGACACTGCCCATTCCGTTCAGCTGCTCATCCAAGTCCTTTACTGTCTCTGACAGAATTACAGTCATGGGGAAATCTCAAAGTTTTTATTTGTTCCCCCTGAACTTTAATTCCTTCTCCAAATTTTCCCTTGGTTTCCTTTAGTGCTTGCTCTATGTACAGATCGAATAACATCGCAGATAGGCTACAACCGTGTCCCACTCCCTTCTCGATCATTACTTACTTTTCATGCCCTTCGACTCATAACTGCCGTCTGGTTTCTGTACAAGCTGTAAATCAGGTTTCGCTACCTGCATTTTACCCTTGATACTTTCATAATTTCAAAGAGAGTCTTCCAGCCAACATTGTTAAAAACTTTCTCTATGTCTACAAATGCTATAAACTTAGGTTTGTCTTTCCTTAAAGTATGTTCTAAGATAAGTCGTAAGGTCAGTATTGCTTCGTGTGTTCCTACATTTTTCCGTAGTGAAAACTGATCTTCAGGGATTGATGACTCAGTAGTCCCTTTAAACACATAATAATAATAATAATAATAATAATAATCAAACTGATCTTCCTCAATATCGTCAAATACCAGTTTTTCTAAAGAAATTGTGAGAGTATTTTGCAACCATGACTTATTGAACAAATAGTTCGACAATATTCACGCCTGCCAATACTAGCTTTCTTTGGAATTGGAATTACTATATTCTTCTTGAAGTCAGAGAGAATTTCACCTGTCTCAGACATCTTGCACACCAGATTTTTTTCGTGGCTGGCTCTCCCAAGGCTATCAATGGGGCTGACGAAATGTGATCTACTCCTGGGGCCTTGATTCGACGTAGGTCTTTAAGTGCTCATTCAAATCCTTCTCGCTGTGTCATGTCACCCATCTCATCTTCATCTACCCCCTCTTCCATTTCTGTAATACTGCTTAAAGGTTCATCTACCTTGTACAGATCCTCCATATACTCTTTCCACCTTTTAGCTTTCCCTTCTTTGTTTAGAACTGCTTTTCCAACTGAGCTCTTGGTATCTTGTAGACGTTTGTATTCCCTTTCGTTTGCTTCATTTGCTGAATTTATATGTTCTCTCCTTTCATCAATGTATTTCAATATTTCCTGTGTCACCCCAGCGTTTCTACTAAACCTTGTCGTTTTAGCTATTTGATTCTCAGCTACTTGCATTATTTCACCTCTCCAAGCCACGCATTCTTCCACTGTATTAGTTTTTGCTGTTCAAGGGCATTGTTCCCTAATGCTCCCCCTGAAACTCTCAAGAACGTCTCGGTCTTTCGAATTATCCAGGTCCCACCTTCTTAATTTCCTACCTTTTGGCTATTTCTTTAGTTTTAATCTACTGTGCATAACCAATAAATTGTGGTCGGAGTCTTCATCTGCCCCTGGTATTGTCTTACAGTTTAAAACCTAATTCATAAATCTCTGTCTTACCAGGACTCTTCCACGTCTACAAACTCCTTCCATGATTCTTCAACCAAGTGTTAGCGATGGTTAAGCTATGCTCTGCGCAAAAATACAACCAGGCAACTTCCTCATTCATCCGTTTCCCGCAGTTCATATGCACCTAGTACTTTTCCTTCTCTTTGTTTGTCTACTATCGAATTCCAGTCACCCTCCAGAATTAAATTTTTGTCTCCCTTACCGATCTGAATTATTTCTTTTATCTGAGGATACATTTCTTCGATCTTTTTATCTGCGGAGTTAGTTTATATGTAAACTTATACTACTGTGGTCGGTGTGGGCTTTGTGTCTATATTGGCTACGGTAATGCGTTCACTATGCTGTTTACAGTAGGTTAACCGCATTCTTATTCATTATGAAACCCACTCCTGCATTACCCCTATTTGACCTTGTGTTTATATCTCTGTACTGACTTGATCAGCCGGCCGGAGTGGTCTTGCGGTTCTAGGCGCTACAGTCTGGAGCCGTGCTACCGCTCCTGTCGCAGGTTCGAATCCTGCCTCGGGCATGGATGTGTGTGATGTCCTTAGGTTATTTAGGTTTAATTAGTTCTAAGTTCTAGGCGACTGTTGACCTAAGAAGTTAAGTCGTATAGTGCTCAGAACCATTTCAACCATTTTGACTTGAGCAGAATTCCTATTCTTGCTGCTACCAAACTTCACTAATCCCCACTATATCTGACTTCGACCTATCCATTTTCCTTTTAAAATTTTCTAACCATCTTATCCTGTTAAGAAATGCATCCACGCTCTGATCCGTAAAACGCCGATATTGTTTCTCCCGACAACATCCCTGATTAGTACCCGACCAGAGATCCGAAACGGGGACTATTTTACCTTCGGAACATTTTACCCAAGGGGATGCTTTCGTCATTTAACGGCACAGTAGAGATGCATGCCCTCGAGAAAAATTACATCTATAGTTTCCCCTTGCTTTCGCCCTTTCGCACTACCAGCACAGCGAGGCCGTTTTTGTTGATATTACAAGGGCATATCAGTCGATCATGCAGACTGTTGCCCCTGAAACTAGTGAAAAGGCTGTTGCTCTTCTTCAGGAACCACATGTTGGTCTGGTCTCTCAACATATCCCTTCCGATGTGGTTGCACCTACTGTGCGGCTATCTGTATCGCTGGAGCATGTAAGCTACCTCCGCCAACGGCAAGGTCTGTGGTTAACTGGGAGGATGTCCCTACAAAATGTTACAACCAGGTATTTGTGTGAGATTCCGTTTCATATCCCTACAAACTGTTACCACCAGGATTTGTATGAGAAGGACAATTTGTATTGAGACTCGTTGATATTGAAGTCATAGGACACTACGTTTTATCATTTACGAAGGGCACAATTTTACACTTCTGAACAACGAATGAAAGATTTCCGTCTTTAAACTACTCTTAAATCTTATCAAGATCCGCTTTAATGTTTATGCGGCTATCTTCTGACAGCGCTTCATTATAGTGAATGAATCATCTGCGGCACATCTGAGGTTACTATCAGTATGTTTTACATTGTTATTTATATTCATTATGAGAAGCAAGAGTCCCAGTACACTTCTTCGAGACTCAACAGAAGTCTCTTCTACATCAGTCGATGACTTTTCACCCTAAATAACTGGTGCTTCCTACCATTCGTACCAAGAACTCATGAATCCAGTCTCAAATTTCCCTTAGTACCGCATATGATTGGACTTCTGATACTGAGCCTTTGTGTGGTACTGAGGCAAATATTTTTAGGAAATCAGGCATCTCTGGAACTGACTTACTCAACGGCTTTCACAATATCATGTGAGGAAACAGCTAGATGGGTTTCATATGGTATATGTTTTCTAAATCCTTGCTGGTTGGCATGGAGGATGCCATTCTGTTCGAGATATATCATTTCGTTTCAGTTCACAATATGTTCTAAAATTCTACAACTAGCTGTCAAAGATACTGGACGGTAGTTTTGTGAATCACTTCTCCTACTCTTTTTGTAGGCAGATATGATTTGTGCTTTCTTCGATATACCGGGCATGTTTCTGTGCTCTATGGGTCTACGGTATATTATGGCCAAAAGTGTGGCTAATTCTGCCGCGAACTGCGTGTACTGTCTGATACGGATTTCACCAGTCGACAGAGCTTTGATTAGTTTTGGCGATATGAGCCGTTTCTCAACACCACTGCCGCTATATTGATCATCCTTGCAGTGGTGCGACAGTTAAATTGCGGCAATAGCCCTGGATTTTCATTTTAAAAAGAGATTTGATAAGGGAAATCAGGATTTGTGTTTTAGGTTTCCAGCCCTCATTTCAATTCATGTCTCGTATATTTTTACCACTGGCAGCCTCTGTGTATGACGTGGATTTCCTTGGAGTTCTGTTACGGTAGTCGCAGAAGAATTCATGCGTTGCATTCTTGACAGCCATAACAGTTTCATTGAACATCTCTCTGTCAATAGCACCAGGCTTTGTGTAGCACCTACTACGCAGTAGTCTCAGTTTCTTTACAAGTTCCTTTACAGGGAGTGTATACCGTGGATGGCCCTTTCAATCACGAACTGTTCTACTCTGTAATACATTTCCGTCAAGTGCATGGCCAACTATAATAGCTCCTATTAATTCTCAGAGGAAGCATTTTATAATGTTTCATCACAGGATGTTTCACGGGACCAACGAGCTGAGAGAATCGTTCAATGTGACAACTTTGCAATCCTTCCGCAAATTGCTGAAGATTTCAGTGATGGGAAATCAAAAAGTGCCAGCGTGCCAACCATTCAGTGAAACATCACCAATATGGGTTTTCGGATTCGAAGGCCCACTCGTGTACCCTTGATGACTGCACGTCACAAAGCTTTACGCCTCTCCTGGGCACGTCAACTCCGATAGTGGACTGTTGAAGACCGGAAGCGTGTTCCCTGCCGGACGAGTCTCGTTTCAAATTGTATCTAGCGGATGGACGTGTATGTGTATGGAGACAACCTCATGAATCCTTGGAACTTGCATATGTCCATTGTGCATGCCGACGGACTAGAGCCATTCCAGCAGAACAATGTGTTATCCCACATGTCCAGAACTGCTACAGAGTGCCTCCAGGACACTCTTCTGAGTTTAAACACTTCTGAGCCCACCAAACTCCCCAGACATGAACATTACTGAGCGTATCTGGGATGCCTTGCCAGGTGCTGTTCAGAGGAGATCTCAACCTCCTCGTACTCTTACGGATTTATGGACAGGACTGCAGGATTCATGGTGTCAGTTTCCACCAGCAAAGCTTCAGACATTTATCGAGTACATGTCACGTCGTGTTACGGCACTTCTGTGTGCTTGCGAGGGCCCTACACTATATTTGGCAAGTGTAGGAGATTTAAGGCTTTTCGGAGTAATTAAAGTTCCACTTTCCAAACTCTGCAAAAATAAAAAAAATAAAAAATAAAAATACGTGATCAGAATGAGGGAAATCTGAACAGACTGTTACCAAGGAAGGGGGAAACGTTATAGAAACAAATACAAAATTAAGGAAAATTTGACATATGGCGCTAAGGCGGCGGAATATACAAAATAAAAGACTTGGGACACATGCCTCAGGCCTCAGGCAATTGAATACCGATGTCATTGTTGCTTTGTATGCGGTTTTTGGCCTCACGACCATTAAAAACCTGCTTCTCCCATCCAATGTGATACGACCTTGTTGTCGTGGATGGCCTCACCTAAATAACAGTGCCGCACCAACAGAATGTCAAAACTTATGCCATCAGACGTATTGCGCAATGAGATTACTTTAATGTGGAATTCACACTATAGCTGTCGTGTTGCGATTCATCTGTCATTTGTAGCCAAACCACATTGCGATATGACTCTTGCAGCGCAATCTAATGGGAAAAATTCCGTGATATTTTTGTTTGTTTTCATAAAAATGGCTCTGAGCACTTTGGGACTTAACATCTGAGTTCATCAGACCCCTAGACTTTGAACTATTTAAACCTAACTAACCTAAGGACATCACACACATCCATGCCCGAGGCTGGATTCGAACTGGCGACCGTAGTGGTCGCGCGGTTCCAGACTGTAGTGCTTAGAACCGCTCGATTTGTTTCCACAGCCGGCCGGAGTAGCCGAGCGGTTCTATGCGCTACAGTCTGGAAACGCACGGCCGCTACGGTCGCAGGTTAGAATCCTGCCTCGGGCATGGATGTGTGTGATGTCCTTAGGTTAGTTAGGTTTAAGTAGTTCTATGTTCTAGGGGACTGATGACCTCAGTAGTTAAGTCCCACAGTTCTCAGAGTCATTTGAACCACTTTTGTTTCCATAATGTTTCCCCCTTCTTCAGTAGTATTGAGTTGAAATTTGACTTAATTCTCAGCAGCGGTTCTTCCTTTTTAGCGTTTAGAAACTGGGACTTTAATTAAAATCAACCTGTACATGACTGCCTTTTACCATTAGTTTATCCTTTCGATACACACTTAAACTGTTCCCAGAAATCTCATAGCTGTCAGTTCATAGTCCTAAACTACCTGGCATTATGCGAGCCGCACTGCTCTTCTGGACAACTTCGAACACTGGTACCGTGATGCAAATGCTTCGCCAGATAAACATTAGGATTTTAATGCCACCGCGTGTATGGGGCTTTCTCTGGATTAATTACTGAGAATTTTGGGGTCCCCTACAACTATAGTTATCGATACTGGATGAATAGGGGCCACACACTTTAAGCTACCTGGGAAATAGCCTCTGATGTGTGCCCTACATATATCCCTTTTAGGGGGTCCTACGGTTCTCAAAGCTATGTACAGTTCTAGGAGGTCGCAGTACAGCTTGTCACAAAACTTTCGATGTCTCTGGGTTAATCCTGACACTCGACTCAGAAAAACGATCACTTCTGGGAACATTGCTGCAAATTACGAACTTCGTTGAAGCTTCGTGAACAGGGCTGGTGTTCTCAACCTCCTCGGCCAGCAAGTGGAATGATCGAAGTAAGACCTCGGATCCCAGACAACAGGCTCCAATGTGCACCGCTATTTGCAGTTTGCTGCCGGCTGTTGCCTTGGTGGCCGCCGGAAGTGGCTCTTCAGTATGTTGAATGAGGCCCGACGCTTAAACACTAAGCGCACTTGGTGTTCCTCTCCATACCTGGCAGCCATTTTCTTAATGGGTGCCATTATTCACCTTATGCATGAACTGCTTATAGTTAATAAGCGTCTACCCTCCTGCGTGCGTCACTTGTCGACAGAAGACACTGCAAGTTTCCGAACTGATGAATGAGTGTTAGTGGCTCGTTTCCCGTTCCAGTGGAAGACAGCATCTCGAACTTCCGGTGGTTAGGGGGATGTATATAACACCCTGAATTCTACCTGATCCCTATCTCCTCTATACAGGGAGCCTAGACCTACCACTGAAACGCCACGTACTGTCTAGTGGATGAGTAGTGACAGATGTCTTCCTTTCTGTACTAGAGACAGGAGCTACAGGAGGGGATACTATTTGAGATACATTTGGTTAATCTGCTACAAGAATCTCAGGAGGACTCTCAAGATATCCGTTCGCAGCAGCTTCCATTCGCGTAACAATAGTAGGAGGAAATTCCAGCTGCTGACAAACATTAACCAGCTCATCACGTGTTCAGGTACAACATTCACTGCGGGGCTGCATTGTCGCTTGTTCAGTGTTTTAAGCAACGGTAGACAAATGACTTCAAAACAAGTTTGCTGATCGTCTTTTAATTTCTGCATCCGTTAAGCTAAAAGTGCTACTAGTCCCCTTTAAGAACTGAAGCACTTAGTACACAAAACAAGAGTCATTTAAGACAAAAAAAACAAGGAATAAATATTACTAACTTCCAGGAACTCTTTGAGGTTGTAGCTGCTAACAGTCTCAAAACTGCTAGCAATTTGTTATAAAAAATGGCTCTGAGCACTATTGGACTTAACGTCTATGGTCATCAGTCCCCTAGAACTTAGAACTACTTAAACCTAACTAACCTAACGACATCACACAACACCCAGTCATCACGAGGCAGAGAAAATCCCTGACCCCGCCGGGAATCGAACCCGGGAACAATTTATTATAAATGCAGGAAGCATACTATACCGATCAAAGGGAAAACTGAAAGGGAAAAATCGTAACTTCCGAAAATTCTAAAACATACATTTACTCAGATATGCTCTGAAATTCGGGTCGAACATTTTTTTTTTCCAATGAAAATACTGTGTTCGACTTTTGGTCCGTCTGTACAATTGTTATTCCAACATTTACCTCCATTACCAAACTGACGATTCCTTTATGTCTAAGGATACGTCCAATAAAGCGATCCTTTCTTTTATTCAGACTGTGCCATGAATTTCTTTTTTCAGAATTCGCTTAAGTATCTTCTCATTAGTTATTCGACATAGCGGCCAAATCTTCGGCATTTTTCTGCAGTATTTCATTTCGAATGATTCTGCTCTCCTCTTGTCTGAACTGCTTATCATCCATGTTTCACTTCCATACAAGACGACATTCCAATCAAATAACTTAACAACAGCTTTTCTAACATTTATAAGATTAAAAAATTCAGGGAAATAAAATCTGGTGAACTTGTTGGATGGGTATTCATCAACATTCCACCGGAACAGCGTCGAACATCCTTGGAATAAAACAGAGTTGTTACTGCGTACCAGATCAAAACCTCTGAAATAGCTGGCCACCACGCTTTACTGAAAACATACCGTAATGTACTATGCAAATATTAAACTCTGTAATATTGGTGACGTAGCCTTGTTCTGCTTCAGAAAAAAAGAAAGGACTGCTCTTAGATTTTTTGACATCATCCGCATGTACTATCTGTGAGTGACAGAGAAGAGCGTGTCTAGTGTGTGTCTACAAGGCACGACTAGATGTTATATTCCGGAAAAGTTGTAGTGTAGACGACAGCTGTTGTGGAAACTCGCGCTTTCATAAACTGACATTTCTCTACATTAAAAGCTAGTTCCGTCTTTGCACGATGATCGTATATTGTCGAGATCTAACAGAATTCTAGTACAGTTGTTTGCGAATAGAAGTTCCTCATAGTTAATTGCGACATAGTGAGATTTGAATTTATGCTGTCCTCTGTCAATGTGCAGCCTGATCAGCAATGGTCAGTTATGCTGCTCTGAGCACACCAGGTTTCACTTCAGTACCTTCAGATGAATGTCCATCCAGGATAATGTCCTGCATCTCACCTGCCAGTGTATTTTCGATACAATCACAAATTTGTTCACATATCAAATAGGAGTTCTCTTTTTTTTAAGTAGATGTAAGTTTTTTCTGAAATAAAAGCTATCTCTACGGCAGGGATGATAAGATGTGTGAAGTGCTTCAGCTGAGTTTATCATTATTTGTTTGTTATTATTGATTCCCTTCTCTCCTTATGTGGAGCATAGGGCTGCAACAAAGGATCGTCACTTTGTTCTGTCTTCTGTTAGTATTTTCACTTATTCCCAATCTATTCCTAGCTGTTGGCCTTCTGCTTCAGCTGATGGTCTCCACGTAATTTGGGACCTGCCTCGTCTCCGTCGTTCATGCTTGATCTAATAAAGTGCTTCCTTCGAAATATGTTCTTTTGCTCTCCTAAGTGTGTGTTCTAACCATCTCCACTTCCTGCTTCTTATTTGCAGCTCAATTGACTTCTGGCTGGTTCTTTCCCAGAGTCTTTCATTTCGGCCATTGTATCACCAGGATGTCCCTCAGACATTTGTTGTTGAAGGTCTGCCGCTTATCGATTAGCTACTTTGTCACTTTCCATGGTTCACGTCCGTATAGAAGCACAGATTTTACATTACTTTCAAATATCCGCAGTTTGGTCCTCAGTGCTATTTCCTTCGATTTGCAGATAGAGCGGAGAGTTGTAAAAGTGCCTTTGGCTTTGTTGATGTCCTCTGTTGCACGACCGTACGTTGTAATGGTGCTTCCATGGTAGCAAAACGTATTCGCCCTTTCGATTACCTGGCTCTCAAGCTAAAGCTCTGAGGTGTTGTTGTCGTTTGCCCGCATTGTTTTTTGGGCATTAGTTTTCAAACAACTTTCTTCGTTGCTGATTTCAGTTCTTGTCATGTCGATGAGGCTGTGGGATAGAACGCAAAGGTCATCTGCAAAATCTAGGTCTTCTAAATGTGTTCCATTGATCCATTTTATTCCTCTCACTTTATTCATTGCTTGCGCTTTTATAATATTCAGAAGTATATTAAATAGTATCTGTAAGGGCATGTATTCCTACTTAACTCCTCTTTTCACTGCTACTGGATCTGAAAGCACCCCATGTTGAACCTGGCACGTGTAGTTTTCATACATGAACTTGAAAAGAGCAATTATTTTCTTGGTCATTACAAAGCTACACATTTTAGTTCTAAGTATACTGTCGATGGCCTTCTCAAAGTCTACAAACATCATGTAAAGCGGTGAATGGTATTCACATAAATTGTCAGCTCTTATTCTCAAGGTGTTTATCTAGTCAATATAAGAGAGACGTTTCCTGAATCCTGCTTGTTCTCTCCTTATTTTCTTGTCTACATATGGTTTTATCCTATTTAGGGTTATCTGACAGAGGATCTTGCCTGGAACTGACAGCTGGGTGATGCCTCTCCAATTATCATAAATCGATAGGTGTCCGTTCTTCGGGAGCTTCATGAGCAAGCTTCTGTTCCAGTCATTCGGAACTTTCTCATTCATTCATGTGGGTATTAGGTTTGTATGTAAAACTTTTGCTGTTCTAGAGAGATCCTCTTTAAGTAACTCCGCACTGATGTTGTCCGGGCCCCGACTTTATTTTTTCATTTTTTATTTGCTGGACTGCTTTAGCGATTTCACCTTTAGATGGCAGTTCTACGTTAATTGACATATCTTGTGGGATCCTTCCCCATCCACATTCAGTTGAGTCACATTGTCATTTGCAGTTTCACGGTTCAGAACCTTCCCGAAATGTTGTTTCGAACTCGGCACTTTGTCTTCGCGATTTATGGGTAATTTTCTTTGCTTGTCCTTGTTTGGCATATCAACTCAAAATTTCTTATTTGATTGCTTCCTTGTGATGCTATATTGTGTCTTTTTATTGCTGTTAGTTCCTGCCTCCGCCTTAGCTGCGAAATTATTGATTCAGATTCTCTTATCTTTTCTGGAACTCCTCTTTACAATCCCATTGAATATGCAGGGTTCCTGTTGGATTTCTTCTTTTACTTCCCTTTTCTGTGTGCAATTTAGCCGGAGTTTTGCCCTCCTCCTCTGTTGTATTGCACCCCAAGTATGGTCAGAGGTCCAGTCTTGTCTGCCATGATCCTTTGTTCCTTCAACAGTCTGTGCATAGATCGTTTTCTCTGCATCCCATTGACCCTCAATGTCATTCTCTTCGATTCCTCTGCTAAGCACTCCAAAACGGTTTCTCAGTTGGATCGAGAATTCCTCTCCGAATTATGTATTTTCCAGCTTTCCACAATTAAACTTAATCCTGTTCTGCCTGCAATTTATCTTGAGTGCAGCTATTTTTAGATGGACTGTTGCTAACATTAGGTGGTAGGAGTGATTTTCGCCAGGTCCTGATAATTGCAGAGTGGTCTATTTGGCTCTCTGTTCTGCCGTCTGGTGAAACCCAAGACACTTTGTGATACCGTTTATGATGGTAAAGGGAATCTCCAATGATTAGGTTAAACACGCCGCGGAAGTATATGAGGCACTCTCCATTGTCATTTGGGGTCCCAACCCCCTGTTGCCCATTTTTTTCATTAAAGTCTACTATCAGCGTGAGGATATCTTTCTCTCGACACTTTAGCAGAGTTTCTTGGAGTTTGGTAAAAAACTTGTCGTCCTCTTCATCCTCAGACGCTTCTGTTGATGCGTAACCTCGTCCAATAGTCACTGGTCTTACCCTCATTGCAACGCGAACGACTATGATTCTCCCTATAATTGGATGCCATTACACCAAAGACTGCTTTGCTCTCCAGTATAATATTAATGTCACTCCAGCACTGTGGTTTTATCCTTTCTTCCAGAATAGAGGAAGATATGTCCTTCCTTTACTCTTCTTTCTCCGAATCCACTTAATCGTAAACTTTCTAATCTGTATAGTTTCATTTCCTGTACCACTTCCGTTTGTCTACCTGATTGCCACATTGTTCTCGTATTCCAGAACCCTATTCGTGTCACCTTTTTCATTGCAAAGGTTATCATATTTAAAACCGGCCGGTTGTTGGTATTCTCTGTTGCAGTTTCTGTGATATTCTGGTTTCAGATTTACGGGTTAACGACCCACACACCACAGCTCGATGGGAGGGCTCTTCGGTTGAGTGCATCCGAGCTCACAGAAGTTTTATGCCGGGGTACGCTTCTTTAGCCTTTGACGGTCCTCTCCATCTGATAGGCAGCAGCTACTGGTTTTTCCCGCCACGGAAATTTTATTTCCCTGGTATCCTCCATATCTGTTGAACGTTCCCCTATCCGCCACCTGGGGAGGCGCCCAATGGGACACCAGTAACACCTCACCGGTGAGTTTAGCATAATCCAGGTTTTCTCCGCTGAGAAGGTAGGTGTTATTTGTTCCTGGTGGCTCATAATGTTTACGCTCGGAATAAGGATTCTGCAACAAATAAAAAGAACTATAGTTTCATGCATCTATTCTAATTCCTGTTCTGCTCCCTTTTCCAATCTCTGGGTACTTATCGTTGCTCAAGGAATACGGGGTAAATTATGGACAAGAGTGGAGGTAGTTCACACTCAAATACCACCTAGAACTTGAGAGAGACTGCAGAGGGTCATAAAGTCTTACTGAATTTTATCGATTTAAGCTGCTTTTAAACACCAATAATACTGCTTAGTATTGTCACCTCAGCTACGGTGCGGCTGCTGAATGAGGGCAACTTCTTAATTTTTCATTTGTGAAGCATAATTCAATATTTATACTCTGAAATTTTATTTTGTATTTCTGTTTCAGTCTCGTCTATACCTGTATGGATGCTCACAACTGACATCTTTAAAAAGTTACTAAAGTAACTCGCAATTTTCTGGAACAGTACCTGTGACAATATTTTGTTGTGAGAATTATTGTCTGGTTGAGAAATTCTCTTTATGGGTGTCGGATGGGTTTCAAATCACTTGTGACTCACTGCGAATTTATGCATCGTTTTGTACCTCCTGTGACGTTGCCGCAGTTTCTTGAAAAGTTTTCTTATGATTTTTGAATGCCAAACCGGATCTTCAGTTATTCTGAAAGATGTGTACATAACTCGGTCGACTATTCTTCGGAAGCAGTGAACTTGCTCGACTTTTCCCCTGTGTCATTCCCTGCATTAAAGGACCTGGCCCGTGTCAGATAAATGAAATAACCTACTCCCTATACATCTGAATGAATATGGAGACATCCCACTTAATTCCGCTAGCCCTTCGTACCTCGGCATACGTCATCGTTACAACCGGATCGTCAGCGTCTATTCCATCCCCTACGTCAACGTAGTCAAGAAAGGCTGGTTCCGTTTGCTGCCGGCAAGTCCACCGTTTTTCTCGTCTCACGTCGGGTGTCAAAATATCTGTTCTAGGTAAGTGGCAGACAAAGCTTTTGGACATGTTTCGGGAGAAGTTTCCTTTTGTTCGCCACTTACGAAGTACCAATTACACAGATTGTGTGTGGTGTGACTGAAATCTCCAAGAACTCGTGTTACAGAGGTTTTCTGTGGGGTTACCGGTTACCTAGCAACCAGCCAATAGGAGGAACAAATTACAACTCTTAACTCACTCTCTTCGTAAGTGCTACATGGTTTCGGCACGAACAGCAAAGCGAATGAAGGAGCCAATCCTTTCTATTACACTTTCCTCCATAGTTCAGTCGTCTTTAGATTTTGGCTTATCTCTCGTTGAGTATTTTTGTGTACTAGGCTATGGTAAATACCAACCTATGTTACCTTAGTGGCTTAAACAGCAGGCTTAGCTTCGAAAGGTAATTATTATTTAAATTTTGTTTATTTATGCATTTATTTCAACTGACAAGATTAGAGCTTACAAACCCCATCTCACATCTAAACAGACATCCTTATTTAGTAACATTACAACACGTAGTCTAACAATAATGATAATAATCGGTATAGTAATGAAACGTTGTGTTTCACAAATGGCACTTGAATTGTTGACACAAGTAACTAAGACACCCATTTTGAAAACATGGCTCAAAATCATTGAATGTGCAAGATATCAGTTTAATGTAAGTGTGAGATAAGCAACTGTAAATGTGAAATTCTGGTAGATAAATAACACGAGTAATCACCTATATTGTTGTTGTTGTGGTCTTCAGTCCTGAGACTGGTTTGATGTAGCTCTCCATGCTACCCTATTCTGTGCAAGTTTCTTCATCTCCCAGTACCTACTGCAACCTACATCCTTCTGAATCTGTTTAATGTATTCACCTCTTGGTCTCCCTCTACGATTTTTACCCTCCACGCAGCCTTCCAATGCTAAATTTGTTATCCTTTGTTGCCTCAGAACATGTCCTACCAGCCGATCCCTTCTTCTCGTCAAGATATTTGCCACAAACTCCTCCCCGATTCTATTCAATACCTCCTCATTAGTTATGTGATCTACTCATCTAATTCTCAGCATTCTTCTGTAGCACCACATTTCGAAAGCTTCTATTCTCTTCCTGTCCAAACTATTTATCGTCCATATTTCACTTCCATACATGACCACACTCCATACAAATACTTTCAAAAACGACTTCCTGACTCTTAAATCTATACTCGATGCTTACAAATTTCTCTATTTCAAAAACGCTTTTCTTGCCATTGCCAGTCTACATTTTATATCTTCTCTACTTCGACCATCATCAGTTATTTTGCTCCCCATATAGCAAAACTCCTTTACTACTTTCGTAATTTAATTCCTTCAGCATCACCAGACTTAAGTCGACTACATTCCATTATCCTAGTTTTGCTTTTGTTGATGTTCATCTTGTATCCTGCTTTCAAGACACTGTCCATTCCGTTCAACCGCTCTTCCAAATCCTTTGCTGTCTCTGACAGAATTACAATGTCATCAACAAACCTATAAGTTTTTGTTTCTTCTCCATGGATTTTGATACCTACTCCGGACTTTTGTTTTGTTTCCTTCATTGCTTGCTCAATATACAGATTGAATAACATCAGGGAGAGGTTACAACTTTGTCTCACTCCCTTCCCAACCACTGCTTCCCTTTCATGCCCCTCGACTCTTATAACTGCCATCTGGTTTCTGTACAAATTGTAGTAGCCTTTCGCTCCCTGTATTTTACCCCTGCCACCTTTAGAATTTGAGACAGAGTATTCCAGTAAACATTGTCAAAGGCTTTCTGTAACTCTACAAATGCCAGAAACGTAGGTTTGCCTTTCATTAATCTTCCTTCTAAGATAAGTCGTAAGGTCAGTATTGCCTCACGTGTTCCAATATTTCTACGGAATCCAAACTGATCTTCCCCGAGATCGGCTTCTACCAGTTTTTCCATTCGTCTGTGAAGAATTCGTGTTAGTATTTTGCAGCTGTGACTTACATGTTGAATGCAAAAACTCAAAAGTGCACGTTGTACAAGGCCGGGTATCAGTTTGTGCTCTTCATCAGTCAATACCAGGGACAGTTAATGCTGTTTGCGGATGACGCTCGAGTTGTCGTCCAATGGTGGCCCATACGTGCTAGATTGGAGATAGACAACACTTCAATAAATTGTAGAGCATGTTAGGTTCAACGGCGTTATATGGGCAAGCGTTATCCTTTTGGTAAACACCCGTGGAACACTGTTCTTGTATGGAAACATAACAGATTCTATCACCAGACTGGCCTGGGTTCGAGGGATAACCATGAGAGTGCCACTGGGTGTCAAAAGAAATCGCACCTCAGACCAGGGGTAGGATCAAAGCGTCTAGGACGCAGACAGGTTGGTTCCAGGCCCTAATCTAGCCTCCTTCTAACCAAAACACTACCATCACTGGTACCGTGGTAGAACCAGGCTTCATCAGGAAGCACAACTGCCCTCCACTCTGCCCTCTAATGAGCTCTTGCTTGGCACCACTGAAGTCGCAAATGGCGGTGGTTTGGAGTCCGTGGGGTCAGGGCGTCTGCCTCAGAGCTGTCCTTGACGCAGACGACTTTTAACGGTTCGTTGTGTCACAGTGGTGCAAACTGCTGCTCACTTTGCTTTTGCAGATGCAACACGATGCGCCAGAACCAGACGTGGAACAACGGTCCTTCCTGCGGGTACTGTCACGTGGCCCTCCGGTGCCTGGTATTTTGGTGACCAAGGATTCTCGCGACCACCGCTCCTAACAATCATGTACAGTGGCAACGTTCCTGCAAGCCTTATACTGCATCGCAGAGGGAACGTCGAGCTTCAGATTCAGTTAAGTGTTTTGATCGCACCTTTATCGTCTTATAGGCGTTCTTGACTGACATCAACTCACGAAGTCCAGTCTCAAGCATTAGAGCGTATGTTTAAGACAAAACTGTATTTGCACCCATGTCTGGCGCGAAATGTGAATAAACATTAATTCTCAGATGTAGAAGGACGCCTATTAACATTCGCTCATATCGCAAAGTACTTCTTGATGCTGCGATTTCTTTTCTTCTCAGTGTAGATAGACACCAAGTGTGTCAATGGCCTTGCTGAAGCGAAGCCCCGTTAAAAAGGTTTATTTTTCTCATGCACTGCTGTCAATAACCAGATAAAGCCGCTTCGTGGGACCGCTCATTTGACCATCTGAGGTGACCACCACTCGCTCTGCGATGACTATAGCCGCTGTACCGATAACTGCTGATACATTACAACAAAACATTTTTATTTGCTGAAACGCAAAGAGTTTGATACGGCAGTCCGTAGAGTAAAAAGGAAATTAAATTAATTTAAGAAAAATATCGACAAGAACGGTATAGAAATTTTATTAAACTAAACAAATTCTTTATTCTGTGTAATCAGAACGAAAAGATTTTATTTGTTATTCATTGTAGGAGGACAAAGAATTCACTATTAGGTTTTGTCTTGTCCTAGGATGCACGCAACGGTCGGCCACTGAATATTGTAAGCCTGTAAGAATTCAATAGCTATTAAAATTATATTATAGAAAGAGTTATTAGTGTTTCATTTCATAGCCAGTCCTTTCCATTACAGGAAGTAGCAACTTTTCTGATTTTTAGTGACTGAAGCAGCGCGCGTAGATCGAGTCAATAAACACCTGAGAGTTTATAATAACCTTCCGTTGACAGGACTTACATGAATATGTTCGTAATTTTAAGGCATTTGCACTATTTATAGCAATTTGTGGGCTTTCAGTTCAGAGATTCAAATAGGACGCTTCAAGGCAGTCGATTAGCATTTCAAACAATATGTTTTGAGGTAAAAAATGATAAATTATTTAAGCTTCCTCAGGAAGAGCCAATAATATTTTGCTACGTGACGCCCACGAATAATAACATTTTCTGATTTTTAAGTTTATCAAAGACACCCTGAGACGGTTTTCGACAGATCACGTAAATATTTTGACACGTAACATTTTGAGGCACTTAATATCACGCATTCGCAGGAAGACTGCGCGCCGTTATTTAAAACGAAAGTTATTGTAATTAAAGAATCAGAGCAAATGTCAGTATATTGTATCCGGTTTGTAACTAGTATTCTCTCCTTTCCTGTAGCATATGTTTAATTACAGTATAATTTCCCCCCCTTTAGGATAGATGGCATAAATACAGGCACATTTAAGGCACCACTACATTGGCGCCTAACGTGGGGCTCAGTGATATTCTTTTCCATAAAATTAGATTTAGCACATTGGAATATTGTTGTCAAAATTTCAATATTTGTATGTATTTTAACATTTGATTTCTTATTTTTCATGAACATTAAATTGAACAACATATGAAATGTGAGGGAATGACCATAAATGATCCGAGCAACTGACGCAAGAAAATATATAATTTGCGGAACAAGACCGGAAAGCTCGCGACCTAGACATGGGAGGACTTTCGTGGGAGGCATTAGTATTGTTTCAAACAAGGGTAGACCGTAGCGATGATTGAACTTAATGAGGAAGATGACCAGGTAGTACAAAATGTGGAACAGCAAGTCACGAGAACTGAAAATGTGCTGCCTGGATCTAACGCTGAGATGCTGGAACAGCAGTCAGACGCCAGATCAGCTGACGCCCAAGACAAAACAGAGCCGGATGTGGCTACAGCTGGTGTGCTGTCGCTGCTGGCGCCTGCGAACGATGTTCTTTTATTGTTTCTACATAAACTTGATCTAAGGGAACGTGGAAGGGCTGGAAAGGGAAAGAGCAGAGAACCTGGTAAAGGGAGAAACAATAAAATAAAAAGAGATGGAGAGAGAACAAAGGAAAACAGATAGTGCAAATAGTTTTGTTGATAAGATCAACAAAACCTTAGATTATCGTGCTAAATCTATTACTGCTCATGTTAAGAAACAAAAGGCTAACTTGCGTGATCGAAATGCGGGATTGATTGGTCAGAATAAAGTTATACCGGAAAGGCTAGAGGGGCTATACTAGAAATTGACTAGACTTCACAGTGTACAGCAGTCACTGGAGAGTAAAATCAAGACAATCTCTTTTCAAGTAGATGAATTGTCTAATAGTATCGAGCGTAATGCAGAAGAAGGGGTAAGAGGTTTCTTACTTAGTTTAAATATCGGTGTGGAACGAGAGTCAGGTTTCGAACAGAGGAAAATCTCCGGAATTAAATGAATGCACGAGCACATTTCAGCTTTGGAGAACGATGGTAAGCAAAACGGAGGCAGGTTCCAAATGTGCAGGGTTGTTGTTGTTGTTGTCTTCAGTCCTGAGACTGGTTTGATGCAGCTCTCCATGCTACTCTATCCTGTGCAAGCTGCTTCATCTCCCAGTACCTACTGCAACCTACATCCTTCTGAATCTGCTTAGTGTACTCATCTCTCGGTGTATCCCTCTACGATTTTTACCCTCCACGCTGCCCTCCAATACTAAATTTGTGATCCCTTGATGCCTCAAAACATGTCCTACCAACCGATCCCTTCTTCTAGTCAAGTTGTGCCACAAACTTCTCTTCTCCCCAATCCTATTCAATACCTCCTCATTAGTTACGTGATCTATCCACCTTATCTTCAGTATTCTTCTGTAGCACCACATTTCGAAAGCTTCTATTCTCTTCTTGTCCAAACTAGTTATCGTCCATGTTTCACTTCCATACATGGCTACACTCCAAACAAATACTTTCAGAAACGACTTCCTGATACATAAATCTATATTCGATGTTAACAAATTTCTCTTCTTCAGAAATGCTTTCCTTGCCATTGCCAGTCTACATTTTATATCCTCTCTACTTCGACCATCATCAGTTATTTTACTTCCTAAATAGCAAAACTCCTTTACTACTTTAAGTGTCTCATTTCCTAATCTAATTCCCTCAGCATCACCCGATTTAATTTGACTACATTCCATTATCCTCGTTTTGCTTTTGTTAATGTTCATCTTATATCCTTCTTTCAAGACACTGTCCATTCCGTTCAACTGCTCTTCCAAGTTCTTTGCCGTCTCTGACAGAATTACAATGTCATCGGCGAACCTCAAAGTTTTTACTTCGTCTCCATGAATTTTAATACCTACTCCAAATTTTTCTTTTGTTTCCTTTACTGCTTGCTCAATATACAGATTGAATAACATCGGGGAGAGGCTACAACCCTGTCTCACTCCTTTCCCAACCACTGCTTCCCTTTCATGCCCCTCGACTCTTATTACTGCCATCTGGTTTCTGTACAAACTGTAAATAGCCTTTCGCTCCCTGTATTTTACCCCTGCCACCTTTAGAATTTGAAAAAGAGTATTCCAGTCAACATTGTCAAAAGCTTTCTCTAAGTCTACAAATGCTAGAAATGTGGGTTTGCCTTTTCTTAATCTTTCTTCTAAGATAAGTCGTAAGGTCAGTATTGCCTCACGTGTTCCAACATTTCGACGGAATCCAAACTGATCCTCCGCGAGGTCCGCATCTACCAGTTTTTCCATTCGTCTGTAAAGAATTCGCGTTAGTATTTTGCAGCTGTGACTTATTAAACTGATAGTTCGGTAATTTTCACATCTGTCAGCACCTGCTTTCTTTGGGATTGGAATTATTATATTCTTCTTGAAGTCTGAGGGTATTTCACCTGTCTCATACATCTTGCTCACCAGCTGGTAGAGTTTTGTCATGACTGGCTCTCCCAAGGCCGTCAGTAGTTCTAATGGAATGTTGTCTACTCCGGGGGCCTTGTTTCGACTCAGGTCTTTCAGTGCTCTGTCAAACTCTTCACGCAGTATCGTATCTCCCATTTCGTCTTCATCTACATCCTCTTCTATTTCCATAATATTGTCTTCAAGTACATCGCCCTTGTATAAACCTTCTATATACTCCTTCCACCTTTCTGCCTTCCCTTCTTTGCTTAGAACTGGGCTGCCATCTGAGCTCTTGATATTCATACACGTGGTTCTCTTCTCTCCAAAGGTCTCTTTAATTTTCCTGTAGGCAGTATCTATCTTACCCCTAGTGAGATAAGCTTCTACATCCTTACATTTGTCCTCTAGCCATCCCTGCTTAGCCGTTTTGCACTTTCTGTCGATCTCGTTTTTGAGACGTTTGTATTCCTTTTTGCCTGCTTCATTTACTGCCTTTTTATATTTTCTCCTTTCATCAATTAAATTCAATATTTCTTCTTTTACCCAAGGATTTCTAGCAGCCCTCGTCTTTGTACCTACTTTATCCTCTGCTGCCTTCACTACTACATCCCTCAGAGCTACCCATTCTTCTTCTACTGTATTTCTTTCCCCTATTCCTGTAAATTGTTCCCTTATGCTCTCTCTGAAACTCTGTACAACCTCTGGTTCTTTCAGTTTATCCAGGTCCCATCTCCTTAATTTCCCACATTTTTGCAGTTTCTTCAGTTTTAATCTACAGGTCATAACCAATAGATTGTGGTCAGAGTCCACATCTGCCCCTGGAAATGTCTTACAACTTAAAACCTGGTTCCTAAATCTCTGTCTTACCATTATATAATCTATCTGATACCTTTTAGTATCTCCAGGGTTCTACCACGTATACAACCTTCTTTCATGATTCTTAAACCAAGTGTTAGCTATGATTAAGTTGTGCTCTGTGCAAAATTCTACTAGGCGGCTTCCTCTTTCATTTCTTAGCCCCAATCCATATTCACCTACTATGTTTCCTTCTCTCCCTTTTCCTACACTCGAATTCCAGTCACCCATTACTATTAAATTTTCGTCTCCCTTCACTATCTGAATAATTTCTTTTATTTCATCGTACATTTCTTCAATTTCTTCTTCATCTGCAGAGCTAGTTGGCATATAAACTTGTACTACTGTAGTAGGTGTGGGCTTCGTATCTATCTTGGCCACAATAATGCGTTCACTATGCTGTTTGTAGTAGCTTACCCGCATTCCTATTTTCCTATTCATTATTAAACCTACTCCTGCATTACCCCTATTTGATTTTGTGTTTATAACCCTGTAGTCACCTGACCAGAAGTCTTGTTCCTCCTGCCACCGAACTTCACTAATTCCCACTATATCTAACGTTAACCTATCCATTTCCCTTTTTAAATTTTCTAATCTACCTGCCCGATTAAGGGATCTGACATTCCACGCTCCGATCCGTAGAACGCCAGTTTTCTTTCTCCTGATAACGACATCCTCCTGAGTAGTCCCCGCCCGGAGATCCGAATGGGGGACTATTTTACCTCCGGAATATTTTACCCAAGAGGATGCCATCATCATTTAATCATACAGTATAGCTGCATGTCCTCGGGAAAAATTACGGCTGTAGTTTCCCCTTGCTTTCAGCCGTTCGCAGTACCAGCACAGCAAGGCCGTTTTGGTTAATGTTGCAAGGCCAGATCAGTCAGTCATCCAGACTGTTGCCCCTGCAACTACTGAAAAGGCTGCTGCCCCTCTTCAGGAACCACACGTTTGTCTGGCCTCTCAACAGATACCCCTCCGTTGTGGTTGCACCTACGGTACGGCCATCTGTATCGCTGAGGCACGCAAGCCTCCCCACCAACGGCAAGGTCCATGGTTCATGGGGGGGGATGTGCAGGGTACCTTGAGTCAATGTTACAATTCAAGACTTACTTCTTTTTGCGTTTTTATTGCCATGCAATGAATCCAGTAGAGGATGTGAATGGTAAAATTCAATGCCCTCAGCTAAGTGTTGCTTATATAGAAAAAATTTATGAAGGCTTGATTTGTATATTGAATGGAAGGCGTGATACTTTTGAACACTTTTTGGAATTGTGTTTAAAAGAAAAACCTTCACAGGTTGATGATCTTTCGCTTCCTCGGAACTGAAGTATACCAAAGAAGTATGAATACCATGAAGCCAGCTCACCACACACTTTCGAAGCCCCATAGGAATACTACAAAGCTATTTACGTTGAAGTTTGTGAAATGGTGCAGTCTTACACTACTGAGCGGTTTGCTTCAACTGGATTCACACAGGCCATTGCAGTTGAACAAGAGTTCTTGCTTTTAGTAAACAGAGGTGAAAGAAGTTTGAAAAAATCAACTGAGTTTTTCAAAAATGACGTAGACATTGAGAGACTGTGCTTACTGTTAGCCAATATCGCTAATAAAAAATAACTGGTCTTAAAAAAACATGCGTGTTGTAAGAAAGTACATTACACAAGTGCCTGCAGTTAGAGAAATGTTATGTGAAGTAGTGAAGTGCATTAATCTTCTCCAGTAGTTACAATCACGAAAGCAACGGAAGACAGGTCATTTAGCACCCTTAGACGTCTGAAGTAATATGTCTGATCAACAATGGGATAGAACAACTTGGCTGTTCTTCATGCCCACCGAAATGTTTTGGATGAATTGGATATCCGACCAGTCACCAACGACTTCATATTAAGTAATCGAGTCAGACGGTCGACATTTGCACCTTTCTAAAGACACTCTAGCACTAGAGCAATATTAAAAATCTTTATAAAACAAAGAATTAAATATATACATAATGTTAAATTTTCAGTTTCGAAATATTAGTAATAGTTTAGCACTATATTACTATATTACTATAGTACTGTCTCAGTTATTTTCAAACACTTAAATATTTTTAGGCTGTAAGGTCCAATTAAAACCCGCTGTTCACATACTTTTTGACTTAAAGTATAAGGCATACTGTATTAACTTTATTAACTGTATTAAAGCATTAACTTTGAAATATTGTTTTTATTTAATGCACTCTGAGCCTTAATCAAACCAATCTTAAATTAGCTATTTCACTTATTAATCAAAGTGCTATCACTGTGCAGCAGCAATATTTTATGTTTTATTCTTTTGATGATAGTTTAGGGTTTATTAAAATATGATTTCGTCTTTTCAGAACTATATATTCATTGCCCTGTAATGGTCTATACACATGGTTATTACTGTAAATTAAAGTAGCTTTTTACGAAAATATTGTGCGTGTTTATGTTTTGTTTCTTTTGTGTCGAATTTTCGATACTCTAGTTTTCGTAGTTTTAATTTTGATCATACGACTCTAAAATGCTTAAAAAACTTGAAAATTCACTATTTTTCATCTAACATTTAGAAAATTTCCCGGGACAAGACCCCCAATATGCCTCCCCCCCCCCCCCCCCAATATTTGCCCCTGCAAGTACAGTAATACGAAAATTGGAACTGAACATATAATCCGTGATGGGAGACCTGTTGCACTACTGTCAGATAATGCTGCTTACTTTAAGAGTAGTAAGTGGAAGCAATTTCTGACCGAAGACAATGTTAAACATATACTGGTGCCCCAAATTAATCCAAGCTCGAATCCCATGGAGAGGGTGTTTCTTGAGTTTCATAGGTTTGTGAGGACATATTCTGCTATTCAACACACCAAGTGAACTGAATAGTTCCGCTTTTTAAGAATATATATAACAATTTACAGCAGGAGTCTACTGGCTATACTCCAATGAAGTTATGATGATGGATGTAGAGTCAGACAAATGGATGAAATCCTTGCTAGAAATACGGAGGCAAATCACCAAAGAAGAAAAGATGCAGCAACCGTGCGTATTGTTAAACAAACATGTTGAATTCAGGCAGAGAAAATATAATAAACAGTTAAAAACTATCCAAGAATTAACAAAAAGTGGCTGATCATAAAAATTCCTTATGAAGGATGCAACCGACGGACGCTTACAGAGACATTAAGAATGAGAGAATTATTTCCTTAAAAAGATATACAACTTTTCGCGCCTAGAGATGGGTAACAGACCTCACTTAAAGCTGAAGCCTGACCCTGTAAATACGTAAAATCTGTATTTATGATTTGTTTGCACGACTGAATGTAACGAAAAACGTCACATGAAAGAAAGTTTCTATTGGGAAAGTAATGGCTTTATTGTTAATATGAGAGGACATATTAAGGTCAAAATCTGACTAGAAAATAAGGAAACTGTTCGGTCTTCAGTGTACTTGCTGCTTGTTTCCGGTCTAAATGAATGAAATGTGTTCAGAGATCATTTAATTTTCATGACAAATTTGTCAAGACTGTATTGGAAGGCTAATTGTCTTGTTTTTCGCGGAAACTACAATATCACTCGCGAACAAGGAACTTGGGACTCATGACATCGTATCATATCATAAAAAGCTAATAAAGAAACTACAAAATGATTGTGTATCGAATGTAACAGTAACTGAAAAGTCACATGAGCTGAATAGTCCAGGTGAGCAAACGGTGTTACTTATCTGCATGAGGGGAGAACTGGCTGCTTATTCAAGCTCAAAGCATAACAAGATTGCCGTCAAGAAATATGTTCAGGAATGTACACATTAATGTATAATATTAACACATAGATGAACTATCTCCACGTACGATGCACGAACTGTGTGAGTAAAAGTGCGTTGTAAGTGTTTGAAGCAAGAGCGCTAAAGAAGAGATAGAAATGTGTGACCGTAACCAGAGAGTGAAAAGAAAACGTTGTGATATATTCCTGTTGACGGAAACTGAGCTTATCCACAGTGAACGGCAGAGAAATAACTCGGAGCAGTGATAAAGACAGTTTAGTGTAAGTACTTCTGTAAATTAAAGGCATACGACCGTTGCGGGTGAAATTTGCATTTAAACACATTAGCTGTCAAGTAAGAACTGTCAAACAGAGTGCTTAGTTTACGGCCACAAGCCTCATGTTATTGCGAAACATCTCACGTTGAGACGACAGGCGTTCCAACACGAAAATGTGATCTCACTAATTTTCCTCGAGTCTGTGTAGAATTCTCAACATAGTGAGTATATGCAATGCGTCCAAGTGGAAACGAGTGTGAATCAAAAGATTAAACGCAGTTTTGCGAAAGACTGATTACAGCGAGAAGTCTACGATCTCAGTGTTTAAAAGTAATGGGCTACTGACGTTCAACAGAACTCACACAGAAACAGTTTGTGACATTACGTTGGTGGTTGGAGAATGGATGACTGATGACAATACCCTCTTGCCATATGTCGTGCTAACATCTGTGTGTGACGAGAAAACTGATGCTCGTTCGACTGTTGGTTCATGTTCGCATATGCGGGGCGAGCCGACGGACAAGACACACCGACAATGACAACTGATTGACGCGAGGCGGCGGAGTTCGCTCCTCACGCCAGCACTGTACGGAAGTCCATCGGTCAACGACCTGCCAAAAGGGGCGTGTTCGTGACCGTCGCTCCGTCACCCCAGCGACGTTACACATCGAAGAGCCTCGTTCTACAGTGCTACAATATTGTTCGAATTAACTGTATTAACCATGATCGTAAGTTGAAAATTAAGTCTATCTACGAAGTGTTTTGAAAACTTCATGCTTCTAGAGGGGAATTATTTTTTAAATTTGCAAATTTGGATACCATTTCATTGTGAAAGACATTTGCAAAATGCAAAAGCCAATTATATCTCATTGTAGAGTCATTACAATTCAATGCTTATCTCTTCATATCTAGGTATTCTAACATAAACATTCACTTGTATTAAAACGCAGTATCGTTTTCTTCCGGAGGCTCAAGTGAGAACAGTTTCAAGCCTTTGGGCGTTGTTTTTACGCCCTTGCTTTTCCCGCGCATGTGGCCCAGATAGTGCAGTATAAGCCATGATTTTCTGGGAGTTTTTTTATTATTACGTAACTCTTCTCATTTGAAACAAAATGAGGGGCTAGTAGTAGATCACATGATCATAAAATAGTATCTGTTATTTAATACTGTTTGTGAGACGATGTTTAATGGAAGTGATAAAACGGTACGGATGGAATCCCTTCCACAAATAAAACCTTGGTCCATAAATCTCAGATGGCCGCTGTGTCCCAGCGGTTCTAGGCGTTGCAGTCCGGAACCGCACTACTGCAACGGTCGCAGGTTCGAATCCTGCCTCGGGCATGGATGTGTGTGATGTCCTTAGTTTACTTAGGTTTAAGTAGTTCTAAGTGTAGGCGACAGATGACCTCAGATGTTAAGTCCCATAGTGGTTAGAGCCGTTAGGATCATTTGAACCAGACATCTCAGGCATCATTGAACCAATAACTGGTATGACTTATGGTAGGGGCGTGTGTAAAGAAAAAATTAACTAAAATTAATTTAAGAACAATGTCAACGAGATCGGTATAGGTATTATATAACAGTAAACCCTTTGTTCTGTATAATCAGAAAAAAAAGATTTTATTGTGTTAATCATTGTTCAACGACAAGGAATTCACTATTGGGTTTTCTCTTGTCCTGGAATGCACATAATTGTCGACCACTGAACACTGTAAGACTATAATATTTCAATAATTGTTAAAATGTGTTATAGAATGAGTTATTACAGCCTCATTTCAGAAGACAGTTCTTTCCCATGCAGGACGTAGTAACTTTAATAATTTTCAGTGACTGCAGAAACGCGGAAAGATTGTTCCCGTGAAAGCCATTGTTGGCCGCCATTACTGGGCGTAATACTTCTTTCAATATTTTCACAGATCCTTTCAGAGAGTGTATAAATATTTTCCCTTTGACAGGCCTTATATGAATATATTAGTGACTTTAACGTAATTGGAGTATTTGTCGTAATTTGTGGATCAGTGATTCAAATAGACTGCTTCATGGCAACCGATTACCATTTCCAAGACAATATTTCGAGGTAAAAAATAATAATTTATCTATGTTTCCTTAACAAGAGGCAATATTTCACCACGCGAAACACACGAATTATAATATTTTCTCATGACTAAGTTTATCAAAGATAGCCTGAGATGTTTGGCTTTTCGTTAGATCATATAAGCAATTCATGCGTAACAACAATTTAAGGCGCCTCTCGCCACGCATCCCTACGAAGGCTGTGTGCCTTATGTAAGTCAAAAGTTATTTTAAATAAAGAATCAGAGCAGATTTCAGTTTATTTCCGCCGTTTGTAATTGGAATCTTATCCTGTTCTGTAGTATGTATTTCACTACAGTATTTTCTTGTATAATTTTTCCCCTTTATGATAGGTGCCATAAAAAAAACCAGCACATACGGCACCAGTACACCGCCAGCCTCGGTTTAGGAACTGGGAACCTGTGTCCTGCTGCTGCTTCTACACCATTGTAAAAAGTATTGTGCATAAATGAAGAATATCCTGGAGATAGTTTTCAGTAGACCGTTTCCTTGTCCTTTAAATAAAAGAAAGCCATATTCATCGAGTTGCACGACTTCTTCGTTAGAGAATTCTTTTCGTTTGTGTTTGAGAAAAGTAATCGATACACAAGACTGGTTTTCTATAACTTGCAATTTTATGTGTCAGGTTGACAATGGTTTACTTTTTCGATAGTTTCATTGTTACTGTGAATATTTAACCCACTTCATTAAAAGTGAAGGGTTTGCGGCGACAAACGTGGTGACTGTCGACTTTAGGTTTGGTTCATTTGGTGATCCACTGCAGAGTGCAAAATGTAGCTGAAATATCGGAACTACGTAAAAAACTGAAAGGAAAGAAATATCTCACTTAAGTATAGACAAAATAGAAGTTAAAGTAGGCGTACTTGATTCGGAAGCGGTGGCACCGAACGCACTGCCTCAGGGCGCCATGCGCGAGTAGCCTGAAGCTTCTACGGTCGCAGGTTCGAATCCTGCCTCGGGCATGGGTGTGTGTGATGTCCTTAGGTTAGTTAGGTTTAAGTAGTTCTAAGTTCTAGGGGACTGATGACCACAGCAGTTGAGTCCCATAGTGCTCAGAGCCATTTAACAGTTACGCAATGGAAAACCTCAAATACGTCCTAACTTCAGGACAAGGTTTGATGAAGATTTCTTTACAAACGCTTCTCAGTCGTCGGTTACTAAACGACGACAAAAATTTCTTCAGATTAAATATTTGCCAGTTTAGCTATGTCCTAGCTTTGATAAAATAATATCTCGGGAAGTGTTAATAAAATAGATATTTTTATATTTTAACACCTGACGAAAAGCTAGGCATAATAGTAAGGTGCGAAATTCTTTGATGACTACAGAGGCATATTTTACATTTATTTGGTTGTAGACCCAAGAATACCATTTATAACAGACTGGAATTTGTTACCCTTTCAGTCTCTGCATAATTAGCGGTTTTAAATAGCATCATTGATAGTAAAGTTCACATTTGATGGTGATCAAGATGTGTTAGTATTAATAGTTGGGGGTGCTGAACACGTTCGAAAACTCTCTGCACTGATATCATTTTCTCTTCTTTCAGCAATTGTGACCTCAACTTCTGATGGACATTGCTGTACATCTGAACCATAAATCGACATCGTACCTAATGGATCTAAAATTTCTAATTTCTTTCCGTACTAGTTGACGGAAGATAATCAACAACAGGCCTTATAATGTGTCGAAGGTAACGCTACTGCAATGGTTTAATCATCATCTTTCACTATACTGAAATCCGTATGTTCAATATACTTCAGTATTCACCTCTTGGTCCCCCTCTACGATTTTTACCCTCCACGCTGCCTTCCAATGCTAAATTTGTGATCCCTTGATGACTCAGAACATGTACTACTAACCGGTCCCTTCTTTTATGTGAAGTTGTGCCACATACTCCTCTTCTCCCAAATTCTATTCTATACTTCATCATTAGTTATGTGATCTACCCATCTAATCTTCAGCATTCTTCTGTAGTACCACATACCGAAAGCTTCTGTTCTCTCCTTGTCCAAAATGTTTATCGTCCATGTTACACTTCCATACATGGCTACACTCCACACAAACACTTTCAGAAACGACTTCCTTACACTTAAATCAATACTCGATGTTAACAAATTCCTCTTCTTCAGAAACGCTTTCCTTGCCCGTCTACATTTTGTATCTTCTCTACTTCGACCATCATCAGTTATTTTGCTCCCCAAACAGCAAAACTCCTTTACTACTTCAAGTGTCTCATCTCCTAATCTAATTCCCTCAGCATCAACCGATTTAATTTGACTACATTCCATTATCCTCGTTTTGCTTTTGTTGATGTTCATCTTATATCCTCCTTTCAAGGCACTGTCCATTCCGTTCAACTGCTCTTACAAGTCCTTTGCCGTCTCTGACAGAATTACAATGTCAGCGGCGAACCTCGACGTTTTTATTTCTTCTCCCTGGACTTTAATACCTACTCCGAATTTTTCTTTTGTTTCCTTTTCTGCTTGCTCAATATACAGATTGAATAACGTCTGGGACAGGGTACAACCCTGTCTCATTCCCTTCCCAACCATTGCTTCCCTTTCATGCCCCTCGACTCTTATAACTGCCACCTGGTTTCTGTACAAATTGTAAATAGCCTTTCGCTCCCTGTATTTTACCCCTGAAACCTTTAGAATTTGAAAGAGGGTATTCCTGTCAACATTGTCAAAATCTTTCTCTAAGTCTACAAATGCTAGAAAGGTAGGTTTGCCTTTCCTTAATCTTTCTTCTAAGGTAAGTCGTAAGGTCAGTACTGCCTCACGTGTTCCAACATTTCTACGGAATCCAAACTGATCTTCCCCGAGGTCGGCTTCTGACAGTTTTTTCATTCCTCAGTAAAGAATTCGCGTTAGTATTTTGCACCTGTGGCTTATAAAACTGATTGTTCGGTAATTGTCACATCTGTCAACACCTGCTTTCTTTGGGATTGGAATTATTATAGTCTTCTTGAAGTCTGAGGGTATTTCGCCTGTCTCATACATCTTGCTCACCAGATGGTAGAGTTTTGTCAGGACGCTCTCCCAAGGCCGTCAGTAGTTCTCATAGAATGTTGTCTACTCCCGGGGACTTGTTTCGACTTATGTCTTGCAGTGGTCTGTCAAACTCTTCACGCAGTATCATATCTCCCATTTCACCTTCATCTACATCCTCTTCCATTTCCATAATATAGTTCCCAAGTACATCGCCCTTGTATAGACCCTCTATATACTCCTTCCACCTTTCTGCTTTCCCTTCTTTGCTTAGAACTGGATTTCCATCTGAGCTCTTGATATTCATACAAGTGGTTCTCTTTTCTCCAAAGTTCTCTTTAATTTTCCCGTAGGCAGTATCTAACTTACCCCTAGTGAGATAAGCCTCTACATCCTTACATTTGTCCTCTAGCGATCCCTGCTTAGCTATTTTGAACTTCCTGTCAATCGCATTTTTGAGATGTCTGTATTGCTTTTTACCTGCTTCAATTACCGCATTTTTATATTTTCCCCTTTCATCAACTTAGTTCAATATTTCTTCTGTTACCCAAGTAGTTCTACTAGCCCTCGTCTTTTTACTTACTTGATCCTCTGCTGCCTTCACTACTTCATCCCTCAGAGCTACCCACTCTTCTTCCACTGTACTTCTTTCCACCTTTCCTGTCAATTGTTCCCTTATGCTCTCCCTGAAACTCTGTACAAACTCTGGTTCTTTCAGTTTATCCAGGTCCCATCTCCTTAAATTCCTTCCTTTTTGCAGTTTCTTCAGTTTTAATCTACAGTTCATAACCAATAGATTGTGGTTAGAGTCCACATCTGTCCCTGGTTCCTAAATCTCTGTATTACCATTATATAATTTATCTGATACCTTTTAGTATCTCCAGGGTTCTTCCATGTATACAGCTTTCTTTCATGATTCTTGAACCAAGTGTTAGCTATGATTAAGTTTATGCAAAACTCTACCAGGCGGCTTCCTCTTTCATTTCTTAGCCCCAATCCATATCCACCTATTATGTTTCCCTACTCTCGAATTGAAGTCCCCCATGACTATTCAATTTTCGTCTCCTTTCACTACCTAAATATTTTCTTTTATCACATCATATTTCTTCAATTTCTTCATCATCTGCAGAGCTCGTTTGCATATAAACTAGTACTACTGTATTAGGCGTGGGCTTTGTGTCTATCGTGGCCACAATAATGTGTTCACTATGTTGTTTATAGTAGCTTACCCGCACTCTTATTTTTTATTCACTATTAAACCTACTCCTGCATTACCGCTATTTTATTTCGGTTTATAACCCTTTGTTCACATGACTAAACGTCTTGTTCCTCCTGCCACCGTCCACAGCTCGCTTCCCGTGCCCGGGTTCGATTCTCGGCGAGGTCAGCGATTTTCTCTGCCTCGTGATGACTGGGTCGTGTGATGTCCTTAGGTTAGTTAGGTTTACGTAGTCCTAAGTTCTAGGGGACTGATGACCATAGATGTTAAGTCCCATTGCTCAGAGCCATTTTGAGCCTCCTGCTACTGAACTTCACTAATTCCCACTATATCTAACTTTAACCTATCCATCACCCTTTTTAAATTTTCTAATCTACCTGCCCGGTTAAGGGATCTGACGTTCCACGCTCCGAGGCGTAGAACGCCAGTTTTCTTTTTCCTGATAACGACGTCCTCTTGAATAAAACCCCGCCCAGAGATCCGAATGGGGGACTATTTTACCTCCGGAATATTTTATCCAAGAAGACGCCACCATCATTTATCCATACAGTAAAGCTGCATGTCCTCGGGAAAAATTACGGCCGTAGTTTCCCCTTGCTTTCAGCCGTTCACAGTACCTGCACAGCAAGCCCGTTTTGGTTAACGTTGCAAGGCCAGGTCAGTCAATCATCCAGACTGTTGCCCCTGCAACTACTGAAAAGGCTGCTGCCCCTCTTCAGGAACCACACGTTTGTCTGGCCTCTCAACACATACCCCTCTGTTGTGGGTGCACCTACGGTACGGCCACCTGTATCGCTGAGGCACGCAAGCCTCCCCACCAACAGCAAGGTCCATGGTTCATGGGGAAGTACTTCTATAGAATTTCCATTTTTTATGCAGATAAATTAATTCTAATTTAATGAATTATCCCGAAAAATTGATATTTTTCTGTTGAGTGGTAGTACTTTTGGTCAGATAAATTTATTTACATAGGTAAAACGTCTCTCCAAAATGTCTGCTATGATACGAGTACGAAGACATTTAACGATATTATAAAGTTACAGAAAATGATATGCAGTTTTCTGAAAGAAAATGTTCCGGATATATGAGACTGTTAGCTGAAGATAAAGAATAACGCCAATGACAGTTATGTAGGGATGGATGATTACCGACTCCTAGAAAACGTATGGAGTACCAACCAGCCTAATAGAAATATATTTATTTTACGGTATACTGATAATGTTTACTTTACGGACCATCTGACTTCAACTGAATGAAACACTATTTTCGTTCCATGCGCATCTCGCCTTTATTTTCTACAAGAGCATCTTCATTGGCCTGGAATATGTACATATTTTTGCTATTTAGTTTACATTTTGGTCAATGTGCCGATAGGTTATAAACAGTTCTGGTGGTCTGTTTTTCCTATTATGTAGTAGTATTTAGAACTGTACTTACAGGTTGCGATGACGCTTTTCTACATAGTGCGCTCCTGTTGCGTTTTTGATGTTGTTCCTCTCTTTATAAATGTCAGTTAGCGGTTGTTTTCCCACATTTCACAAAACTAGTAACTGAACACCTTTTTTGATGCAATTTTTTGGTTTGTGGTGCCGACTGTCAGCTGTTATTGCCACAGATCGAATGTTATTGCCAACTTTCAAGTGTAGTTATTGAAGTATATGTGATCTGTTAGTGTATGCACTTTTTTGTTAGCTGTGTGTGTGTGTGTGTGTGAGTGTGTGTGAGTCCGTGTGTGTGTGTGTGTGTGTGTGTTTGTATGCATGAGGGACAATTTTTATCTTATCATTTCTTTCATTATGTTTAGTAGGGAGCCTGTGCTGATGTGTGTTTGTTCAAAAAAATTGGATCTGAGCACTATGGGACTTAACATCTATGGTTATCAGTCCCCTAGAACTTAGAACTACTTAATCCTAACTAACCCAAGGACATCACACAACACCCAGTCATCACGAGGCAGAGAAAATCCCTGACCCCGCCGGGAAACGAACCCGGGAACCCGGGCGCGGGAATCGAAAACGCTACCACGAGCTGCGGACGTGTTTGCTCATTTTTTTTCATTTACTACATGTTTGTTTTGAGCGATGGCTTTCTGAGTGTTGACGTTTTCTTGCATTTTTATAAGATGTTTGTCGTGGTTGGTTATTCTCATTATTTTCATTTCTTGTTCCATGTTTGTAGGATGGTGGTTATGGTGTTTTAAATGTTCTGCAAATGTGGAATGGTTTGTTTCGTGCTTCCACCTCCTGATATGTTGTTTGTACCGAGTTTTAAAATTTCTGCGTCATGCCTATGTATACTGCGTCATGCCTATGTATACTGAATCACAACTTTGATTTTCCAGTTTATATATTTCTGATTGTTAGAATTTGTCCCTCGTGGTTGTTGGTAGGCTTAGGTGTGACTTGTGGGTTTGTCCAGTCTTGTAAGCTATTTGGAATCCCTGTCACTTTAGGATGTTTGCAACTCTATGTGTTAATTTAAGCGTGTAAGTCATGGTGTACCATCTAGGTCTTTTCTGTGTGGTGTGTGTCTTAAGGGTGCTTTTAAGTTTGCGGCTTGTGAGTTCTCTTGTATTCTGGAATTGTTGTGTAGCTATCCACGCTACTCTATTCTGTGCAAGCGTCTTCATCTCCAGATTTCTACAGAAAGCTGCATTTTAAAAGCTACTACTCTCTTCTTGTCTGAACTGTTCATCATCCACTTTCCATGCAGGGTCAAACTTCAGACAATTAATACCTTCAGAATTTACTATCTAACACTGAAATCTACACTCCTGGAAATGGAAAAAAGAACACAATGACACCGGTGTGTCAGACCCACCATACTTGCTCCGGACACTGCGAGAGGGCTGTACAAGCAATGATCACACGCACGGCACAGCGGACACACCAGGAACCGCGGTGTTGGCCGTCGAATGGCGCCAGCTGCGCAGCATTTGTGCACCACCGCCGTCAGTGTCAGCCAGTTTGCCGTGGCATACGGAGCTCCATCGCAGTCTTTAACACTGGTAGCATGCCACGACAGCGTGGACGTGAACCGTAAGTGCAGTTGACGGACTTTGAGCGAGGGCGTATAGTGGGCATGCGGGAGGCCGGGTGGACGTACCGCCGAATTGCTCAACACGTGGGGCGTGAGATCTCCACAGTACATCGATGTTGTCGCCAGTGGTCGGCGGAAGGTGCACATGCCCGTCGACCTGGGACCGGACCGCAGCGACGCACGGATGCACGCCAAGACCGTAGGATCCTACGCAGTGCCGTAGGGGACCGCACCGCCACTTCCCAGCAAATTAGGGACACTGTTGCTCCTGGGGTAGCGGCGAGGACCATTCGCAACCGTCTCCATGAAGCTGGGCTACGGTCCCGCAAACCGTTAGGCCGTCTTCCGCTCACGCCCCAACATCGTGCAGCCCGCCTCCAGTGGTGTCGCGACAGGCGTGAATGGAGGGACGAATGGAGCCGTGTCGTCTTCAGCGGTGAGAGTCGCTTCTGCCTTGGTGCCAGTGGTAGTCGTATGCGTGTTTGGTGCCGTGCAGGTGAGCGCCACAATCAGGACTGCATACGACCGAGGCACACGGGGCCAACACCCGGCATCATGGTGTAGGGAGCGATCTCCTACACTGGCCGTACACCTCTGGTGATCGTCGAGGGGACACTGAATAGTGCACGGTACATCCAAACCGTCATCGAACCCATCGTTCTACCATTCCTAGCCCGGCAAGGGAACTTGCTGTTCCAACAGGACAATGCACTTCCGCATGTATCCCGTGCCACCCAACGTGCTCTAGAAGGTGTAAGTCAACTACCCTGGCCAGCAAGATCTCCGGATCTGTCCCCCATTGAGCATGTCTGGGACTGGATGAAGCGTCGTCTCACGCGGTCTGCACGTCCAGCACGAATGCTGGTCCAACTGAGGCGCCAGGTGGTAATGGCATGGCAAGCCGTTCCACAGGACTATATCCAGCATCTCTGCGATCGTCTCCATGGGAGAATAGCAGCTTGCATTGCTGCGAAAGGTGGATATACACTGTACTAGTGCCGACATTGTGCATGCTCTGTTGCCTGTGACTATGTGAATGTGGTTCTGTCAGTGTGATCATGTGATGTATCTGGCCCCAGGAATGTGTCAATAAAGTTTCCCCTTCCTGGGACAATGAATTCACGGTGTTCTTATTTCAATTTCCAGGAGTGTATATTCGATATTAATACAGTACATAACCTTTCGCTCCCAGCATTCTACTCCTGATGTCCCCAGAATTTCAAAGAGAGTATTCCATTCGATACTGTCAAAAGCCTTCTCCAAACCTACAAAAGATAGTAATCCAGCTTCGTCTTCCCTTAACCTATCTTCTAAGACAAGCATAGGAGTCGGTATTGCCTCGAGTCTCCTACATTTCTCCGGAATCAAAACTGGTGCTACTAGAGGTCGGCTTCCACATTCCGTTCTACTGTAAGTAGTTATTGATTTATTATGCAGACACGTCAGTAATATTCACTCCTGTCAACACATAGTTTCTTTGGTATTGGAATTTTTTATATTCTTCTTGAAGTATGATGATATTATACCTGTCTCATACATCTTGCATACCCGATGAAATAATTTTGTTACGACTGGCGTTCTCAAGTATATCAGTACTTCTGAGGCAGTGTCGTCTACTCCGGGTGCTTATTTCGACTTATATCTTTCAGTGCTCTGGCAGATTCTTATCGCCTATTTTATATCCATCTACGTGCTCTTCTCTTTGTATAATATTGCCATCAAACAGATTTCCCTTCCCTGTGCTCCTTATTTTCTAAGTACAGGTTTTCCATTTGAGCTCTTGATACTCATAGGACTCATTTCCCTTTCTCCAAACGTCTCTTTAATTTTCCAACATGCGTTATCTACCTTTTCCCTAGTTACGTATTCTTCTATCGTCTTACGTTTGTCTTCGATGCATTCCTGCTTAGTTTTTTGATTTTCGTGTCAATCGTTTGTACTCCCTTTCACCTGCTATATTCACTGCATTTTCATATTTTCCCTCTTTCGTTATTTAAATTCAATATGTCCTCTAATACCCAAGGATTTCTACTACACTTTGTCTTTCTAGCTGTTTAACCCTCTGCTGTCTTTATTAGTTCATCTCTCGAAGCTACCCATTTGTCTTCTACTGCGTCCTTTCACCTGTTGTAGTCAATCGTCTAACTCTTCGTATGCTTCGTATGTAGCTCTCAACAACCTCTCGTTCTTTCAACTATTTCAGATCCCATCTCCTTAATTGCCTACATTGTAAAAATGTATTCCTTTTTAATCTTCAGTCCATAACCAATAAATTGTAGTCAGATTCCACGACTACATCTACGTCCATACCTACAACTCGAAATGTCTTACAGTTTAAAATTTGGCTCGGAGATCTCTTACTTACCATTATATAATCAATCTGAAATCTTCCGGTGTCTCTTCCATTCTGACATGACGATGACTAGATTATGCCTTGTGCGAATTCTACCAGGCAGTTTCCTCTTTCAAATCCCCTCTCCCTGATTATATTCATCTACTATCTTTCCTTCTCTTCCTTTTCCTACTATCGAGTTCCGGTGCCTTTTCACAATTAAATTTTCCGCTCCCTGAGATAACTGAGAAAAATTTGTTTAGCTCATCAGACATTTTTTCCCTCTCTTCAGCATCTGCAGTTACCTGGGTGATAAACTTTTGCTATTGGAATTTGTGATGGCTTCGTGTATATCTGGGCTAATTAATGCGTTCTGTTATGGCTGTCGTAGTAGCCTACCTGCTTTCCTATTTTCGTATTTATTATGAGACCTACCACTGCATTACCTCTATCTGAATTTGCGATTATAGTCCTGTGCTCACCTGACAGGAAGTCTTGTTCATCCTGCCACCAAACTCCACTAATCTCCGCTACATCCATCTTTAAACTATTTATTTCCCTTTCTAAATTTTATGACCTACGTGCTCGATTAAGCGATACAACATTACTCGCCCCCCTCCAGTAGAGTACCAGTTTTGTTTATCTTGATTATGACATCTCCTGAGTAGTTATCCCTCCCCCCCCCCCCTGAGTTCCAAAGGGTTCCTGTTTTACCCTCGGAGTATTTAACCCATGAGGATGTCTTTTATCACATAAACCATACATGTCCTCGAGGAAAATAACGGCTGTGTTGCCCTTTACTTTCAGCCCTTCGAAGTTCCAGCAGAGCTACAAAGCCAGATCAATCAGTCAGTTATCCGGGTTGTTACTTCAGCAACTATTGAAAAGCCTGTTGCCCCTCTTCAGGAACCACATGTCTGTCTGAAGCTCTCATCGTCTACCCTTCCGTTGAAGTTGCACCTGCTGTACGGCTATGTGTACCGCCAAGCCACGCAAGCCGCCCAACAAAGGTCCATGGTTTATGCTGCAGAAGCACCAATACGTAAAACTATGTAAGCATGTGCTAACAAAGAAAAGACAGACAAGAAATTGATGAATAGTGATAAGAGTCAGTAGTAGTTGACACGAGTTACCTCATACAAGCTTCACAATTATATTCGCACATGTTATTGCTGGTGAATGTGTTAAAAAGTAACATACTCAGTTTATTCCATAATCAATAAACAATCAGACAAACTGAAAAGTAGGAACAAATGTAGACTACATTCATAAAGGGAAAACCAAATTAATATGAACGAAATATGTTACATCTACTCGTCCTCAAAGAGTGTCTTAAAAGGGAAACATATCTATCCTAGAATTGTGTCAGTATTATAGATTTGTTCCTGTTTAATACTATTTAGGAGTGACAACCGTACAAAATGTATGGTATTACACATACGGATAGCATGTCAGTTATATGGACAGGACAGGAACAACATTATTGCAATCAGATGATCGCTTAAATATTTATATCTTCTACATCTTCGTCCCTCTGGTTATTTTTTTATTTTTTGTCCTCTGCAGAGGTGTCGAGTACATTGATAGTCTTTCGTATATACACTCCTGGAAAATGAAATAAGAACACCGTGAATTCATTACCCCAGGAAGGAGAAACTTTATTGACACATTCCTGGGGTCAGATACATCACATGATCACACTGACAGAACCACAGGCACATAGACACAGGCAACAGAGCATGCACAATGTCGGCACTAGTACAGTGTATATCCACCTTTCGCAGCAATGCAAGCTGCTATTCTCCCATGGAGACGATCGTAGAGATGCTGGATGTAGTCCTGTGGAACGGCTTGCCATGCCATTTCCACCTGGCGCCTCAGCTGGACCAGCGTTCGTGCTGGACGTCCAGACCGCGTGAGACGACGCTTTATCCAGTCCCAAACATGCTCAATAGGGGACAGATCTGGAGATCTCGCTGGCCAGGGTAGTTGACTTACACCTCCTAGAGCACGTTGGGTGGCACGGGATACATGCGGACGTGCATTGTCCTGTTGGAACATCAAGTTCCTTTGCCGGTCTAGGAATGGTAGAACGATGGGTTCGATGACGGTTTGGATGTACCGTGTACTATTCAGTGTCCCCTCGACGATCACCAGAGGTGTACGGCCAGTGTAGGAGATCGCTCCCCACACCATGATGCCGGGTGTTGGCCCTGTGTGCCTCGGTCGTATGCCGTCCTGATTGTGGCGCTCACCTGCATAGCGCCAAACACGCATACGACCATCATTGGCACCAAGGCAGAAGCGACTCTCTTCGCTGAAGACGACACGTCTCCATTCGTCCCTCCATTCACGCCTGTCGCGACACCACTGGAGGCGGGCTGCACGATGTTGGGGCGTGAGCGGAAGACGGCCTAACGGTTTCCGGGACCGTAGCCCAGCTTTATGGAGACGGTTGCGAATGGTCGTCGCCGATACCCCAGGAGCAATAGTGTCCTAAATTTGCTGGGAAGTGGCGGTGCGGTCCCCTACGGCACTGCGTAGGATCCTACGGTCTTGGCGTGCATCCGTGCGTCGCTGCGGTCCGGTCCCAGGTCGACGGGCACGTGCACCTTCCACCGACCACTGGCGACAACATCGATGTACTGTGGAGATCTCACGCCCCACGTGTTGAGCAATTCGGCGGTACGTCCACCCGGCCTCCTGAATGCCCACTATACGCCCTCGCTCAAAGTCCGTCAACTGCACATACGGTTCACGACAACGCTGTCGCGGCATGCTAGCAGTGTTAAAGACTGCGGTGGAGCTCCGTATGCCACGGCAAACAGGCTGACACTGACGGCGGCGGTGCACAAATGCTGCACAGCTAGCGCCATTCGACGGCCAACACCGCGGTTCCTGGTGTGTCCGCTGTGCCGTGCGTGTGATCATTGCTTGTACAGCCCTCTCGCAGTGTCCGGAGCAAGTATGGTGGGTCTGACACACCGGTGTCAATGTGTTCTTTTTTCCATTTCCAGGAGTGTATCTTAAAAGTTATCCTGTCGTCCTATCCGTTTTTCTAATTAGTAATCGCCGCATATTCCTCTCCTCGACAATTCGGCGGTGACCTTTCCCACATATTGTTTAACCACACTATTCTCAGTAATAGACGATTGCTCAATGTTCGATGTCAGAGGCAGGCGATACGAGCCTTCGAAGTGAAAGAAACGTGCGCCGGCAATTCCTGGCTAACAATCAGAGAATAGAAGGGTCGTGATCAGCAGACACTGCGCCGTGGTCGTGGCTCCAGTTCCTGGCGTTTTCACACCGTGTAATGCAATGAATGACTGTTGATGTCGATCAATTCGTCGGGCGACAACGTTAAACTCGGCTGCACCCTTGGTGCTGTACGAGAGGTGTAGGCTGTGTTTCGACTGTGTATTTCACGCTCTCAATTCGGTACATCACGTGCAAAACAACTCAACATTTCTCTGTAAAAATACGCATAACATTAATTCACAAGCGCTGATTCACACACAATACGATAGTAATCCACAAGACACAGATACACATTTAACAGCTCACAACATGTCAGCGGAAGGTCGCAGAAAACCGTCTACTGAAGGTTGTGGTGTATGATGGCAAGTTGAATTCTTGTTTTTTCTCTTCGTATGTTAAATGCTTCACGTTATTCTGGGATATCAGTTACTGATAGATGATAAATTTTACGTGGCAGTGTTAAGTGGATTTAAAACGACGAATGCGGTTTTAAATAGAAAAATAAGGAAAAACCATAAAAAGAAACACGTTTTAATTTCAACATGTGCCAGTTGTTCTTGTTGTGGTCTTCAGCCCATAGACTGGTTTGATGCAGCTATCCATGCTACTCTAATCCTTGCAAGCTTTCTTTATCTCCGAGCAACTACTGCAACCTACTTCACTCTGAATCTATTTAGTGTATTCATGCCTTGGTCTCCCTCTACAATTTTTACCCTCCACGCTATCCTCAAATACTAAATTGGTGATCCCTTGATGTCTCACAATATGTCCTACCAACCGATCCCTTCTTCTAGTCAAGTTGTGCCACTGATTCCCCTTCTCTCCAATTCTATTCAGTACCTCCTCATTAGTTACGTGATCCACAATCTAATCTTCAGAATTCTTCTGTAACACCACATTTCGAAAGCTTCTATTCTCTTCTTGTCTAAACTATTTATTGTCCACGTTTCACTTCCATACAAGGCTACACTCCATACAAACACTTTCAGAAACGACTTCCTGGCACTTAAATGCATACTCGATGTCAACAAATTTCTCTACTTCAGATGCGCTCTCCTTGACATTCCCAGTCTACATTTTATATCTTCTCTACATCGACCATCATCAGTTATTTTGCTCCCCAAATAGTAAAACTCATTTACCACTTAAAGTGTCTCATTTCCTAATCTAATTCCCGCAGCATCACCCGATTCAATTCGAGCACATTCAGTTATTCTCGTTTTGCTTTTGTTGATGTTCATCTTATATCCTCCTTTCAAGACACTGTACATTCCGTTCAACTGCTCTTCCAAGTCCTTTGCTGTCTCTGACAGAATTACCATGTCATCGGCGAACTTCAAAGTTTTTATTTCTTCTCCGTGGATTTTAATACCTACTCCGAATTTTTCTTTTGTTTCCTTTAATGCTTGCTCAATATACAGATTGAATAACATCTGAGACAGGGTACAACCCTGTCTCATTCCCTTCCCAAACACTGCTTCCCTTTCATGTCCCACGACTCTTATTACTGCCATCTGGTTTGTGTACAAATTGTAAATAGCCATTCCTTCCATGTATTTGACCCCTCCCGCCTTCAGAATGTGAAATAGAGTATTCAAGTGAACACTGTCAAACGCTTTCTTTAAGTGTACAAATGCTAGAAAAGTAGGTATGCCTTTCCTTGGTACATCTTCTGAGATGAGTCGTAGGGTCAGTATTGCCTCACGTGTTCCAATATTTCTACAGAATCCAAACTAATGTTCATCTAGATCAGCTTCCACCAGTTTCTCCATTCGTCTGGAAAAAATTCGTCTTAATATTTTTGCAGCCGTGACTTATTAAACTGATAGGTCGGTAATTTTCACACCTGACAACACTTGCTTTCTTTGGGATTGGAATTATCATATTCTTCTTGAAGTCTGAGGGTATTTCATCTTTCCCATACATCTTAGTCGCCAGATGGTAGAGTAAAATCAGGACTGGCTCTCCCACGGCTATCAGTAGTTCCACTGGAATGTTGTCTGCTCCCGTGACCTTGTTTCGACTTAGGTCTTTCAGTGCTCTGTCAAACTATTCAAGCAGTATCATATCTCCCATTTCATCTTCTTCTACGTCCTCTTCATTTAGGTAATATAACCATGAAGAACATGGACCTTGCACAGACCCTCCCTATGCTCCTTCCACATTTCTACTTTCCCTTCTTTGCTTAGAACAGGTTTAGCATCTGAGCACTTGATAATCGCACGGGTGGTTCTCTTTTCTCTAACGGTCTCTTTAATTTTTCTGTAGGCAGTATTTATCTTACTCTTAGTGATTAATGCTTCTACATCCTTATATTTGTCCTCTAGCCAACCGTGCGTAGCCATTTTGCACTTCTGTCGATCTCAGTTTTGAGACTTCTGTGTTCCTTTTCGCCTGCTTCATTTACTGCTTTTTTATATTTACTCCTTTCGTTAATGAAATTCAATATCTCTTCTTTCACCCAAGGATTTCTACCAGCCCTCGTCTTTTAACCTATTTGTGCCTCTATTTCATCTCTCAAAGCTACCCATTCTTCTTTTACTGTATTTCTTACCTCCATTCCTGTCAATCGTTTCCTAATGCTCTCTCTGAAACTCTCCACAACCTCAGGTTCTTTCATTTTATTCAGGTCCCATCTTCTTAAATTCCCACCTTTTTGCATTTTCTTGAGTTTTAACCTACAGTTCATAGCCAATAGTTTGTGGAAAGTCTACATCTGCCCCTAACAATGTCTTACAATTTAAAAATTTGTTCCTAAATCTCTGTTTTACAATTATATAATCTATCTGTCTCCAGGCCTCTTCCACGTGTACAACCTTCATTCATAATTCTTAAACCAAGTGTTAGATATGATTAAGTTATGCTCTGTGCAAAATTATACCAGGCAGCTTCCTCCTTCATTCCTTACCCCCATTCCATATTCACCTACTGCTTTTCCTTCTCTTCCTTTTCCTACTGTCGAATTCCAGTCCCCAATCATTATTCAATTTTCGTCACCCTTTACTATTTGAATAATTTCTTTTATGTCACCAGATATTTCTTCAGCCTCTTCGTCATCTGAGGAGATAGTTGGCATGTGAACTTGAACTAATGTAGTGGGCGGGGCTTCGTGTCTATCTTTGCTACAATAATACCTTCACTATGCTGTTCGTAGTAGCTTACCCGGGCTTCTATGTTTTTATTCATTATTAAACCTACTCCTGCATTACCCCTATTTGATTTTGTATTAATAACCCTGTACTTACTTGACCAGAAGCCTTGTTCCTCTTGCTACCGAATCTCACTAATTCACACTATACCTAACTTTAACCTATCCATTTCCCTTTTTAAATTTCCTAACATACCTGCCCGATTAAGAGATCTGACATTCCACGCTCCGATCCGTAGAACGCCAGTTTTATTTCTCTACATAACGACGTCCCCCTGAGCAGTGCAACTCGGTGATCCGAATGGTAGACTATTTTACCTCCGGAATATTTCACCCAAGAGGACCCCATCATCATTTACTGACACAGTAGAGCTCCATGCGCTCGGAAAAAATTTCGGCTTTAGTTTCACCTTGCTTTCAACCATAAGCAAGTACCAGCACAACAAGGCCGTTTTGGTTTATGTAACAAGGCCAGATCAATCAGTCATCCAGAATGTTGCCCCTGTAACTACTGAAAAGGCTGCTGCCCCTCTTTAGGAACCACACATTTGTTTTCCCTCTCGATAAATACCCCTCCGTTGAAAATGCATCTACGGTACGGCTAAAGCCTCCCCATCACCGAGACATGAGAGGGTAACATTCGTTAATTGCGTACAATGTTTCCGTTCCAGGTTATAAACTTATCTCAATATGATGACTATCTTCATCCATGATAGCCTGGAACGGCACTACGGATACTATTTCATAATTTATCGCAATACTTTTCGAACTGTTGGCCACAGAATGTTCAGCTGTCGTGATACAGCTCGTGCACTGCCTGATGATCGAACATTGCATCCAGCATTATTAGGAGTGGGAACAGTAACTTCTTTAACAATCTGTGGCGCAACTGGCGGTCGGTCTCTCCCAGGAGCAAGTCCCAAATCGCCACTTAATTCCAACTTCCAAACCACTTTCATCAACCCCGAAGCAGGGCGGGAACATACTCGTATTCCTCATCAACGTGAGCCTGGACTAGATGAGCAGGGCTTTCCTCACAAAGCAGTTTTATCAAAACAAGACCACTAGTGCAACTGTAATGCACCCTGGTGCTTGTGTTACAACCCTACATCGCCGTAACAGAACCGCTGCTTAAGTTTAATTACAGCCGACGTGCACTTCAGTAACATTCTCTAGCTGCTGTGTAATGACTCTCGACAGCTTTTCCTCTTGGTGTCGTGTTTGTCATCTTACGACAAATTCACGGAACAGAAAGCGATACTATATGCACACCTCTTTAAGATATCTCAAAGTGGATACCTTCTTTAAATTTAGCTTCTGCAAAATATTCTGCTGGTATCTGATATTTTAACAACTGCAACTGCAAATGAGTTTTCATCACATAAAAATGTCACTGTGTTATGGCCTCGTCCTGCATGAATATAGGATTGTCCCTTCTCCCCCGTACCCATTTAACTCACATTGGAACGGAATTGTAATGTAGTGCTGGAATATCACGTAATGAAACTAGAATCCGAAAACTGAAATAAACATTTTGCATTGTACAGCAACATATAATTAGTACCACTGCCACTGAATTCTCTTGTCACGTAACGTAACTGAAAGTCATTCACGGAGGAATTTCAAGGTAACAGATTGTCTAGAACATGATTTCGCAGTGTTACAATAAATTCTCGGCAGATGCACCGTAATGAAGGACCTATTATTTAAGATTAGCCCAAAAACTGCTTATCGACAGCAACGCCACACACCGTCAGGTGGCTTGCGGAGTATGGGTGTAGATGTAGATGAACGTTCAGTGTAGTTAGGGACTATTGTTTGTGGTGTTATTACGAAATTATTTTATTACGTTAATACAATAGATAATACTAATGAGACCATGGTTTAAACGATGAGTTAGTAAAGCGTACTTATTGGCTATCTCGCTTTGTGACAGCCACAGCAGTGCGACAGCTAGTGCTTCTTCAGCTGGGCGAGAGATGGCAGCAGCTACGACTCCAGAAACTCGAAATCTATTTCGTAGCGCAAATCCCACGTGTTTGTTTTAAACAGCACCATTTCCGTCATTAGCTTGTGGCACCAGCCTCTTGGTATGTCTAGCACGGAAAGAAGCTTGCACCATAGTATTCGCTTCTGGGCAGATATTAGCAGACGTATGTCCGTAAGCAAGGTGGAGCAGTGATTAGCACCCTGGACTCTCATTCAGCAGGACCACGGTTCAAACCCGCGTTCGGCCGTTCTAATTTAGGTTCTCCGTGATTTCCCTAAGTCGTTTCAGGCAAATGCCGGGATGGTTCCTTCGAAAGAGAACGGCCGACCTCCTTGCCTAATCCGATGGGAGGGATGACGCTGCTGGTTGGTTCCCTGCCTCAAATCAGTTAACGAACCTATGTCTCTTATTATACTCTGAAATATAGTCTTTAGCAGAATCGTCTTTATTCGTCTTCGCCTTAGTAGGACTGCGGTAACCACTTCTCTCGTGCTTGTAGTTCTTCTCGTGAGACAGTATTTGTGTGCGGGTGGAATTTGGTTGGTGGTTGTCCAACAGCGTGCTTTGAATCAGTCTGTGATTTAGTAAAAAATATTGCATTACCATTTGCAGTTATTAACTTAAGATGAATAATGATATAATAAGAACGATCATTCTTCTCACAGAAATAACATGATGTCATCTAGAAAGTGGCCAACAATAAAACTTTTTTAAATCTTATCCTAAGATTTAGGCATACGTTATATAGTTAAAACAATGTTGCTTTTGCTCACAAATGAATTTACATAAAATAAAGTAGCAACAAGCGCAATGGGTCACTAGAGTCATCTTTCGTCCATGTCTATCACAACCTGCACCGTACCTGCACCTGCGCTGTAGAAAACAGTACAACAAAATCTACGTAGACATACAACATCTTCTACAGAACCTGCACGGTAAATTCATAACATTTTTCAAAACAACAACAATACCCAAACGACTTCTATAGATCTCGGTACACCACGCCGCTCTCTACTTGGATCAAATCTCTGACAACTACTAACCCCTGACAGCCGGCCGAGTGGCCGAGCGGTTCTAGGCGCTACAGTCTGGAGCCGAGCGACCGCTACGGTCGCAGGTTCGAATCCTGCCTCGGGCATGGATGTGTGTGATGTCCTTCGGTTAGTTAGGTTTAAGTAGTTCTATGTTCTAGGGGACTGATGACCTGAGAAGCTAAGTCCCATAGTGCTCGGAGCCATTTTAACCCCTGACAACTGCAATTGGGGCACACGCAAATCCTCACGTGTGTTACGCTGCACACTATATTGCCGTATCATACTATCCACCGTTCTTCCTCCCTGTCTGTACACTACCTTCTGCGCACTATGAAGACGACACCACTTGATACCAAAACTTGTGAACGGTGTCTGCGTTATAGCTGGACATGCCCCACACTGGCAATTGTAGTGCCCCACTGGTGTTTCCAAGATACTCTCAGCTTTCGAGCGTTTTCTTCCCCAGGTTCTGATTTGCTGCCAGCTCATCGTCTCTTGCAAAAATGCGTTCCCTGGCAACACCTATGGGTAAAACGAATGGATTATGGAATCTTTCTCTAGCTAGCATCAAAACGAAGTCACAATGTAGCCCAAAAGCTGGCATCTTGGTTATCATACACACACACACAATTAACATGTACATATCTCTGTATTTTATATGCGAGTCCTATATTCTTCATGCATGTGGTCTGCGTATGCAGCACTAGTGAAACTGAAAAGTTCTATCCGTGTAGCATACATGGTGTAACGCACAAGAGACCCTCAAATTATTTATGTCGACATCAAAATTATCAGTTTTACTTATTAAAGAACATGCAGACCGACAGTGCATGCAATCACATCGAGTGTTATCGCATTCTACATTCGTCCATCTTACATTTCAATATGAACCTGACATTGCATATTCCATGCGTCCGAAAATACTTATCAATGAAATGGACAAAGAATGCCATTATTGTCATACACTAACATTGAAACAAGAGGGACCCGGCTACTCTTTCGCCTCAGGCGACGTCGTACTATCAGCGTTGAATTCATCACCCAGACCACTGAAAGTGGTTATCAATGGTGTGACTCCGGCTTCAAAATTATTTTCAAGTAAAGTTTGTACATTCAGTTCGTGCTTCCAAATGACATCTTTTGGTGCAACCAACAATGTTCAGAGCAAGGACAGTCGAAATTTTGAATCAACATTCAAAATTCAAACCCTGGTTCACCAAAATATTGGCTCTTTAATGGGAATTCACTATGCGAACTCGAAATTAATTCAAATTTACTTCATGGACAATGAACAATAACGTGTGGACATAAGATGCCATTACAATCACATCGAACATATTGAGGAATGGCACCTTTAAGACATTTTTATTCAGTCACAATTATTTGTTTCGATTGTTCAAAACAGTGTCAAGCTGTTTACTCAGAGAAATTCACGCGCTGATCATCAAAGCCGACAAAGAGCCAGCAGAAGAAGAGCCTGCCGGTCAGATCAATGCACCCACTATAAAGGAAGTCGCTATTGCTCTAAATAACGATCAACTTGAGCGTCGAGACATCAGATTCCAGCTCAGAGACAACACATTTCAGGCGATTGCGGACGCATTATTACTCTACAGTATCCAGTGTTATTTCTGGGAAGCACAGAATGGATATCAATTTAATATGAAACAGCGGAATTCACTGACAGGTAACCAAATTTCAAATGAAAGATGTATATGTCTCTTACAGTGTTCGTTTCAAAATCTAATCATTTATTCGTACTTTCTAGGTGACAAAGCCAACAAAACTGTCAGCGCAGTGAACTATTATCATACAGGATGACGATTCTGCGCAATCGAGACAATCACATTCTCAAATAACGGTAGCTGTTTCGTTAGCACTTGGGTCATGTATGCCAGGATCGAGAGCGAAAAATTGCTTCGCAACTACTTTAATGAAGGCAGCAGCGTCCGGAGAAATATATTCATTTAAGAAAGGTTATTGTCGGTAACACAGACAGAAATTTAATTATCAACGATACCGAAAATGTGTTTATACTTCCATCCACATTTATTGGCAGTCCACAGCATACGCAGGAATACGTACAAGATGCTACGACTCTCGTATACGTTTGTGAACAACTGGATTCATTTATAACCTTCAGATGCAATCCCAAATGGAAAGACATAGAAACTTCGTTATTGCCAGGTCAATCAGCAATACATTGGCCCAACATTATCGCTCGTGTGTTCAAGGAAATATTACAGGCATTGTTTAATTTAGTTACCATTTTTTTAGCCTTGAGGTCTACGCATGGCTTTCCGGATGGGAAGGAGCGCATGGTCCTCGGCACGAGTCCATCCCGCGGATTTGTGTCGAGGTCCGGTGAGCCAGCCAGTCTGCGCGGATGGTTTTTAGGCGGTTTTCCACGGAAACATAGGGGTTACACTCGTCTGGTGTCAGACGTTACCTGAGGAGAGGAGGGGGGGGGGGGGGGGTGTCCACTGTGGGCGCCACCGAACCGCACAATAACCCTGAAAGAGTGGTTCGTAGCCGGGCGGCGGAGGGGTGAAGTGGACTGCAGTATTTGTCTTGGGGTTGTGGACCACTACGGGTGCGGCAGGGATGGAGTCTCTCCGTCGTTTCTAGGCCCCCAGTTAACATACACTACATACAATACAATCAGTTTTTACGTTTTCTTACCAACGTGTTGATGGTTGTATTCGATTGAGTGACAAAAATTAGATTTATCACACACACACAGTTTGATATCACTGATCGACAAAATACGACCAGAAAAAATTAAGAACATTATTTGCGCTGAAATACCAGATAGTTCAATTGAAGAAGAATTTTTCCACATTTTTAGAGTTCGTGCAGAATAAGAAGAGCGGCAGTTGCGAAATCGTTAGTGGCAGCGTCGGGAGAACGGTAGTGGTGGGAGTTAGGGTAGGCGCTGTAGGGGAAATTCCGAGCGCTGGAGGCGAATTGCCGCTATTAACTGAAGCCTACGTTCATAAATTTTGTAATGTTAAGTGGAGCCCTTCCATACTATCACTTGCATGGGGACCATCCAAAAGGATTTACTGTCACCTATGCGGTGGTTAGTATGTAAAATGAATTACGCTGAAAATGCAACTAAAGCAGCAATTTATTTTCGCCTGGCTTGTTAACCATTTGTAACTTTCAGAGAAGTATCACTAGTGGGGAATTTTCACTAGAACCTAGAATTCTCTTGTTGCTATGTTAAAATTTGCTTCTTGCGCCAAAACACACCGGAGTTCACACAGTATCATCTCACTAACATGTGCAGAAGCAATTGCGAGAAAATACTGAAACAGTGGTTTACTAAGTTTACTAATTAAGGAACTGAGGAAAAGTAAGGCCAATAGCTTATGAAAAAGCACATCCCGGGTACAAAGATAAAGGAAAAGTAAGGCCAATAGCTTATGAAAAAGCACATCCCGGGTACAAAGATAAAGGTGTAACCTTCATTTCTGTTGTTCCAAAACTTACAGCATTTCTCGTTCCACCAGCTATACACCACCCTTAAAAAGTCCATTCTTTCATCGAAAAACTCTGTACTTAATGGAATAACACGGTACAGAATGAAGTTTTTCGTAACGATATGGCAAAATCCTCTCCTCCTTGTGTGCTATCGTTTGCCAAAATCTCATTTCGATATCTGGAACAGTTTGTGGAATATGAGGAATACTGTGAATATTTCATTGTGTGCCACATCAGTTCAATTTCTCGAGAGATAGACCTCCACCCAAATCCAAAGGAAACTCCAGTATGTAAAGTAAATTTCATAGATAACAACATATTATGTACTTAAACGCCAATGTAACAATAACTATGACCAAACGAATTAATGGGCACGTCATCATGAGGCCGACACATAAAGCTGTAAGTAACGCAGAAATGGAACTTTCCACCAAATAGTTCCTGTGAAATCGTTTGAGAAATATTTTCATGGCGTGCGGCTCCGTCATCGCAGCGCAGACAGGCAGACAGTGTTGGCCTCCCCTTTCGAACAAACGAATTCGCCCAGCGCTTTGGACGAAAATTGGTCATTACGCATTGGCCACCATATCCTGTGCAAAATTAACCACGAACATGATCCATCGACGTTGCGGTGATTTGAAAACTACAGTGCCGTGTATGGACAATGGAAAATGTACTAAGCGTTTTCTAAAACATTTTGTTAACGACACTAATGCGAACATTGAAGGTTATCCATTGTATCGTCATAGAAACACACTCCATCGACGTCACTCATTTATAATACAAATGTCAGACAGTAACAATTAGACTGAAATTGACAATCAGTGGGTAGTGCCATATTCGCCTCTATTGCGAAAACTTTTAAAGCTTACATTATTACGCGGTTTTGCAGTTCTGTTAAGCCAGTTAGATACATTTACAAATACGTTCATAAGGGCAGCGACCTGACAGTATTTGCAGTCCAAAATGTAAATGAAATCGATAGAATAACGAGCCACCAGAGGGGAAGACATCAGCAGCAACGAATTTGTTTGGAGCATTCGGATTTATTCCATAGACGATCGAGACCCATATGTCACGCATATGGCCGTGCATTTTGAAAACGGTTAACGTGTTTGTTTCACACAAGACAATGCTCTGCAAAGAGCATTCAATGCACAAAAAAAACCGCATTGACTGCATTCCTCGAAACATGCAAACGAACAGATATTTTTCGCCAACTCGCGCTTATATTGTTTTATTCCGACGTGCCACATTTTCACATTGAATAAACCATCAAAGAAATGGGAGCCATGCAAGCGAGATGACCCCGTTCCAGCATTTCGTGACATTTTTAAGACACATACATTAGGCCGACATACAATAGGCCGATTGTACACTGTTCACCCAAATCGATGTGAGTGCTATTTTTGCGTAAATGTTCAAGCACGAATGTCTTTCGAATGTTTACCAACTGTCAACGGCCATAGCACGACACATATCACGACGCGTGGCGCGACCTGTAATTGCTGGAAAACGACTATTATTGCGACATTACGCTTGCAGACGCATCATCTGATTCTTCACCGCATCAGATTCGCCAATTGTTCGCCATTTTGTTGAACATGAATTCCGGCACATTCATCGAATCTGTGGGATAAAAAGAAAAGTTGTAACCTCCCAACAGTTTATTTCCGTAACCTCGCAATAAAAATCTGACTAACATGCCAATGAAAATGTGACTCATATATAACCTTTCAATAATTAACTGACTGTGAATCTAAACTGGTAAATCTAGACGTCAGCAATACTGCGTCATGGCCCTGAAAAGTCATTCTGAATAAACTGAAAATTCTTACCTCAATTAAGCCGCCGGATAATGCGTATATATCTGCTCGTATAAGAAATTTTTCTGGCACAGCCCAGTGCAATGTTGGCCGCTAGATTTGTCATGTATAAAAGGAAACAACTGATTTTTCTTTACGATGATCGGGATGACCATGGATAGGACAAATTAGTAAAATCTTTAAATTCAGATGAATGAATGTCAAAAGTTAATATTATAAGAAAGATTATTATTAAAGGATTTAAAAGAAAAACATTTACATGATACTTGATAGAATAATAGTACAAAATCAGTTGTTACAAATTACATTTGCGCGCGGCTATGAGTAGTAATGGTCATTAACATTCTCTTGAAGCATTAAATAGAACACCGCGAGGTTGAGTGGCAATACTCGTCTTTTCGGCGGCCCCAAATTGTTGTTATCCAGCGATTTTCAGGACCTGTCATTTCACGTAAGCGAATGAGAATAGCCCATGTTTGAAGTTATTCAATTTGCGCCGCAGTGTACAGGCTTTGCCAGTGGCCATAAATGTGTGTGTGCAACTGCAAAACGGTGCATCAGGAAACACATTCTCCAAAAGTTTACTGGATATTGGTGTTAGAAAAATTTATTTGCATGAAGGTACGCAATTAATTGAATCGCCAGACAGTTTATGCAACATCGCTGCTTCTAAAATCAATTAATCGAAAGTGTATTCCCTGGTTATTCGATCAGTACATCAACCACACATGGATCAGTGAAAGAAGAGATATTGGCAACTAAAAATGTCGATGTTGATTAAATCAATATCCAAATACGACAAACATTGGCCGGCGAATTGTTGTAATTCAAATTGGTACACACTGTGAGTGATGTAAACGAATATGTTAGTTAACACACTGAACTCTTAAATTCACTCGATTTGCATGGAGTGCCACAACGTAATTTGTACTAGAAAATTGGTTCACCAATCATTTTATTTCGAAATTTATATCCACCGGAACTGTGCAATGCCACGCAACTGGTGATCAAACGAACTATTGGAAATCTCATAGAAGCGACAATACTGAATTGAAAATTCACAGGAGAGAGTATATTGCTGCCACAAATTCAACTGATACCTACATACGCATTAATTCTGTTCAAGCGCTTGCAATATCCTTTTAATTTGGTCTTTCAATTATATAAACAAGACCCAAGGCCAAAAATTGGTCATATGTTACTGAATCTGGAATATCCATGTTTCACATGCAGACAATTTTACATTGCCTGTTCATGGGTAGACAGACCACCAGACCAGTACATTTACACATCAGAAGAAGGAATAACCAAAAATATTTTTTGCACATTAGCATTACGATGAATTCATTTCAACCGTTATTATTACTTAGGTTAGATCTCATAGATCAACAACATTCATTATTTAGATTTAAGAGATATACTTTACTTAATTTTGTCTCTTGTTAACTAATTAAATTAAGATATTTGAGGTATTTTATTACATTAAATAAAAGATTTTATTTACAGACATACAGAGTGATTATAATTAAAGTTAAACTTTCAGACTGCTGTAGAAATAACACTACTGGTCAAAATGATGTCTAATTTGCAACGGAATATTAAGGGAGGAGAGGGAAAACGTAAGAAAAGCACGAATCTCATCGGTTTTTAATTACCATGAGGCCAAAAATCGCACAAAAATCATCAATCAAAATCGAATCCGATTATTAATTTCCGTGTGACTGGCGCAAAACATGTTCAGCATGCTATCCGTCAAGTTGAAATCGAGAAACAGCATGTTCCAAGTCTGATCGAAGTGTTTGCAATCGGAACACTGGAAACATCTTTCAGATAGTCCCACAGCCAGAAGTCACAAGGATTAAGATCAGGTGATCGGGACGGCCAGGCTGTAGGGACATGGCGGCTTGATAATTATAGCATTTCCGAAATAGCGCTTCAGCAGCTGCTTAACTGAATTTGCAATTTGCGGAGGTGCACCATCTTGCACAAAAATGATCCCATCCACACGTCCACGCTGTTGGAGAGCTGGAACGACGTGGTTGAGCAAAAGACACACATAGCGCTTTCCAGTGACGCTTCAGGCAACAGAACCGGAAGTACATGTCTCTTCGAAAAAAAATGGCCCTGTGATAAATGATTCCGTAAACCCGCGTCACACAGTGACCTTTTTAGGATGAAATGGTACTGGTTGATTTGAGTGTGGATTTTCTGTTGCCCATATTCGACAATTCTGTATATTGACATATCCTGTCAGATGGAAGTCTGTCCACAAAATGTTCCATGGCCAGTAATTGTCCACTTCCATGCGAGCAAGAAATTCTAAAGCAGGCAGGTTAACAGCAAGCAACTCGTGCACATGGGTAATTTTTTATGTATAGCAAAGAAGGATGTTTCGTAGAATTTTACGCAGCGTGCTCACGCGTATGTTCAATGTTGAGCAATTCTCCGTGCACTACACGTTTGCACACCACCACTCGTCTCCTGCTGCACTGCTGTGGCCACTGACTCCTCCCTCTACCAGGTTGCTCACCAAAAGAACAAGTCTTTTGGAATTTCCGAATTATTTTCTCCAGACGCACGGCAGTCATCGGACCAACGCCTTTTCTCACACCCTTCAGTATCCGGAACTTCTGCAGCATATTAATTACACAGGTGAGATATTGTGCAGTGTGTGTGTGTGTCTAAGGTTTATTAAAACTTCCTGTCAATACTGTATCAACCTGTCCTAAAATTGTATCAACTTACCCCCAAAACGGAATCAACTTCTCTCACATGGGTTGTTGAAAAAACGGAAGGGTCGTGCTCATTAATATGGGGTTGTGTGTCCACATTTCGCCTTTATGACGATGTGACCTCTATTAGGGAAACTTATTCCAAAATTACGTACAATATTTCCATATCTGTCTCATTATCACCAACAATCAGTATATTTCATCTTTCTAATTTATACATCACAATTAATTAACGACCCCTCTATCTGTCTGTATCTGTGTTCATCTGTCTCTCTCTCTCTCTCTCTCTCTGTCACATACTCTCTTTCAGTAACTTTTTAATACTTTTTTTTAATGAGGCAATGACATTATAATACGTTACAGAGGAATAAGATGAATTCAAGGCCGCTTTAAGAAAATGGTGGATAGTTTTCAAGCATAGTTCAAATTATCATAATGGCTAAAGGTGGACACTAACCCTGTAATAAAGTCCACAACGCATTCCGTTTCTTGAAGTTTATGTCAATGAACTACTGATCCATTTAATTCTTTAGACAGTCTGTGTGAATGAATTTTCAACCCATTCCATTTTTTAAAGTCTATGTGGATGAAATTGCATCGTGTTACATTGCACAAGTGAAATTCTGACTCGTTACTTTTTACTAAACACACTGTATGTATGAAACTCCACCACTTTTCGTTTTCCAAATGGTCTGTGTTAATGAAATTTTTATCTGTCCCATTTTTTAAAAGAAAAATTATGTTCCAATACGATTTTTTTAAACAGTCTGTGTGTACGAAATTGCAATTCCGTTCTGTTTGTATGAAAGCCTCCATTGGACTTCTGATAACTATATTTGTAATTGACATCATTGGCTCCATGTGATAAAACACGTTGATGCAGTTTTGGGGGCAAGCTGGTGTGGTTTGGAGCAATTTGCCGTAGATGAGAGGTTCCTAGATAACAGAACGCAGCATGTCAATGGACAGAAGACTTCCGAAGTAAGAGTGATTTCAGGGGTGCCGCAGGGGAGTGTCATAGGACCGTTGCTATTCACAATATACATAAATGACCTGGTGGATGACATCGGAAGTTCACTGAGGCTTTTTGCAGATGATGCTGTGGTGTATCGAGAGGTTGCAACAATGGAAAACTGTACTGAAATGCAGGAGGATCTGCAGCGAATTGACGCATGGTGCACAGAATGGCAATTGAATCTCAATGTAGACAAGTGTAATGTGCTGCGAATACATAGAGTCAAGCAGTATATTGCTCCCTCCTATGTATATCTCGCGAAGAAACCATGAGAGATTAGAGCCCACACAGAAGCATACCGACAATCCTTCTTTCCACGTACAATACGAGACTGGAATAGAAGGGAGAACCGATAGAGGTACTAAGGGTACCCTCCGCCACACACCGTCAGATGGCTTGCGGAGCATGGATGTAGAAATCGATGTAATCTGACCGATTTCCCACAGCTCTGCTGCAGAGACACATAACGGTATTCTGAGCTGCCAGTAGCTAGGCCAGACCTTTCCTCTACCCCTCTCTCACCTCTCTCCTCAACCCGAACTTCCACAATGACAAACCGTTTTCCTTACTCCACCCAGTGCTGAGGGCCAGTGTCAGGTAGCCCTCACTTCATCCACACCCCCGGCTCCTAAACTGGAGTGACTGTGACGTTTTGAGATTCATGCACACAGGTTCGTCGTTGAGTACACCATCGCAGGCGCTCCTGTCTGTGATGCAGTGTCAAGGGTAGCAGCAGCCATGGTCTCCAAGCTGATAGTCCATGCTGCTGCAAAAGTCGTCGAACTGTTCGTGCAGATGGTTGCTGTTTTGCAAACGTCCCCACTGTTGACTCAGGGGTCGAGACGTGGCTACACCATCCGTTACAGCCATGGGGATAAGATGCCTGTTATCTCGACTGCTAGTGATACGAGGCCGTTGGGATCCAGCACTGTGTTCCGCATTACCATCCTGGACCCACCTATTCCATATCCTGCTAACAGTCATTGGATCTTGACCAGCGCGAGCAGCAATGTCGCGATACGATAAACCGAAACCGCGATAGGCTACAATCCGACCTTTTATCAAAGTCGGAAACTCGATGGTACGCATTTCTCCTCCTTACATGAGGCATCACAAGAACGGTTCACCAGGCAACGCCGGTCAACTGCTGTTTGTGTATGAGAAATCGGTTGGAAACTTTCGTCATGTCAGCGCGTTGTAGGTGCTGCCCCCGGCGCCAACCTTGTGTGAATGCTCTGAAAAGCTAATCATTTGCATATCACAGCATCTTCTTCCTGTCGGTTAAATTTCGCGTCTGTAGCACGTCATCTTCGTGGTGTAGCAATTTTAATGGCCAGTAATTTAGTTTCTCTCAGATTCATGAATAACAGACTCTTTCTCTGAAAAACTCAACTGCTCGCCACTATGCCTCACATAAAAATGCCGCAGTTCTGCGCGACTGACCAGCGAGTCAACCACAGATAAAACTAAACACGAGTCAAGGATCTTGCTCACTACTTATGCAGTGCACTCGTACATCTCTGTCCCAGTACAGTAAACGTGAATGATTTACAATAACAGAAAACATTTGAGAATCTTACGCTGTAATAAAGAACAGATTTTATGAGTTTGTATTAAATTACTAATAGTCTATGAGTCATTAACAGGCAATAAAACAAAAACTGCTATAATTAAGCGTTGAGAGCATACTGCTTTCCGAGATTTGTGTTCTTATTATAATTTTACTTCAAATTTCCTTGCTTTGAGCGCAGAAAAAGCATTGATAATGTCACTGAAGTCACATTTAGCAGATCTATCGCATACTACGACAAGGTAGCTGAATTTTACAGTCTGATGCAGCTGTACTTAAGCGGTTTATCGTCTTTAAGTTGCTAAAACTGCGTTGAAACTGTCATAAATATTCTCAAACCTAATTTGATGTTTGGATAAGGAATCTCGTAATACATACTTTCAAAGAAAATTCAAAACGTCCAAATGGGGAATTCTCTTCACCACTTCCTTCTGCTGGAATTTTAAAGCAACTGTTTCGTTAACTAGCTCTGCAGTGTCGATATTTTTACTATATTTGGCACAAAAATAAGCTGCATTTTTTCCAAATAAGATACACAGCTCTTATTTAACGCTTTCCTGACAGGAAATTAAAGTGAGATGAAATGGTGTGCAGTGATATGTTTTCCGTGCTGTTTAAATGATAAATTACACTGAAAAGCCGCGTTAGATATCTTCTTCCTTCCTTTCTAAAATCGCGTCTCGCCAGTTCGTTTGTCTTTTGGCTGTGTTTTGCATCACGTTTTGTTACTAAATTTTGATGTTATTTGGTAGCCGATTGTTGAAAATAGTGTGTTTACCATTTTTGTAGAGTCTTGGTGCCACACATGTAGTTAGACAAATTTGCAGCATTTCTTGAAAGTTTATGATGTCTTTAACCTCTCGTGCATTTAGTTCAAATCAAAATAAAGTTCAGTATTATATATATTATGATGTCGAGCTGAAGTACCTGTAAAAACAACACGTGATTATTTCGCCATTCTTCCTCATCCGTTTCTATTCCACTTATGAAACGTCCCCTTTGAAAAATTTATACAAGACTGTGCTTAAACTGAAACACAATATTTTTTAGCGCAACGCAATCTGACTTTCAAAAATCCCTACGAAAGAATGGCCCTGAGTAACATTAACCTATACGTTTCGCAAATCACTTACCTCACAAAAATCTTCGTTACTCAAGCTACTGCAATACAGCGAGCACCACTACTGCCAGCTAAATAAAATATTCAAACTACTGAAGGCACTAACTACTGACAGGCATAGTTAGCAAATGAAAGATTTTAATACAGAGCAGACGATGTATTTACCTTAATATTCATAATATATAAATCAGTTCGTGACACCAATTCTTACAAATTTCAAAACTCCGCCATCTCTCTACCCACGTCCACCACTGCTGGCGGCTCACCTCCAACTGCACAACGCTACGCGCTGTTAGCATCCAGCTGCCGCTGCCCAACACTACAATGGCAGACAACAATGCAAACTAAACACAGACTGCGCACGGCACAGCCAGTGATTTTTATACAGAGCGCTACGTGGCGGCGGCGTTACCAATAAAAAAACCTAAACAGCTTACTTACACACTTCTCTCCCCCGCCTTTTGGATACACCTTAACCACTCTTTTCGTAGTCTTTCTTCACTTTTTCTTCCGGATGCTACCATGAAAGAACTCTTTGGCGTCAGTGTTCTTTCATTCTTTTGACGTGCTATATCGATCCTTCTTCAGTTCTGCCGGCACTACAACGAATAATGGATCTGCGTCCTTTGTCTTATGTCCCCATTTCTTACAGGCCATGTCGAGCAATTCTATATACCTTTCTCAAGTGGTCCATATCTGCAGTTCTAAATCTCCTTATACACTGAAGAGCCAAAGAGACTGGTATAGGCATGCGTATCCAAATACAGAGATGTGTAAATAGGAAGAATACGACGCTGCAGTCGGCAATGCCTATGTAAGACAGCCAGAGTATGGCGTAGTTGTTAGATCGGTTACTGCTGCTACAATGGCAGGGTATCAAGATTTAAGTGAGTTTGAACGTGGTTTTATAGTCGGCGAACGAGCGACGGGTAACACCATCTCCGAGGTAGGGCTGAAGTGGGGATTTTTCCGTACGACCATTTCACGTGTGTACGGTGAATATCAGCAATTCAGTAAAACTTCAGTCTCCTGCGCAAAACGGGGCCAGCGACGACTGAAGAGATCGTTCAAAGTGAGAGATATGCAACCCTTCCACAAATTGCTGCAGATTTAAAAGCTGAGCCATCAACAATTGTCAGCGTGTGAACCATTAGTACGAAACATTATCGATGTGGCCTTTCGGAACCGAAGCCTCACTCGTGTCAGCGTGTGAACCATTAGGACGAAACATTATCGATGTGGCCTTTCGGAACCGAAGCCTCACTCGTGTACCCTTGATGGCTGCACGACAAAAAGCTTTACACCTCGTCTGGACCCGGCAATACCGAAATTGGAACGTTGATGATTGGAAACATGTTGCCTGGTGGGACGAATCTCGTTTCAGATTGTATCGAGCGGATGGATGTGTACGGGTATGGAGACGACCTTATGAATCCACAGACTCTGCATGTCAGCAGGTGGCTGTTCAGGCTCCTATACGCTCTGCAATAGTGTGGGACATATGCAGCTGGAGTGATACGGGACCCCTGATACGTCAAGATACGATTCTGACAGGTGGCACGTACCTAAGCATCCAGTCTGATCACCTACGTACATTGATGTCCATTGTAATTTCCGACGGACTTGGGCAATTCCAGCAGGAAAACGCGACTCCCCATACGTCCACAATTGGTACAGAGTGGCTCCAGGAATAATCTTCTAAGTTTCAACACTTACGCTGGCCACCAAACTCCCCAGACATGAACATTATTGAGCATATCTGGGATGTCTTGCAACGTGCTGTTCAGAGGAGATCTCCACCCCCTCGTACTCTCACGGATTTATGGACAGCCCCGCAGGATTCATTGTGTCAGTCCTCTCCAGCACTACTTCAGACATTAGTTGAGTCCATGCCATGTCGGTTGCGGCATTTCTGCGTCCTCGCGGGGGCCCTCCACAATATTAGGCAGGTGTACCAGTTTCTTTGGCTCTTCAGTATATTTCTTTCTACGAGTTCCCTATACTCTACTCATCCCCCCGCCCCCTCCCTAAATTGTTATTGGTACCACGATGTATTTGTAACATCGCGTTTTGACCTTTCAACTCGTTTTTAAGACCAAAGTACAGGATTTAATTTTTTGATACGCACTCTTGCTTGTCTGATTTATTGTTAAAAATCTCTGTCGCATCATCCATCACGTGGTACGATACTACAAAGGTAATCACATACTTTAACTGAATTTTATTATGATGAGAATATTGATGGGCGATCCGTTTTAATCGTTAAAAACGGTTCAAAAGCCAAGATCGCACAAAATATTTTTTATTCAAGACAACCAGTTTCAGCAGTGTTTGCTCCCATCTTCAGGTCTTAAACATCTTTTTGTAGTAAATGGACATGTTTTACTACAAGAAGATGTTCAAGACCTGATGATGAGAGCAAAGACTGTTGAAACAGGTTGTCCTGTATAAAAAAAAAAAACATTTTGTGTGATCTTCGCTTTTGAATAGCTTTCAACAACTTTCACATCTGATGCCTTCTCTCCTCTCCGCAACATAGATATTCCGTCTTTCAAGCACCAGTTTTTTTATATTCTACCAACAACGTCCTAAGTATGTAAGATACATCCACTTCACAGTTAGCTGCAACGATCTGAACATCAGCATATAAAAGTTTATACACACAGTGATTCACTACTTCAGTCCCTAAACGCATGCACGTTCTACACCAGGGAACCAGTATCTTTTTCACGCGCATATTAATGAATGTACGAGACAGTCAGTGTCTTTGTTTCAGTCCTTTAATTATTCTGAAAGCCACTCTAGTAATTTTTTATCCCACTTTAATTACACGTTCTGACACTTACGGCACGATAATTTCTACACATTTTCTTCCTTCCTTTTTTACGTATGGGGATCAGATACGTAAAGTTCCAGTTGGCTATAATTTCCTCCTCATACCACAAACATTTTTTTCATAACTTTCTTTAGTATTCATAGAGAATATTCGGACCTTGGTGGTTTCCCCATATTTATTTGTGTAGGAGCCTTTTGTACTTCTTTCGTGGTTATTTTTCTGTGCATGTTCACTATAACGGTTCTCTCTCTTTTCCCACTTTATTTACTTGACTCTGACCTTTTCTTCTATTAGCAGGCATTCAGAATGCTTCTCCCACTCAATCAGATTGACATTCAGTAGCTGTGCTCTTTTCTTCTGCCTCTTGTCTGACATGAACCATTTTCCATATTGCTGCCACTTTTGTGCACCCCATGCATCGATCAGCTTCCTCGCCTTTATTCTCCGTATTTTATTATTCCTTTACTTCTTTGTTCATTCCAACATAGTGTAAAGTTGCCATCAATGGACCAGTTCTATCGATGGACCTCTATTATATTTTTGTTTGGTCGATATCAGCTGCCATCCAGAGGCGCTGAACCGGCTTACCATTTGGAAAAGTGCCAAAACCTTAGTTCGAAAGTTGCAGGCATGAAAAAAACTGAATTATTTTATATAGCGTCAGGTTAAAATAGAATTTGTATGGTGAGAACATCGATTTTTGATGTGCACTTAGCGTATACCGCTGGTAAGCGAATCTTATCTACTTCTCATGCATGTATTTAGATATTATTATTTACCACTACTTCCTATATAATGGTGTGCGTAGCAGGCGTTAGTGTGTGGCCATTGAACCACTAGTTCCCCTGGAAGGACCAGTGATCCATTCACGGAAACACCGCAAAACTACGTAAGGATATCATCTGCACATGTAGTATTAGGATTGTTTTATTCTACTGGTACGAAATACGGGCAAGAGACCATTCTCGTTCCTCTTATAGGTACATGAGTAAAATTTGAAGTACAAATTTTGAATATCGAAAACAATAGTTGCAATTATATATTTAACAAATGGTGTTAAGTTATTATAGCACGTTAAAATTATTCTACCAAACTGATTTAAAATTATAGTAAGTTATATTTAGTGCCACAAAGAATCATTTGTGAAATATCTGAAACATTTTATTGCTAATGTACGACCTTCGAATGATCATAGGTTTCTTCTCCTCCTTGATGATCATACAACCCACACGAAACATACGGAATGACTGCATCTAGCTCGGGAGGATGGAATGATATTGATTTCTCTCCCAAGGTATACCACGCACATACTGCAGTCTTTATAGGTGTCCCTCTAAAAACCTTTAAGTAGTTACTGCATAGACAAAATGGAAATATGGTTACGAGCACATCCAGAATGTGCAGTGACACAGTTCCAAGTTTCAGCAGTTTTTGAAAAATCATAGGGAGCAACAATTGTAGAAACGGTAATAAATGCATTTACTCATTTTTTAGTCTGCTCAGTGGACAGAGATGTCTTTAAGGGTCATCACTTTTTTGCCTGTAATGCAGTTCATTCTGATCCAGCGAGTAAAGGATCACCGGTAGTGAGAGAGACCACAACCGCCAACAGCAAGACCACCAACAGCCGCAAAGGACATCGGGGAAAATATTGCTTGACCGAGTAGTGTGGCTGTTCTTTGGCAGGTATTTGTCTTATCTCTAAAGCCTTCACGTCACAGAAAGCCAGGCACAAAAAAGTTTTAATACTGTCAAGTTCTTCATACAAGGATAAGTTAGGACGTAGCGCTACACCTCCCACTAACCTAAAGAAAAAGTTGCCTACAGCGAGTCAAACGACACAAGTCGAAAGCACCAGTATCAATACATGGTTTTGTGAAATACGTCAGAATCGATCAGTAGAAGGAAGACATGCTACAACATATGGCATGCAAGAAATGGGTACATGAAAACTGCACTGAAGTCAGGAAGAATACTAAAGTATAGTTATGTTTTAATTGCAAGTAGACTGTATCACTGTGTTATGGAAAAGATTTCGAACTGCCTCATAATATGTTCACAATTGTACGCAGTGATAATTATTTTATAAAGTCATCTAAACTTCACTTAATTTTATAACAATGCCAGTTTATAAGTGTACTGCGCTTCGGTATTGGCTTGATTTAGCTCCTTTAACATTTAGAATCCCCATTCTTCGATTGTATTAAATCTAGGACTGGCAATGGGCAGCACCGAGTCCTGACCACCTCGTTTACACCATGTTTCATAATTTGACAGGACAACGAAAAAGGCAAATCTGCAATACTTGTATTGATTCGTAGATCAATAGGTATTAAGCCGCTCAACTGAAGACATCACGAGTCGTTCCAGAACTTACATTACTTATCATACAGATTCATCACATTACAGTCATGTTCCTTGAAGGTGTTAGAATTGTAAGCGACTAAAACTACATCAGAACTTCTAGCAGAAGCAGAGCCAGAATGGTAATCAGGCCACAGCCAGAGTCAGCCAGAGCTGGCTATTGAACTGCGTGGCCATAGGGAATGACTACGCCAGCAGGAGTGGCAGAGCGGTTCTAGGGGCTACAGTCTGGCACTGCGCGACCGCAACTGTTGCAGGTTCGAATCCTGCCTCGGCCATGGATGTGTGTGATGTCTATAGGTTAGTTAGGTTTAAGTAGTTCCACGTTCTAGGGGACTGATGACCTCAGAAGTGCTCAGAGCCATTTGAACCACTTTTTTTGGAGTGACTACCCGTGTGTCGCCAGATCATGTGTACCATGCCAGGCGAAGCCTCTTTGAAATACTATTACTTGAACCACTACCAGTTAGAAAAGCCAGGCATTACCGCTGTTGCAGATCGTTCAGTGTGACATACACAAGCAGCCACTGCTGAAAAGCCAGCAGAGAGCTGCAGCACCGAATCCCGACGACTTGCCAGCCACATTCATCAGGTTGGGCAATTATGTGATGCTCAGTCTGAGACAGAAGGTGCCATGCGGTTGATGCAGCCATATCTAGCTCAGCTGGATCTCGAGTCCCTACCCGTTGCCTGAGTTCCTGAGCATCTGGAAACCACAGCAACTCGACATTTTTCCATCATCTTGGGAGTATTATGCAAGGCGCCAGTCATCCACATCTAAGCCGAAGTGTGAGTGGAGGGCTTCTGAGCTCTGAGACACTGGAGTGTGCGCAACCGAGCGTGTACACCCATACTTCCGCCGCGGGATACGAGCTTCTCGCAGTGCGGCAGCAGGGCGCTTGGTCAGCAACCAAAGGCCACCGTACGAGCGATGGGGTATTCACCTCGCTCGTCATCGTCACTTGCGGTTTACAAGTCCCATCATTGTAAATAAACAGCGATAATGAAGTTATTGTGAACTACGCCATACCTACCACACCATCTTTTGCAACACCTGTTTCCGTCTTACAAAGGAAACACTGCCCATACCAATCAATCCTGTAATTCTGTTATACAATGAATAATAAAACATAGGATGAAACGATGACGCGAACATAAAAAGTTGTCACAGACTGGACAGGTCGGTTACCAATGAGGAACATATGATGCTCCAACACAACGTATTGCAGGTACCCAGCTTTATCTTAGCAGTAATATCGTAATAGCAGTTTATGGGGGTATTGAGATCCGCTCTGTGACGTCAAAAGTATCCGGAAAATTCTATGCATTGCGGAATTGACCGCTAGATGTCACGAGAGGCAGACTGGCCAGTGTAAAAAGAGGCGGGGAGTGTTGCGTTGTTAGTAGAGAAGCTCTAAGAGTAAAATTGATCGATTAGGAGAGCTCAGTGAATTGGACCGCGCACTAGTCGTTGGATTTCAACACAGCAACAAATCCACCAGAGAAACGTAAACCCTTCGAAAGGTGCCCAAGTCACCAGTTGATGATATGATTGCGAAGTGGAAACGCATAGGAACAGCCATAGCTAAACCATGAGCAGACTGACCACATATACTGATGGGCAGTGACCGCTCAGTATTGTGGAGGGTGATTGCAAAAGAATCGCATGAAATCAGTAGAAGAAATCACTCGCTAGTTCCAACGTGCTGCCAGCAGCCATTCTAGCACAATGTGCGTCGCTTGCTTTAAGGGAAGCCGGAGGTGCCTATGCTGCCCATGTTAAAATCACTAAGTTTGAGGAACATTTATAAATAAACTACCAAATAGAAAAATTTGAATTTTTTTTGCATATAGAGTGGTTTTGTATTGGAGCTATGACAGAGGGATTTTGGAGTATCTTTTCTAGTTTCCTTCCAATTATTTTTTATTAATGACCCAAATTTTTTACAAATAATTGCTTTATAATTAAACTGAAATGAAACTACTGAACATACTGCCAAATGGTTGTGTTACAATGTAATTTTGACCACTAGGAGAACTGTATAAAAATTTCATCTCTTTAGCTTGAGTGGATTTTGAGAAAATGTTCATTATATTCGAAAAATTCTAATTTATGGGAAATGGCTATCAAAGTTTCTCAATAAATTCCTGCACTATAAGATGGATTATCAGGGTCTTCTTCTTCATCCCCCAAAAGCTTCCTCGTCTGCCTTCTTTTCTGGCCTGATGTTCCATCATACTGCATATGCCTTTCTCTTCTTTCTGCTACTCTTATCCTTTCTCTGTCAATATTTCTCAGTGCTCGTACAGTGTTCACCCCAGCTATAAATCCTAATGCCTTCAGAACTTCACACTTCACACTGTTCCCTTGGTTGTAGGTTGCTATTGCATCATAAATGCCAAAGTGCAGTGTTTTTATGCTTACAAACACCCTTTTAGGAATCACTTTCCAAATCAAATTGTTTATGCTCTCATTAGGATTCTGCGTCTTTCCGTGTAGACATTTGTGTAACAATTCTGGCTGTGCTAAGTAATGAATAATTGGTTTTATTGCATTTATCACAGCTGCTGGCAAACCATGTTTGTGATCACAGTCCTTTCTTGCATTATATTTGCACCAGGAATCTTTTGGTCACAGGCTGTGTTGAGGGTATTCATTGGAAGAGGCAGTATGAAGGAACAAGACCCACACTGCTTTTCGCAACTTGGTATTAGTGGTAATTTTCTTTTCCCTACGTTCTTCCTCTTCTTATATACACGGTTACTAAAACGTGGCATCGTAACCAGAACAACGCTTTACACAAGATGTATAATACTACCAACAACAGGCGGAACACTGAACTAATTCGAAACGGTAAACAGCAAAGAGACGATGTTCCGCCCTCTTAGCGCTTCGTTTGTCACAGAAAACAATGTAGCCAACTCTTGCACGCTCGCTGTATGAGTAAAAGGCCGAGAAAATCCCAAGCAGTTCGCCAGGAAGTCACGATAGAGTGTTAGATGCATTCAGCGGCCGCCCATTTCCTTTGCAGTCGTGGGGGAAAATGGTATTAACTCCACTTCTAGGGCGATTAGAACAATAATTCAAAGATTACATTAAAGAGGAATGTTCCAATTAATTTTCGGTAGCAAAAAAAATCGTAAGTGTTTGGATTTGACCACCTCCGCCTCCCCTTAATCATGTATATACACCCACGTTCAGAAAAAAAACACCTTGAACGACTATTGATATGACGTTCATATTTACAGGACATGTACAGTAGTATGTTCTACAGAAACGAGTAGCATTTCAATCATCGCAGTTCACCATGTGTCCTGTTTCCTGGTAGCCACAGGGTCCGCCATGGACCCTGATAACTTTTCCCATGCGTGACGGCATCGACGTGTATAAGGCGTGAGTGATGTCCTATAGTGTAGCCATGCATGCTGCATTCACCTGGTGCCGAAGTTCATCAGTGGTGGTTGGCGTTGGGCCACAGCGATGCAAACTTCCTTTCACTATAACTCACACATTTAGATTGGCGACAAGTCTGGTGATCTTCCCAGGGCAAGAAGCTGACATCCTCTGACACCAAGAAGGCACATGTTAGTGCAGCAACGTGTCGTTGTGCATTGGCTTGCTGTAAAACGGTGTCTGTGGTATTGTGCACAAAGGGCATGACTATGGGTCAAAGGATGTCATTCACATAGGTCGCGTTTCTAATTTCTGGAAGATGGCTGTTAAGCTTCCAACACTATGATGCATGTGAAATATATGTTTTTCCCACTCACTAAGATAACCTGGCGGCTTTCTAGCATCAGTGTGAGGGCGTAGGGGGGCAGTTACGGTTCCACTTCACCAGACTCTTCTGTCAGCCACTCCGTATCGTCCCAGCTTCTAAGATGAGAATACATGAATTTTATGACCTTCCCACCATTTTCACAAAAGCTCTCTTTTCAGAAGTCTCTGTTAAATGGCTCCCTCCACCCACTGTCACCCATCCAGCTGCCTTCCGTGACAGACTGTTGCCCGCCCCAGGTAAAATGTTCTGCTAGCTGGCATCCTTCTGACCAACCCTAAGCAGAAGGGGGGAGAGCCTCAGCCAGAACTCCCTTTGCGGGTAAGAACCACTGAAAACTGTTTTTCAAAATCACTCGCATGGCCAAGTCGCTGCACTTAGCATTTTTTAATCTTAATTCACGTCGCTCCCTGCTCTTGGTCACCTTTGCTATGGCCCCCGGGTACAAGTTCTCTGAAGGTTACACATGCAGTTACAAGAACATTCTGCCCAGGATTTCCTCATGGAGAGAAAGTCATTAAAAACAAATACCAAATGTAATACTAGTGAATCCCCGTATGGTGACAGTGTTGTGAAAATGAGAGACAGCCGTGTCACCTCTCAAATTAAAAATAATAGTGTGGATCGGTCGAGTAGCTCCTCATAAGGCACACATTTTTATAGCCAGTGTTAAGCGACAGCTGAGGTGGTGTAAGGTGTGACACCTTTGGGCAGTCGGTCACTGGTAATGAGTGATTTGGAGTGATGAATCCTGTGTGAAGCCGATACAGAAGTTTAGATTTGGCGAATGACTATGCTAGCAGATGAGGGGGAGGTAGTTTACTGTTTGCTGGTGTTCTGTGTGGTTAGTTTTTTCCCGTTACTGAGCTTAACAAAACGATAAATACAGATGGATATTGTCACACTTTACAGCGTTGTGTACTGCGTACAGTAGAGGCACAGTCTGCAGACGAAGACTGTATCAACATGACAATGTGCCCTGTCATAAACTAACTCCTATGAGGCTGTACTTTGTGTAATAACTTTATTGAAATAGATTGCACTGCCTACAGTCCCGACCAAAACGCAAAGGAAAACTTATGGGATTAATTAAAATGTCGATTTCTCTCTAGACTTCAGTGTGCAACACCACTACCTTCTTTGGTTTCAGCTCTTCAGGAAGTGTGGGCTGCCATTCCTCCACAGATATTCAGAGGCTTCAGTGAAAGTTTGTACAGCAGAATTCAAGCCGTTACAAAGGCGAAGGGTGGACATGCGCCATATTAATGTCTACTAATAGATGGCCGGATGCCTTTGATCGGAGAGTGTATGTTCTCCGAGTGAAGACAGTGGTGAGATACCTTGGCCTATACATCGAACGTAAACTGCGACGGACAGAACATCTACGTGAAGGAGTAGCAAAATAAGAGTGTGTGGTAAGAGCAGTGGTTGGCATGAGACGAGGTGTGAGCGACAATATCTACAAAAACATGAAACGTAGTCTAGTACAGGCATATATGAACTATGGAAGCAAATACTGCGGATTTGCGACGGACACCTTAATACAGAAAATTTATAAGATACAATACAAAGCGGTTAAAACATGTCTTGGAACTATGAAATCGACCACAGGCAAATGCATTACTTGTGGAAATTAGTGAGCTACCTCTTTTCCTGCAGCCCAAATAAATAAGCATATAAAACTGTGTGCCGGACCGAAACTCGAACCCGGGACCTTTACGTAGGCAAAGGTCCCGAGTTCGAGACCCGGTCCGGGACACAATTTGAATTTGCCAGGAAGTTCCAAATCTGCGCACACTCCACTGCAGAGTGAAAATCTCATTCTGGAAATAAGCATATAATTTCTATTGAATAATGTCCAGTATTCAGAGGGTACCTTATTACAATCCTGCAACCATAAACTTTTTGTAATGTTTCACACTTTTTTGTTCTTTTTTTAAGGCTATGGCTCCGATATTAAGGTTGTATACAGAATAGCAACAGACACTCCATTAGTCATCTCCGCATGTGACTCCTCATGTCTGTATAAAGCTACATATGTACTGTCGATGAAACTTTCGTGACATTTGAGCTGCGAGATACGTTACTATTTCAAACTATTTTATGCAGAAGTAGGATTTATGCACAAGGAAATTACGATAATGATGGCACATCTTACTGTGATCTAGGAACCTAGCAGGTACTGTCATACTGAACTGCATGAAAACATTGTCATCTTTTCCGACTCTAGATCTGCTCTCACTCTTCTTAAATACTTTCATCGAGGACACAAAAATTATCCAATAATCCACGAGATAATACAACACGTAAACCAACTAGAAAAGAATGGCTACAGAGCCTCATATACAGGATTAAATATAGTAACAACAGACTCACGAACGAGATCGCTGGTTCCCTTGGTAAGGAAGTCATGCCTCAGGCATAGAAGATTGCAGACAATGAAAAGAAAACACTACGTGCAGATAAAGCCAACACTAACAGTCAGTCCTTGATACCATGTATTTATGTTTGTACGAAGTACTGCAGCAAACATAGCTCGGCTCAAGCTCAATCGCTACTGCTTACCACAGCTCCCACATGGCTTAACAAATGAATCCTCCCCACAATGTAACAGCGACGAAGTGGAAGATAAAACATTTTGAAGGCATCAGTCGGTGGAATCTAGCATAAAAGTTGGTGAGGAATGTTGTGAGTATGAAATATCACTGATTAACATCTGACCCAATATTATTACCAATCGTAGACTTCGCAGTGTATAAAGAATCGAGTATTTTCCAACGGAAGGGGAAACTAGAATAAGAACTGTCTGCCTTAAAATAAGTAACTGTGTAATCACAGTCTATTTCATGTTGTTTTAGAGTATGTCCTTCAATATCATCATTAGTGGTATTTTCACCAATACGGTTTTGTTATCCACTTGTATGTAGGTCTGGCTAATTTATGTGGACGCCTATTTGTCAAAGGGTAATAAATCAACCTCATGTCTATGTCAGAATAATAATAGCAATCATACGTAGGACACGTTAAAAGTATGTTCAGGAGACTAAGTACACTCTAAGAAAACAAAGCGCCACGGGGAACTGTCACAAAGGGACGAAAGTCACCGGATGTGACGTACATGTACAAGCAAACAAACGATTACAGTCGCAGGAAAATCAGGAGATGTACTCAAGAGAAATTCCGCAAGTCAATAACCTCTTGGTCCACCTCTGGCCCTTATGCAAGCAGTTATTCAGCTTGGAATTGGCTGATGTAGCTGCTAGATATCCTCCTGAGGGATACCGTGCCAACTTCTGTCCAATTGGTGGTTTTGATTGTCAAAACCCGGAGCTGATTGGAGTGCCCTGCTCATAATGTTCCAAAAGTTCTCATTTGGGGCTTGATATGTCGACTTTTCCGGCAGAGGTGGGGTTCGGTAAGCATGCCGACAAGCAGTAGAAACTCCCGCCGTGTGTGTGTGTTTGGGGGGGGGGGGGGCATTATCTTCCTGAAAAGTAAGCACAGGATGGCTTCCCATAAGGGGCAACAAACCTGCACGTAGAATATCTTCGATGTACCGCTGTGCTGCAGGGATGCCACGGATGACGACCAAAAGGGTCTTGTTATGAAAAGAAAAGGCGTTCCAGGCCATCATTCCCAGCCGTCAGGCCGTGTGGTGGACAACAATCATGTTGATACCCCATTTCTGTACGAGAAGTCTTCAGACGCATCTTTGCTGGTCATCGGGGCGCGGACCGAAGCGGGATCCACGTCTAAGACGTGTCTGCAGAAGCCCCGCACATCGGTGTGGTACTAACCTCACTCTTACCCGCCTTACGGCCCGAAAACCAGGAGTGATGGCCTCGGGTGAAACATTTTTTATTGTAGAACTTCTTTGGTTGTCAGCCGCGACACCCTTATACCACAGCAATACGTCGAGCATATTGTATGCCCCGTTTCGCTGCCCTTCATGGCAAGCCTTCCTAGGCGTACATATCAACAAGACAATGCCTGCCCACACACGGCGAGAATTTCTACTGCTTGTTTTCGTGCTTGCCAAACCCTATCTCGTCCAGTGAGGTCGCCGAAGCTCTCCGCATATGAAAACTTTTGGAGCAACGGACCATCTCGGGATTTTGACCATCTAATGCGCCAATTGGGCGGAATTCGGCACTATATCCCTCAGGGGCACAACCAACAAGTATATGATCAATGGAAAGTCGAATTAGTGCTTGCATAAGAGCCAGAGGAGTACCAATGCGTTACTAACTTGTTCAGTTTTTTAAGTTCCTTCTTTTGAGCATATCATCCAATTTTTCTGAAACTGTAACTGTTTGTTTGCCTGTACTTGTATATCAAACCTACCGATTTCCATCCCTTACGGTTAATTTATTCGTGGTGCTCCGCTTCTTTTCGCATGCAGCTTTCTCACAGTGAAACATAATATAGCAAAGTTTAATTTGTTGCGGTAGCTTTCTGCTTTAAGTGCTTCATTCAGAGATGCACAGACTATCAGTAAGATAGTCTGATACTTTTAGTTTGCTAATGAGCCTGCACAGTTTCCCTCCGATTTTCATGAATAGTGTTCTAGTAGAACAAAAACTCAGTAAATTCCCTGTGAAGTTCAGTTTGCGGTTATGGCATCACAAAATAATTTTTCAGTGTTCGAAGAAGTTTCCATTTTGTCTTCGTAAAAAATATCGTAGTGGGAACCAAACGCTGCATCGATAACAGTGCTATTAAACGCACAATTAAAAGAACCTTATGGTACCAATGAGTGCCTCGGCGTTAATTACTGAGCCTGGGCCAGCGGTCGTTACCCTGTGGTGCCAGTCCATGGGCGAATCCTCATCGTTTGGGCACAGAGCCAGGTTCCAGTGGCCCTATATTTCAAAAGAGCTTTCCGGCACCGCCTTTTATACCATTTTATACTACCCGTAACGTTCTTGCTTTCAGCAGGCAGCACAGAAGTGAGAGTTTGATACTGATTTATTCTTGCCGATAGCAGCCACTCTTGCCACTACGAGAATAGCCACGCAATTACCTGAAGGGTTACATACATCTGGCTAAAGTGCTGCAATTTTATCAACGACATTAGGCAACTGATAGTCCTGTGTGGATAAAGGTGATGTATTGTGATAGCAGCTTTCGGATTTTTTGCTGTCTTCTTGCAAAAATGTTGACTGAAATTAAACGAGAGCACAAAATTATAGATTTTGAAAATACTTAAGAAATATGCGAACTTAATTTGTTGCGACCTTTGATAGCCACAATACATTTTTTCAAAATATGTGGTCGAGGCGTCATGTTGAGAGGCTGAGCAATGTTTCTGTTGAAAGTTGGCTTCATCATGGTGACGTATTTGCTACCTAACCAGTGCCACTTTTTCTCTTATATACTGGGGTTCTCCAACACCTATCAAGGATGTTGCTGAAGAGCAAGGCGTGCTGAAGACTAAGGCTAGCGATTTTTTTATGGGAAAACTCTTAAGTTTGTTTACATAAAACAAACGGTATTAATACTCTACATCTTTATTATTTATATCTACGTGTCTGCAGCCCTCTGTCTATAGAGGTCACCGTATTGCAGCAACTAACACGGCGATGTTCTATGTAACTACGTCGGTGTGTGAGAAACAACATGCTGTAATCGAGTTTTGAATTCGAAGAGTTCGTCCACACATGGAGCATCTTCTCCTTCACCACGTCAGTACCAGACAACACAAGAACGTTGCGACATCTGCATTGATCCTACGCCTTGGATTCACTGTTATCGATCATCCTCTACAGGGTCCGGACTTGGCCCTATCCGATTGTCATCTGTGTTCAAAATGTGAATAACACACCCGAGGACTTCATATTAATAGCGATGAAGCAGTGCCTGCAGAGGTGGCTCCGTCAACAAAGTCAGGCATTCTACAGTGTCGATATTAACAAACAGATCTCTCGTTGGGAAAGAAGTGTCCATCGCTGGGGTGACTGGTTGGGAAATAAGTGTGCAGACGTGAAGAAGAAACATCCAAAATGTTGGTAACGTTTGCTTTATTTAAAAGCTTTTACTGTTTTCTCAAAAAATAATTCTGAGTCATTACCTGTCAGCATCCCCTCGTCTTGACGGGAAATCGCCAAGTTACTACGAGCTTCCCCATTCGACCTGCGTAAATCTGAGATGGACAAGGTTCGCTTTGAAATTGTGAAGAGGCTGAATAACACAAAACCCTTAAAGTGATACATGGCGGTGGAAGGACAACAAGGCATGGCAGAGCTAGAAAATAACTGCTTGTTATAGGGACGAATAAGGGTAATTCCGTTATTTTAATGAGCTCGACCGAGTGTAACAATAGAACACAGGGCCTAACCAATGAAGTCAAGCTTATGGGACATCATATGGCGAAGAGATTTACAATGACGAAGACTTCATTAATGGAAAATAGTAAACACTTCGGTACGGCCACTAGATTCAGGATCCAATGACACAAAGGGTATATAGGAATCCAAAGATAAAGAATAAATCTTACTAAGACTCATAGTCAACGGGCTTGATCGTGTGGTATAGTGTGACACCGCATTTCTCTATGTGTGTGACGAAGTGCGTGATGCCTGTAGAATTCACTGGGCAACGATAGACATGAAGTGGTCTTTTATTATATTCTTTGAACTGCATACCCTTCGCTCTCTCTTTCCCACTCTCTGTACCTAGGAGTGAAATTGATTCGCTATTATCAACAGTTAACTAAGCAATCCAACTAGATATACATTCAACATTAACGACAGTAGTTTTCCATGTTTTTAAATGTACCCCGCTATCCCAACTAATACATCTGTTATACGTCAAAGAATTTATGAAGTTACCCGTTATGTGCGGGAGTTCTTCGATGTATTCTTCTAATATAGGACGATGCAGTGTCTCATATAATTCTGAGATTTATTGCATTATGTAAACCACACTTTTTAAGTTGAATTTACTGAAATTGCTTAAATTATGTCACTATGGAATTAATTTGGTAGTAAATGAAAACTTAAACTGAAAGTTGTTGGTGGCGGTAGATGCCTCCCATCTATAATACCTGCAGTGTATTGCATTCCACATATGCCCACTAGTGTCAGTACATAACCTCCGTAAGAAACCGGAACTGTCCAATCTCATCCGACAAGACGGTAGACCTATTCACAACTCCCTTTGTGCACATCCCTCAACTTAGTGTAACAGGCAATTATTCATATAACCAGGCATATTTCATCATCATTTCTCTTAATTTAACTTGCCGAAGCCCATATTCTACTCATAGACCCAATGATGTGGCAACTGCAGATACACTACGCCTACTCCTCCCTCTTCCACTGATTCACCATCACCTCTGTAACCCATTCACCTCAATGAGCATTGCCTGGAGTTCTCACATCATCATCCCTATACGCTATGCACATCATCATCATTTTTTGAAACACTGTTCGATTTGGTTTAAAATAAATAATTAATGTTACCAATTTTGTATACTTTATGGCTGGAAATTAGCGTCCTAAGAAGCGAGAGTATTAAACCACGATAAAGAAAAAGAATGTTGGTGACGTCTCCCATAAAAAGCGATCGAAGTCTATAATTCGATTTTCTTCTTCCCTTCGCGAAATTTTTTCTGACATTTTATTGTGGGGTATCGTACGGGCTTTGTAGAATCAGTTTTGGTTCTTCTCCTCAGCTGTTTGTCTGCAAGGAAAGACCGTGATTACATGACCCGTGTTGTGTTCAGTCTTAAAATGCAGGTTGCAGCATGATAGATTTGGTTTTTTAGGGACTTGATAAGCGTCTTAAAACAATTCGACAAGTGCCCTCACAGATATTTAAATGCTATTTGCATCGCTGTAATTACTTCCAACATGAATATTCACTTCTACATTAAGCTGTCACCTCAGTTTTTCATAGTTTTATTACAATTTCTGTTGCGTATAACAAGCTGTATTTTAAACAGGCTATTACTCCCTGCAACTTGTACTATTTGTGAAATATTCTTTATGAAAACCCACAAACATTGTTAATTTTTTTACAAAGATTCGGTATTCTATATGTATTTAGATACATAACCAGCTAACGTTGCTTCTAAATAAGCGTCTGTTACGGACATACTCTGGTAAGTAAAGAAACTTCAGTTCCTATAAGTATGATAGCACCATTAAAACCAAGTTTCCGACATCTACTTCATGCTGAATAAACAGAAATGTTAGTTATGATTCAGTCATTTCATAAACCTGAAAACAGCCTCGTGGTAGAGTGAATTTTACACTCCTGGAAATTGAAATAAGAACACCGTGAATTCATTGTCCCAGGAAGAGGAAACTTTATTGACACATTCCTGGGGCCAGATACATCACATGATCACACTGACAGAACCACAGGTACATAAACACAGGCAACAGAGCATGCACAATGTCGGTACTAGTACAGTGTATATCCACCTTTCGCAGCAATGCTGGCTGCTATTCTCCCATGGAGACGATCGTAGAAATGCTGGATGTAGTCCTGTGGAACGGCTTGCCATGCCATTTCCACCTGGCGCCTCAGTTGGACCAGCGTTCGTGCTGGACGTCCAGACCGCGTGAGACGACGCTTCATCCAGTCCCAACATGCTCAATGGGGGACAGATCCGGAGATCTTGCTAGCCAGGGTAGTTGACTTACACATTCTACAGCACGTTGGGTGGCACGGGATACATGCGGACGTGCATTGTCCTGTTGGAACAGCAAGTTCCCTTGCCGGTCTAGGAATGGTAGAACGATGGGTTCGATGACGGTTTGGATGTACCGTGCACTATTCAGTGTCCCCTCGACGATCACCACAAGTGTACGGCCAGTGTAGGAGATCGCTCCCCACACCATGATGGCCCTGTGTGCCTCGGTCGTATGCAGTCCTGATTGTGGCGCTCACCTGCACGGCGCCAAACACGCATACGACCATCATTGGCACCAAGGCAGAAGTGACTCTCATCGCTGAAGACGACACGTCTCCATTCGTCCCTCCATTCACGCCTGTCGCAACACCACTGGAGGCGGGCTGCACGATGTTGGGGCGTGAGCGGAAGACGGCCTAACGGTGTGCGGGACCGTAGCCCAGCTTCATGGAGACGGTTGCGAAAGGTCCTCGCCGATACCCCAGGAGCAAGAGTGTCCCTAATTTGCTGGGAAGTGGCGGTGCGGTCCCCTAGGCACTACGTAGGATCCTACGGTCTTGGCGTGCATCCTTGCGTCGCTGCGGTCCGGTCCCAGGTCGACGGGCACGTGCACCTTCCGCCGACCACTGGCGACAACATCGATGTACTGTGGAGACCTCACGCCCCACGTGTTGAGCAATTCGTCGGTACGTCCACCCGGCCTCCCGCATGCCCACTATACGCCCTCGCTCAAAGTCCGTCAACTGCACATACGGTTCACGTCCACGCTGTCGCGGCATGCTACCAGTGTTAAAGACTGCGATGGAGCTCCGTATGCCTCGGCAAACTGGCTGCACTGACGGCGCCGGTGCACAAATGCTGCGCAGCTAGCGCCATTCGACGGCCAACCACGCGGTTCCTGGTGTGTCCGCTGTGCCGTGCGTGTGATCATTGCTTGTACAGCCCTCTCGCAGTGTCCGGAGCAAGTATGGTGGGTCTGACACACCGGTGTCAATGTGTTCTTTTTTCCATTTCCAGGAGTGTATCTTTACGAAGTTTTCTGCACAAATTTCTCTACTACTACATCAACAAAAATGTCTAGGCGCTGCAAGAATGATGACACCGCTGAATCAATTTTTAAACTGGCAATGAAATATTCTACAAATTAGGGTTCTGAACGAACAATAATGGGCGTGTTGAAGTACCAAACGTAGCATGCGTTCTGAGCAAACTAGAAAATATCTCATAGGCCCTTTTCGATTTAAGGATAATACAACTCTTCTTTACAATTTGCTTGCTCGCCTATTTCGTGTTACGATCTAATTTACTTGTTTGTTTACTGCAATTACACATGTTAATGATATCTGCATTATATTTTAAACATTGGTCATTCTCAGTTACTTTTTGCTTCAGTGTGGATTAGCAGCCCTTGCACGCCATCGTATATGCCCCAGCGAAGCGTCCTCCCTGCTGGTAACAGTATTCTTTACACTACTTTCTTCACTGTCCTCATTGAGTTTCCGTTTCGTACATAACGTCCATTACGTTTAAATCTGCATTGAAATAAATTGTTACATATTTCTGTTTTCACAAACATGAATTGTAAGGAAGTCCATACAAAAAGACATATAGTCTCTTTATGTAGCTAACTTGTATGAGTTACAAAGTTTTCGATGTCACTTTAGCTTTACCTGCTGAAACTGTAGTAATTTGTTTGCTAGGGTCGTAGATGTAGCAGAGACGAGTATAACAGCGTTTCGTTTCCAAAAAACCCGATTGCTAATTTCTATTTAGTTACAATATTTATATCTTAGGTTTTTGTCTGTTCCAATCATGACAACGATTGCCGTTTTATTCTGAAGTTCATTACTTGATACCACGTCGGATAAGGAGGAAATATTTTTGCACCTGCACGATGCCTCCATAAAATAAGCACAAAGGAAACGTAACTTCCGTTCTGTCTGAGTCGTTCAGGTGCGTCGAGTGGTCATTAATTTGATAATAAATGTGTTTTACCAACCAAGAGAAACTAAATATGTGATTAGAGACCAGGAAAGGATCAGTGTAATCAAACTTCTTTGTGCGCTTAGCCCATCTAGGCAATCGAACATTAAATGACATTGCATATTCATTACAATTAGTAAATGGCTCTGGATTATACTTAGTAATATAAATAAGAGCAGTTCTCCTACTCTTAGATGATTGAACATCAAATACACCTACAATAAGTCTAAAGAGCCATTCCAATTTTGTCCTCATATCAGAAAGCAAATACATATTTGACGTATTAAAATACGCATGAATGTGTTTTTTCACACCTGAAGCAAACTTCTCTTCACAAACACAATATTCTACAACGTCAACGTCTGTTAGTAAAGACTGTCCAAAAACTACTTTACCACTTTTTTTATAAATTTTTTTTCTTTCCCCATAAAATTGTAATTATGTTATAGGCCACCAAGCATTTAAATTCTGATGAAGTGTTGAAACCTGGTCAAAAAGACTTAAAATTATGATCGAGGGTTATTTACTTCAACTTTAAATACGCGACTTCCTTACTGGGAGTGTTAAAACAACACGAAGGGAAGAGCTGAGTTGTTCGCACAAACGGATCCCGTCAGACGAGTCCAACAAAAATGAAAATTCAGCGCAGCGCAAGAAATTTTTATTGGAAGGGTACTTGAACAGTATGCCGAGGGTACGAAAAGAGCCTGCGACGTGGCAGCTGTTCCTCATAATCCGCATGACAGCTTCGGAGTTACTGCGAGTGCCTGTGCAAGACGTTAGGTCGGCATCGTCCCCATTTTGCACACAAACAGCTTATATCCGTACCATACGTAACCTATATAACCGATTAGCCAACAGGACTGGAGAAGACACATGGAATTCTGTCGCTTGGTTCTGACGCCACACCAGGACAAAAGGTTCTTTGTTTAAAGAATTCTCTTTATAAATATTTAACTTTCCATGATTTATAAAGCTAAATATAAGAAATATGCATTTTTAAGCCGTTGAAAATTCACTCTGGCTGACGTAAGCTGAACATCAGAGGTAGTGGAATGTGAACGTTTGGTGGGGAACTATCGCGAACACATGACTGGTCTTTACTTTGCCGAAGACATATTAACGGTTCAAAGATAGGCTCAATTTCTTACAGAGTACACAAGTTGTCCTACACGAAATTTATGTTGAGCTCGCTACTTCCTTGTGTTTAGGATAACACTCATACGTCTCTCGACTTGTCACCAGATAGCACGCGAGAACGTTATAAGGTGGTCTGCATGTTTTTCTCATTTGATGCCGCTGGACTTGTATCTCTGGAGTATACTAAAATTTGAAGTCTATAGGCTACTCAAGTTGAGACGACCAAAGAGTACATAAAATACCTTATTATTGCAGCGTGTGCAATGCCATTCAAAGAATCTCTTCAGCCTGTCCAAAAGTTCTTGCACCATCGCCTGGAAACTTGTACTGCAGAAAACGGTGGGCATTTCGAAAACTTGGAAACGTGAACGGATTTTTAAGGAAGTGTTTAAGATCACATTCATTTATGATTTCCTTTGTGGTGCTTTTGTTGGTGTCATTTTGCAACGTAAGTGTGTATCTTGACATAAAGCTTATAATGCGAAGATATTATTTAATAATCCTTACACTTCAATTCCTTCATCTCCACTGAGGAGACGAAAGTCATGGGATAGCGATAAGCACACATACAGATGCCTGTAGTGTCACGTACACAGGGTATGAAAGCCCAGTGCATTGGCTGAACTGTCACTTGTACTCACGTGATTCATGTGAAAATGGTTTCGACGTGATTACGACAGCACGACGGGAATTAACAGATTTTGAGCGTGGAATTGTAGTTCGAGCTAGAGTCATGGGGCATTCCATTTCGGAGCTCTATAGAGAATTCGATGTTTCGAGATGCAAAATGTCTTCTCGTAACGACCGAGAGCAGTGACGTTTGCGTAGAATTGTCAGTACTACCATACAAGTGATACTGCGTGTAATAACCAAAGCCGGCCGAAGTGGCGAGCGGTTCTAGGCGCTTCAGTCTGGAACCGCGTGACCGCTACGGTCGCAGGTTCGAATCCTGCCTCGGGCATGGGTGTGTGTGATGTCGTTAGGTTAGTTAGGTTTAAGTAGTTCTAAGGTCTAGGCGACTGATGACCTCACACGTTAAGTCGAATAGTGCTCAAAACCATTTGAACCATTTGAACCTAGAATACAGGAAAACCGTGGCGTGGTAAAATGAGTCCTGGTTTCAGCTGGAAGGAAGTTACGGTAGGGCTCGAGTTTGGCGCAGTCCACATGGAGCCATGGATCCATGTTGTCAGTAATGCACTGTACAAGCTGGTGGTGGCTCCATAACAATGTCAGCCATGTTTACGTGGAATGGACAGGGTCTTCTGGTCCAAATGAATTGGTCATTGACCAGAAATGATATTTTGAGGCAACTTGTTCCCAAATAACGATGAATTTTTCATGGATGACAATACGCCATGACACCGGGTCACAGTTGTTCGCCATTGATTCGAAGAACATTGTGGATAATTCAAGCGAATGATTTGGCCACCCACAGCACCCGACACATAACCTAGGGTCCTGTTATTGCACAAAGGCCTGCATCGGCAATTCTGCCGCACATTATAGACGACTATAGGGGCAGCGTGTGTTAAAATTTCAGCTGGGGACTTCCAACGATTTTTGGAGTGCATGCCACGTCGAGATGCTGCACTTCGCTGGGGAAAAGGAGGTCCCAGACAATATTAGGAAGTATCCAAGGCTTTTGCCACGTAAGTGTACAAATCCGTTCAACTTTTGAAGTGGAACTTTTTCTCCGGCGGAAACACTAACAGAAGCAGAAGCAGTAGTTAGCTAGTGAATCATCCATAAACAGGATGTCCATAGCCTTCAAAGCGCTGTGTCGGTCCAACCACATGTACCCAAGTGTGATTAGTGTTAGTTTTTAGCTAGACTCGTTTCACATTGGAAACAATTTCTATTTTCTAAATATTATAATTTCTCTAAAACTAGTACCCGGATTTAAGGCGTGAAACACCGCGGAATTCATCTTTCTGAGAATTATGAGATCACTAGCATAAATTGCAATAGTTCTGTTTCAAAAGGAGAAGCTCATATCGATATTCCTGGAATCAGTAACGCTATGAAAACAGACTGTACTTCGTTTAGTGAGGCGTTTTTCACAATTAATTTGGATGGAAACGAAATTACGATGCTCCCGGTTACTTCGTGCTTCGATTCACTACTGTTTTTAAAATATAGAGTCCTAGCAGCTATTTATCTCTTTATAGGACCATCTGCGATACCAATATGAACGCTTTTATTAGCTATGCTTGTCAGCTCTTTATGACTTCCTAGCCCTCTATGTCTTCCTGGCTTTTATATTTTGTAATAATTTAATAAATGAAGACTATTACTATTTCACTTTCAGCTATTGTTATAATCTTTTTTCACTTGTTGTTAATGTCATCTTTGTTTTGTTTATCTAACTTGTGTGCTAATCGATGTAGATAACAATACCTGTGCCAAATCTCCAGGTATTACGTACTGTAGTGCACTCTCACAGAACATACTGAACACGTGTTTGGTCTGAAGGCTGTTGCAGTACTCTGTGTTTCGTGATGTATGTTTACACGATTCCATATTCCAGGCATTGTCATTGTTGTGAAGATGCATTTACTGCAACAGAGATAGTTGGGATAACAGCCGAATAACTCACAATTATACTAATAGTTTCTATCGATCTGCCGGAAACCATGGGGCCCTTGAGACAAAAAAATCTGGAGATATTTCTGAACATCCTCCGAAATGTTGTCGGCAGAACTGGAATTCACAGACTATGTAATTTCATATCGAACCAATTTGTAACTAATAATTCCATTGCAGATTTTAACAGTTGAAATGATCAGCATTTGCTGCACGATTTGAGCGCAGAATTTTCTTCCTTAATCGATTCGTCGATCACACACTTTTTTTTCTCCATATTATTTCAGTCCTTCCTTAAGGATGTTGGACAGTTCATACTCTATCGAATTTTTGTTTGTTCTTCCCACATATCTGCCGTTTGCTCCTGTGTAGGGATTGCCTACATTCTATAAATCAACATATTGCCTAGCTCTCATTAGAATAGCTTTTCGTCAGTGTTATGTACAGCATTCGTTCTTCTTTTCCAGTTTCGTCAAATGTCACTTCTTCGGAATTCGTCGTTCACCAATCACTACTACTGGTGTCATCAGGGATAGTGTGCATTTTGCAAGGAAGGATACATCCGAATGTGATTAATTGCTAGAGACCCACTAGCGTATCCAGTTTCGCCGTATACCCCGTGCTGTATGATACAACGCACCGACCAGGTCGATGTCATGGTGCTCTTTGTCCAGAGATGGACAGATTGACTCGGACTGTGGAGGCGGCGATACGGGCAGCCGGCGCTGCGACTGACAGTGACGAAGTGCTTTGCTCGGCAGACCGCGGCGGTGGAGCGCATAATGAAGGCAGCCTCAGCCACCTGTCTAACATCAGTCACTGCAGCAGCTGCGAGCCTACTCGTGTAGTCAATCTCCTTAACGATGCAAGCGATGCGTACTGCCAATGGAGTGGACCTTCGGCATTAAGTTTCGAAGTCAAGGTTTTGCTGCATTATCGAAATGCGCTTGATCACATCAACGGTTTGGCAAATTCACAGAAGCAGATACAGCTTTAGCAGAGGCAGTATGTTGAAAAACTTTTTATCTAATAGCTTTCGTAACTGGGCCAAACCCGATAATTTTATTCTTAAACATAAAATTCTGATATCACACAATACTAATTTAATGGCGTGTCCCATTTATGAAATGAAGTTGGTTGAATACACTGCCTGAAAAACATGCAGCACCCTCAAGAACAAGGTCTTGTTTTGGCATGTGCAGTGACAGGTAGTTCATCATAGTAGGAATATACGATAACAAATTCAGATCAAAAGCAACACACATCACAGTACAAGGTGCAAAAACAGTTGCATCAATACACGATGTAAACCTCCCCCCTCCTTCCCCCCTACTCTGGTGACAACGCAGGCATTTATTGTCGCGTGCACGCGTTCATGAGAGTGGCATTGGCTTCCTGCGGTAGGTAGTCCCAAACATCTTGCGCCTTTTGTTGCATTTCGGCAGTGGTTTTTGCGGGCCCTATACAACGAGTAAGTTCGTGCTTTATTATCTCTCGCATGTGTTCAGATCTCCTGATCTTGCAAGACAAGACAGCTGTAGACCACGAAGAGCACATCGCGTCACAGCACCTATGTGTGGTCGCGCACAGTTCTGCTCGAAATGCACATCAAGTTTCTATCGAAGAAATGGCAGCAGCACGGGGCCAACAGAGTGTGCAGTGTAGCGGGCACTGGTTACTTTACCCTCCAGCAATACCAAATGTAACCGCAAGGTGTAACTGATGGCTCCCCAGTCCTTGAAGCTGGAGATGGGACCTGTGTGCCCTGGGCAAATGCACCTTGCAATAGGTAGCTCACCAGGTCTCACCATGTATGTGTACCTCCAACAGTCGCATGAAAACAGAATCACTGGAGACAACAGGGTTCCGTTCAACTCTTCCACGACATTAGCGTAGCCATGTTTGTCAGTTTCATGGCATCAGCGTTATCATGGCCAGAAGGGCATTTTTATTCTTGCTGCAAACAGACGGTTCCCAACGATTAATGACATAGCAGGTCTAAATTTCGTCCCTGACAGATATTCTGAGGATCACCGTTGCTCGCACGGTCTACAGGTGTAAAAATGACCACTATTGAAAGCATTGTGCCCAACACGTACCTCAGTCCGTTGATACGTCTACTCAGAGTACCGCAGGCCCACAATGCGACGTGGCTAAATGCGGAAGCTGTTCAGCAAGAGTACGTACTCGCCAGTGGAGCACGGGTGTATCCCAGAACGAAAGTTGCAAACGCTGTTCATCTCTAAACTCAGCTCTGATACTGTCTGCAGAGTCTAAATTTTAGGTGCACAGAGAGTGAGCGGCATTTGATCGCCGATGACCGTGACAAATCAATCACCAATCCTACAACCCCTCAGCGTGCACGTAATACATCCTGGTGTCACAAAACGCACTCCTTCAGTGTGTCGCATTTCTTTCTCGACAGCGTATTACTAATTCTAATATTATAACGTCTGTGGCGTGATGGAAAATTGTTGAATTAACTGGATTCCAGCTCTTTTAGCGGCTCTGTTCTCTTGCAGAGCATTTGGAAGACAGAACTATTCGTTATTGTTAGATGTTTCTTCACTGTCGCGATTACCATCATCGTCATCTGCCATTTCACATCCGCTACTAGACAAATAACTTTTCTTATCGTTTCTGCCAATACGATTTTCAGAGATACGCATCAATATGCTAGCCTATGTTTTCTGGGAGCATATAAACAAATTCGATTAGATTGCCGTTTCTCTGTCCTGATAGCTCAAGGAACGTAGCAAAAACTTTCATGGTGTATTCATCTGAATACAGGTCTTCCGCTCCACTCTTTTCTCTGATCCCTTTATTTTACTGCCTCTCTCAGAGTTCAGTTTCGAGCTAAACAACGACGCTTTTTCGTATTAAAATCTCACATCTCATGTTACCGTAAGCCAAACTACAGGCACAAAGATACTAATCTTTTCTTTTCACACATCAATAAATTAATTTTCAGACCAATACTTAGTTCGTCCAATATTTAGCTTTCCAAAAGCACTTCAGGTCGCTTTTATTCTACTTACGACGATATCGAGACATCTCGCCTAACTGCTCTTTCAGTTCCCAAAATCCAGTATCGTGATGGGGTGTGATGGAAGTTGTTGCATAGACCACTCTGTTACGTTTTGAGCTCATTGCACGGTAAGTTAATGTTACTGCGATCGCAGAAATAAATTACGGATGGCAAAACAATTTCCCCTGTAGAAGGTTGTCGGACAGAGTAAGGCTTTAGATAATGAATTATACTAAATCTTTCTTTTTTCTGTGAGTTGGATCTCAACGTAAGTGTATTTTTAGTAATTGTCTGTACCCCAATAGCACTGCATCTCTGAAGCGTATATTCAGAATATCGGAAAAAGTTTCGTTGAACCAAAGAAATACGAAGTGAAATATATGGAAAAATTTGGGGGTTTATATGTCTAAACTATAACAATCCTCAGTGTAAAAATACCGCGTAACGTTATTATACGATAGGTTTTAGCAGCAAATTTTCTACTTGGGTACCCTGAGAGTCATTGTTCAGTTTAGAAATCAGTAAATTACTACGATTTTCAATACGTTATCCTAACAAAACCTTGGCTTCATTTTAGTCTGCTTGGTGATTAAAACATACCTTCTTTTGGCACTGAAAACTGAAATAGAGCTACAAATAAACTCGAATTTCCACGAATCTATCTCTGTCCACAGTCAACTCTACATCATTCAGATGTATCTTCTCACAAATTATGAAGGAAGTTAAGAAAGTAAAGTTTACTAAATGCACCAAATTGATGAGTAATTTGCGATGAAGATAGGAAATGTTGCATTATTTAGCGATCAATCTAATTCCCCTATGTAGTGATGCAAGAGGACCCTGAACTATTTCGGCCTATTTTGACTTTTTAAGCCCTTCCCTCCTAGTTAGGTCCCGCTCACGCGCGATATATTTACGACCCTACGTGCCAGTTGGATGAATTATGTGCTACACAAAGTAACTGGCTCAACAAAGTAATCGATAATATATCTGTTATAAAGCATAGGTTTGAATCCTGCCTCGGGCATGGATGTGTGTGATGTCTTTAGGTTAGTTAGGTTAAGTAGTTCTAAGTCCTAGGGGACTGATGACCTCAGATGTTAAGTCGCATAGTGCTCAGAATCATCTGAACCATAAAACACAGGAATTTATTGATTACTCGATAGGCACACAGGAACTAGGAACAACAACGTCGTGAAGAGCGCAGATGCTTCATACATTTAGCTCGGACATGATCCAGTCTCCTTCTAATAGTTGGTATATTGATTTATGTTATAGTGATTGGATGCAGAAATGATTGTGAAATGCTTGATTACGATCAGTCATCTCTAAATCTACTGGTTACTAAATTTATTCATCGACATCCATAAGGAATTCTTCACAGGGTAAAATTCCACACAAGAGTTCTAAGAACAATGGAACATTTTGTAATATAATGATACCTTAATGAACAATTTACTTTGGAAATGTTAGGAAACACAGAAGGTAAGAGAATCAACACAGTCGTCTGCGTAGGGATCATTTGAGCATGCTAAGTTTTCTGCAATTACGAGGGTCACTCCAAAAGAAATACACACTATTTTTATATAAATACGGTTTTAATTCTGCATGTGTGAAAGTTTGACAGTGTGTAGATACATCCTTCCCGCTTGTTTTCAAACTTAGTTCAACCTGTTTCTGTGAGTGGCGCCGTCACAGCATGTCTTCAAGATGGCTGCTACACTTGACGTTCGTCAGAAGCAACATGATGTCACAGAATTCCTGTGCTGTGAAAACGAGACAGTCGGAAACATCCACAAGAAGTTGAGAAAGGTGTATGGAGATTGCTGCTGTCGATCTCAGTACAGTTAGTCGGTGGGCAAGCAGGCTATGCGATGAAAGCGGGCACGGAAATATTGAGGATTGTCGTCGCAGCGGCTGGCCTCGTACTCCACACATTCCAGTGTGCAAAGAGTTAACGAACTGGTGACTGCTGACAGACGCATCACAGTGAACGAATTGTCACGCTACGTTCCGATAGGGGAAGGAAGTGTTTGCAGAATACTGAAAGTGTTGGTGTTAAAAAAGGTTTGTGCCAGGTAGGTTCTCAGGATGCTGACAACGACTCAAAAAGAAACAAGAAAACCGGTGCGCTGCGGAAGTTTTGGTACAGTACGAGAATGGTGGAGATGAATATCTTGGAAGAATTGTGACAGGTGATGAAACATGGCTCCTTCATTCTACAGCAGAGACGAAGAGGCAATCAATGGAGTGACATCATGCAAATTCACCCAAGAAAAAAGATTCAAAACTACACCTTCTGCTGGAAAAGTTACGACTACGCTGTTTTTCGATTCCGAAGGTCTGTTGCTTGTGGACATCATGCCAAGTGGAACCACCATAAATCCAGATGCATATGTGACGACACTGAAGAAACTTAAAGCTCGAATGAGTCGTGTTCGAACACATCGGCAAAAGCAGGATGTTTTGCTGTTGCAGGACAATGCACGGCCACATGCCAGTCAAAAACTATGGAAGCGATCACAAAACTCGGATGGACAACACTGAAACACCCGCCTTACAGTCCTGATCTAGCTCCCTGTGACTATCATCTCTTTGGGAAACTGAAAGACTCTCTTCCTGGAACAAGGTTTTGCACGCTGCCAAATAGTGGCTCCAGCAGGTTGGTTCAAAATTTTACCGTGCACGTATACAGGCGCTGCTTCCAGGATGGCGTAAGGCAGTTGAGAAGGATGGAAATTATGTGGAAAAATAAAAACGTTGTTCCTAAAGGATGTATACACATACTGTAAATTTTCAAATATGTAGAATAAGAAATGGATTTTTTAAAATAATAGTGTGCAATACTGGAACACGTGAGGCAATACTGACCTTACGACTTATCTTAGAAGAAAGATTAAGAAAAGGCAAACCTACGTTTCTAGCATTTGTAGACTTAGAGAAAGCTTTTGACAATGTTGACTGGAATACTCTATTTCAAATTCTAAAGGTGGTAGGACTAAAATACAGGGAGCGAAAGGCTATTTACAATTTGTATAGAAACCAGATGGCAGTCATAAGAGCCGAGGGGCATGAAAGGGAAGCAGTGGTTGGGAAAGGAGTGAGACAGGGTTGTAGCCTCTCCCCGATGTTATTCAATCTGTATATTGAGCAAGCAGTAAAGGAAACAAAAGAAAAATTTGGAGTAGGTATTAAAATTCATGGAGACGAAGTAAAAACTTTGAGGTTCGCCGATGACATTGTAATTCTGTCAGAGACGGCAAAGGACTTGGAAGAGCAGTTGAACGGAATGGACAGTGTCTTGAAAGGAGGATATAAGATGAACATTAACAAAAGCAAAACGAGGATAATGGAATGTAGTCAAAGTAAATCGGGTGATGCTGAGGGAATTACATTAGGAAATGAGACACTTAAAGTAGTAAAGGAGTTTTGCTATTTAGGAAGTAAAATAACTGATGATGGTCGAAGTAGAGAGGATATAAAATGTAGACTGGCAATGGCAAGGAAAGCGTTTCTGAAGAAGAGAAATTTGTTAACATCGAATAAGATTTATGTATCAGGAAGTCGTTTCTGAAAGTATTTGTTTGGAGTGTAGCCATGTATGGAAGTGAAACATGGACGATAAATAGTTTGGACAAGAAGAGAATAGAAGCTTTCGAAATGTGGTGCTACAGAAGAATGCTGAAGATTAAATGGGTAGATCACATAACTAATGAGGAAGTATTGAATAGGATTGGGGAGGAGAGAAGTTTGTGGCACAACTTGACTAGAAGAAGGGATCGGTTGGTAGGACATGTTTTGAGGCATCAAGGGATCACAAATTTAGCATTGGAGGGCAGCGTGGAGGGTAAAAATCGTAGAGGGAGACTAAGAGATGAGTACATTAAGCAGATTCAGAAGGATGTAGGTTGCAGTAGGTACTGGGAGATGAAGCAGCTTGCACAGGATAGAGTAGCATGGAGAGCTGCATCAAACCAGTCTCAGGACTGAAGACAACAACAACAACAGTGTGCATCTTGCGCGATGGTTATATCTCCGATTCCATAGGAGCTACATAATGTTGCTATTACACTGAGGTGACAAAAATCATGGAATAACGATATGCAAGTATTATAGATATGGCGGTAGTATCGCGTACACAAGGTACAAAAGGGCAGTGCGTTGGCAGGGCAGTCATTTGTACTAATATGATTCATGTCAAAAGGTTTCCGACGTGATTATGGTCGTACGACCGGAATTCACAGACTTTGAAACCAGAATGTTAGTTATAGCTAGACGTATGGAACATACCATTTTGGAAATAGTTAGGGAATTTCATATTCTGAGATACATAGTGTCAAGAGAGTACCGAGAATACAAAATTTCAAGTATTGGCTCTCACACCTGACGATGCAGTGGCTGAAGGCCTTCATTTAACAACCGAGAGCAGTAGCATGTGTATACAGTTGTCAGTGCTAACAGACAAGCAAAACTGCGTGAAATAACTGCAGGAGTCAACGTAGGACGTACTACAAATGTATGTGTCATGACAGTGCAGCGAAATTTTGCATTAATGCGCTATAGCACAGATGACCGATATGAGCGCCTTTGCTGCAGCGCCTGTCTTGGGCTCGTGAGCGTATCGATTGGCCCTTAGACGACTGAAAAATCGTGGGTCGCCAGGTGAGTCCAGATGTCAGTCGGTAAGAGCTGACAGTAGTGTTTGAATGTGGGGCACATGCCACGAGGTCATGGACGCAAGTTGTCAACAAGGTACTGAGCAAGTTGGTGTTGGCTTCATAATGGTGTGGGCTGTGTTTACATTAAAAGACTGGGTTCTCTGCTCCGACTGAACCTTGACCCTAAATTATTATGTTTGGGTATTTGGAGACCATCTGCAGTCATTAATACACCGTGTGATCAAAAGTATCCGGACACCTGGCTGAAAATGACTTACAAGTACGTGGTGACCTCCATCGCTAATGCTGGAATTTAATATGGTATTTACCCACCATTAGCCTTGATAACAGCGTCCACTCTCGCAGGCATACGTTCAGTCAGGTGCTGGAAGGTTTCTTGGGGAATGGCAGCCCATTCTTCACGGAGTGTTGCACTGAGGAGAAGTATCGATATCGATCGGCGAGGCCTGGCCCAAAGCCGGCGTTCCGAAACATCCCAAAGGTATTCTATAGGATTCAGGTCAGGACTCTGTGCAGGCCAGTCCATTACAGGAATGGACTGTCAGGTAACCACTCCGCCAAAGGCTGTGCATTACGAACAGGTGCTCGATCGTGTTGAAAGATGCAATCGCCATCTCCGAATTGCTCTTCAACAGTGGGAAGGAAGGAGGTGCTTAAAACATCAATGTAGGCCTGTGATGTGATAGTGCCACGCAAAACAACAAGTGGTGCAAGCCCCCTCCATGAAGAACACTACCACAGCTTAACGCCACCGTTTCCTAATTTTACTGTTGGCGCTAAAACGCTAGCAGATGACGTTCACCGAGCCCCCTCCATGAAGAACACTACCACAGTTTAACGCCACCGTTTCCTAATTTTACTGTTGGCACTAAAACGCTAGCAGATGACGTTCACCGAGCATTCACCATACCCACACCCTGACATAGAATTGCCATATTGTGTAACATGATTCGTCACTCCACACAAGGTTTTTTCACTGTTCAGTCCTCCAATGTTTACGCTCCTTACACTAAATGAGGCGTCGTTTGACATTTACTGGCGAGATGTGTGGTTATGAGCAGCCGGTCAACCACGAAATTCAATTTGTCTCATCTCCCACCTAACTGTCATAGTACAAGCAGTGGATCCTGATGCAGTTTGGAATTCCTGTTTGATAGTATGGGCCTATTACACATTACAAACCTCTTCAGCTGTCGACAGTCTCCTGTCAGTCAACAGACGAGGTCGGCCTGCACGTTTTTGTGCTGTACGTGTCTCTTCACGTTTACACTTCACTATCACATCGGAAACAGTGAACCTAGGAATGTTTAGGAGTGTCGAAATCTCGCATACTGACGCATGACACATGTGACAACCAATCACCTGGAAACGTTCGAAGTCCGTGAGATCCCATTCTGCTCTATCTCGATGTCTGATGACTACAGACGTCGCTGATATGGAGTATCTGGCAGTAGGTGGCAGCACAATGCACCTGATATGAAAAAAGTATGGTTTAAGGTTGTCACGTAGTGTAGACTTCATGTTTCCAAACAATGATAGGACTTTTATGGTTGACAGTGTACCATGTCGCATAGCCACAATTTTTAGCAATTGGGTTGAAGAACATTCTGGACAATTCGAGCGAATGATTTGGTCACCACAGAACATTTATTGGACAAAATCGAGAGCTCATTTCGTGCAAAAAACCATTCAGCTGCGACACTTTCGCAATTTTGTACGGCTTTAGAGGAAGAACGGCTCAGTATTTCTCCAGGATACTTGCAACGACTTTTGGAGACGTGACACGTCGAGTTGCTGTACTATTCGGCCAAAAGAAGATCCGTTGAAGTATTCAAAATTAAACCTCGACCAATAATTAGAAGAGGAACTTCAAATCAACTTACATGATGTGTACAGTTAATTAAAATGGGCTTCAGCTCTATAACCACCAAGTTAACCAAAAAGCCTTCAGATCCTTTATTCCGTAATGAAATCTAATATTAAGATTCCCTCGTGACGCGATATAGACCCTGCACTTCGTTTCCCAAGTGAGATAGTCAAATTTTTAACATTATTAAGAGAACTAAAATTTTTTAACATTAGCGCCAAGTAGGACAGATGAAGCGACGACATACTAGAAATGGAGGATGAAAACAGAAATAATTATGGATGCAGGTGGAAATCATTCATGCAGTCATGCATGCAGGGTCTCAACCACTCGAACCTAGCTGGCTAAGTACTCTCTAAGACCTTGAGTGCTCTGGAGAGTACCAGGGGCTTTGCTTAGAGGCATAAGAGAAGTCGACCACCAGTATATTCAAGAGCACAAAAATATAAAATTGACTAACAATCAGAAATTTCTCACCGATCTACATTACCACATTACATACTCTGGAATACGTTAAGAGGCTGTTTGCGTTATATTGCAGTAGTATCTGTATTTGCATCACGGATGGGATGAAGGCCATAATTCTGTCTACATTTCGTAAATTCAGAATCCGTGAACTCATGAGACGCAGAAGATTGAGATACGCCGTTTAAGCGTAGTCATGGGTTCATTATATTGAACTGAGAGACATTTGGTTGGTTGATGCCCAGGATTCAACCTATCTTTCACAAAGGAAACTGCAACAAAATTTGAAAAACCCCACAGACTGAATACAGTACGCAAATTGAAAGAACACGCATACACATTGCATGCAGAATTAACCACCTTACACAACTATTATAACCACAAGAATGCAAGTTCACCGCTCCACCTTTCGAGAGAAAGTAAGACCCCCGAAACTGCATTACCCGAATAAAATTCATAATCAACAGCAGTCGCGAAACCGTAGCATTACCTCTACAAAGAATTATCCAGATTAACTGAATACTCAAATCGAATTATTCTAACGGTATGCTTTGTTTATGATACTACACCAGTTCTCACTGAATCGCCTTAGAACTTACCAGGCTCCGCCGTAAAATGTTCCTGACTTCTTTTTAGAAGACGCGTTGACAACGCTCTAGTGATACGGGAAAGAACCATTTCCTACTATGCACCTGTACCTCGCGAAATGGGACCGTCTCCCTCTGTTACAATTTGGATTTAGCTCAAGCTGTGTAAAGATCAGTCGCGCGCACACACATCCACAGGTAGAGTAAAGGTGGGAAGGAAAGCGAACTGTTTAAGGGACAATAAATAATGAAATGGTGACAAGAAGGGCGTACAGCTGTCCCTGTATACCTGAAATTAACCATGTCAAATCCTTTAGTAACGATGATGACGTTTAGCCGATAGGGGACAATACAAAGAAAAGAGTTTTGTACCTCTACCCTCAAAAAGGAAGCATTATTATTTTTGAGTCACTTTAATGAGTCAGGAAGAACTGAAGAAAGTTTTTCCTTAAAAAGTACGGAGACAGACAGGTACAGATGGAAGTCCGAGCAACTGCCCCCAGTAGAATATGGTAAAGCGGGAGTTGTAAGTAGTATAGCATACTGTGGTAATAAACTATGAATTTGCGGTTCACAGTCACTGTTCAAGGAGCGTATTGACGCTATCTGACACAAAATATCTGACGCAGAGAACACACTGAGTCTATGGTAATTTATTTCTAGCGACTATGTCTTCGCTGCTTCTACGTTGTTCACAGACGTATTCGTCAGTCAAAACAAAACTTAGGTGAGTGGGAGACTTTTTCGGCTGTTATTTATTTCACTACCAGTTGTTACAAGTCCTTGAAGTCAAATTAGTAGGAAACACCGAAGTAGGCCATCCACTGACGAACTTTTCCCAGCATTAGTCGCTTGGTCTCGACATGAACAGTGGATAAATACACTCCTGGAAATGGAAAAAAGAACACATTGACACCGGTGTGTCAGACCCACCATACTTGCTCCGGACAATGCGAGAGGGCTGTACAAGCAATGATCACACGCACGGCATAGCGGACACGCGGCATTTGTGCACCGCCGCCGTCAGTGTCAGCCAGTTTGCTGTGGCATACGGAGCTCCATCGCAGTCTTTAACACTGGTAGCATGCCGCGACAGCGTGGACGTGAACCGTATGTACAGTTGACGGACTTTGAGCGAGGGCGTATAGTGGGCATGCGGGAGGCCAGGTGGACGTACCGCCGAATTGCTCAACACGTGGGGCGTGAGGGCTCCACAGTACATCGATGTTGTCGGTTGTCGCCAGTGGTCGGCGGAAGGTACATGTGCCCGTCGACCTGGGACCGGACCGCAGCGATGCACGGATGCACGCCAAGACCGTAGGATCCTACGCAGTGCTGTAGGGGACCGCACCGCCACTTCCCAGCAAATTAGGGACACTGTTGCTCCTGGGGTATCGGCGAGGACCATTCACAACCGTCTCCATGAAGCTGGGCTACGGTCCCGCACACCGTTAGGCCATCTTCCGCTCACGCCCCAACATCGTGCAGCCCGCCTCCAGTGGTGTCGCACCAGGCGTGAATGGAGGGACGAATGGAGACGTGTCGTCTTCAGCGATGAGAGTCGCTTCTGCCTTGGTGCCAATGATGGTCGTATGAGTGTTTGGCACCTTGCAGGTGAGCGCCACAATCTGGACTGCATACGACCGAGGCACACAGGGCCAACACCTGGCATCATGGTGTGGGGAGCGATCTCCTACACTGGCCGTACATCTCTGGTGATCGTCGAGGGGACACTGAATAGTGCACGGTACATCCAAACCGTCATCGAACCCATCGTTCTACCATTCCTAGACCGGCAAGGGAACTTGCTGTTCCAACAGGACAATGCACGTCCGCATGTATCCCGTGCCACCCAACGCGCTCTAGAAGGTGTAATTCAACTACCCTGGCCAGCAAGATCTCCGGATCTGTCCCCCATTGAGCATGTTTGGGACTGGATGAAGCGTCGTCTCACGCGGTCTGCACGTCCAGCACGAACGCTGGTCCAACTGAGGCGCCAGGTTGTAATGGCATGGCAAGCCGTTCCACAGGACTACATCCAGCATCTCTACGATTCTCTCCATGGGAGAATAGCAGCCTGCATTGCTGCGAAAGGTGGATATACACTGTACTAGTGCCGACATTGTGCATGCTCTGTTGCCTGTGTCTATGTGCCTGTGGTTCTGTCAGTGTGATCATGTGATGTATCTGACCCCAGGAATGTGTCAATAAAGTTTCCCCTTCCTAGGACAATTAATTCACGGTGTTCTTATTTCAATTTCCAGGAGTGTATATAAAATCATAAAACGCTTGCCCGAAATGGATAATGTAGTAGAAACGTCACGGAAAAAGAAGATGGAGATGAAGAAGAAAAGCCGGCCGGAGTGGCCGAGCGGTTCTAGGCGCTTCAGTCTGGAACCGAGCGACCGCTACGGCCGCAGGTTCGAATCCTGCCTCGGGCAATTATGTGTGTGATGTCCTTAGGTTAGTTAGGTTTAAGTAGTTTTAAGTTCTAGGGGATTGATGACCTCAGATGTTAAGTCCCATAGTGCTCAGAGCAATTTCTACCATTTTGAAGAAGAAAAACAGATTCAAGTCAGTATTAAGCCAGGGGATCAGTGGAAACACTGTGCATTGGAATCATTAACCGGAACATTCAACTAAAAATACCTGGTAGCCAAAGTAAAGAGTTGCCGCTACAGTGAGCTACACCAGACGTCCCAAACCTTTTGGATCAGACTGAAACAGGTGACAGTGGGTCCACAACCGATTATATTGAGATATTCTGTAATGGGTATACACAGCATACATCGCAAAATAATAACGTAACTCATAAGCCAGTAATTGTTCGAACTGACTATCACCAGCCTCAGTGTACGATTTGCAACTGTGCGTGCAGTTTTCCACATTGTCGCTAAGAACCTGGGTGTCCGTTGCACCATGGAACATGCACCGGGTGATAAACAGTGTTCACCACTGACTGCCAAGCTTGATATTCTGTAGACAACTTAGCTCATAGCACATGTTCAGGTGACGATCTCATGCGTCGCACCAGCGCATTGACCTGTGCTGAAAGCGCCCCATTATCCCTTGTGCCAATTATCCACTGCATCAGACAGAGTGTGGGGCGTCCATGGTGAGGTATGGCAATGTGTACAGTACCCATAAGCAAAGATGGAAGTTACTCGCCACAAAAGTTGCCGGACATGCATTTAATATATGGTGCCGGTAAAGGAGCCTGAACGTACAGGAGTCATCCAAACTGGAAGAAATTTATCTCCCTGGGCACTAACTTACGAGAGACAGAGTCCTCCACGCCACAGACTGCCGATCAGCGTTCCCGTCAAAGACATGTCCGAACGGTAGAGTTTGAGGAGATGGTGTTGCTTTGTATGCTTGACCACTCACCCGTTAGCGTGCCCATAAACGCATAATTCGAAGGATAGCGTATGGAGAGTACTGATGGAACAGGTATTACACCCATATCACAAAAAAATGTGTGCCAGCACTGGGGCCAGCGGATTTTGAGCCCCATGTTCACTTCTGTGAATGGATTCCAAATTTGTGGTAAATTCTTATGGGATCAAACTGCTAAGGTCATCGTTCCCAAGGTTTACGCACTACTTAATCTAACTTAAACTAACTTACGCTAAGGACAACACACGTACCCATGTCCGAGGGAGGATTCGAACCTCCGACGGCGGAAGCCGTGCGGACCGTGACAAGGCGCCTCTGGCCGCGCGGCTTCCCTGTGGTCACCTAACAGAACCGTATTTGGAACCTCTCCGTTTCACTGGTCCACATTACCGTCTGTTCCTGTTAGATGAGCTGTCACAGTTCTCGGAAACTATACCCTTTGTTCTCCGCGAAAGGAACACGACAGCGGACCAGCCGACTTCGATATTAACGTCTGCAAGCACCTGGACAACACGTCCCCTCGTCGTTCGATTGAAAGAGGAGGCCCTGTTCAATGGCTTGCACAATCACCGGATCTCACACCTTTGCACTTTTTCCTCTGGAGTTACGTCAAGACACTGGTGCATGAAACCCGCTTAGAATCGGATGAAGAGCTGTCTGCTTCATGCTCCGTTGCTATGAATGCATTGAGGCTAGCAGTCGTCACTTCCAAAAGCTACTACCCCTACGAGCTACGTTATCGTTTCGCGGTGTACGCTATGTATCTCTACAACACAATAAATAAACATCCCCGACCATCGGCTCCCTGTCTCAATGTAATCGGTTGTGGATCTACTATCAACTGTTGCAGTTGGAACCGACTGGTTTGAGACACCCAGTATGAATACTCTGATGCAGTTCAATGTCTGGATGTTACTTTGACCATGCGAGTCTGTATTTTATGCTATACGTTACTGTCATGTCACCGATTGTGACTGCCTACTTCTGTCTGGCCATCCATCAATTTTGTTCTCATCAGTAGATCAAAAGATAATGTAGGTGAATGTTCTGTTGCCTTTTATGGTTGCTCCGACTTCAAATGAAAAATTTTCTGTTTATTCTTGATATCAATTTAATTAACTCTCAACGATTTCCTTCAAACCACTCGTGCTTAATCAAGTATCTTGGTACTAACAAAAAGTTTTTCACACATAGGTTGCCTCCTTGAAAGGCAGAGGGTGATGAACTAAGCTCATCACAGTTTAGCCTCCCTTGACCTAAATCATATAATCAGATACTTTATGCACTCATTTCCCATCCGAGATTAAGACATTTAAATGATTCAAAGATTGTATCACATTGTTGTTGACGTGGTGTTCTGCCAGCAGAATCCTCCCCCCTTCTTTCAGCCTCTGTCGGACGATGATGTATGCTGATGATGGATTACCTTTTGAAGAAACAAATTATAATTTAGGAAAGAAACTTTTTTAGAGACAAAACTTACTTTAAAAGTTTAATGAAAGGCATTTGCCATTGGTAGAACCTACGTCGAAATCTGTGACGATTAGTGTAAAGTAGTGATTGCTGGTCAAAACTGTGCTTGAAAGTGAAAGGTTCAAGAGGAAAGTATATTCTGTAGATTTGTAGTGATCTGTGTAACGTGCAAAGGCGGCTGAAGGCAGTCGGCCACGTAGAGCGGCAGTTATTCCCAGATCTCTTAACAAATGTTCTCTTATTCTCTCCCTTCTTCTCAATATTTTCCACAAATTTCTTTCTTCATCGGTTCTAAGGAGAATCTCCTCATTTATTAACTCATCAGTCCACTTAATTTCAACATTATTTTGCAGTACTGCAGCTTAAACATTTTGAGTGGTTTTTCCACAGTCAGTGTTCCATTTCCTTATAAACTTGTGTTCCAATTTTCTTTCTGAGCTTAAAGGATATGTTTGATTTATTTAAGTCTGCAACCTTGCTGCTCGAGTTGGTCTGGTCGAACGACTGTAATACCGTTATGGATTCGATTGGTCCAGGAGGGCCATATTCATGTCATAGGTGCTCACGGCTACTAGCAGCCGAGTGATCAGCTACATTGTTCGCTCGACCGCGCAAACTCCTAGTCATGTCATGTACAGGGTGATTCAAAGAGATGAACACACATTAATTTGGCTATATTTCCTGCACCAGACACTGTACTTGAAGTCAACCATATGTATCTGAAAGAAAGTGTTGTAAAACTTCGAATACTACCGCTAGAGCGCTCCAGAACCAAATACTCTGCGGCGTGTACCGCGTCAGTTTTATGCGAGAGGGTAGCACAATTTTTTTTTTGCATTCGTGAATTCAGTCAAAAGCGAGTCTGCAACTGCAGTGTAGCTGCATCTTGGTATGAGTTGAAAGTTGAACCTACAGTGAGGTATAGCACTGATCGTTGGAATGAAGAATTTGATGAAACTGGCGATCTGTATAAAGCCAAAAGCTTTGCCGACCGCAGGTATCGGAGGAGCACGTGATGCGAATTCGAGAGTGCTTCAAACTAGCCAAATATAACCACCACGTAGAGCAAGAAGGGAACTTGGACTGCCGCAAACAACTGTCTGGCGTGTATTTAGGCGCCGGTTAGTGTACAAACGCACCATCTACAGCTGGTATGGGCTCTTCGCGCAAACGATAAGGTAAATGGGGCAGTCAACATGCACAAAGGTCGGACATGTGTCTACACAGTCCCCACGTAATACCGGAAAATGGGTGGAATAATATTAACGTTTTTTGGGACCTATCTTTGACAAACGACCTCTCTTTTTTTGACGACAATGCGACTAGTGGAATAACTGGAGTAGAGAATGTTGCAAAACTGATTGTTTCCTCAAATGAATGAAGATTGCAGAGATTACATTTTCCAGCAGGACGGAGCTCCACCCCATGTTCTACGTTTCCTGAGTGAATCTACCTCAACGATGGATAGGTGGCATGGGGAATGAAGACTTAGTTAGCACTTCACTTCTGGCCACCAAGATCTCCTGAGCTCATACCCTACGATTTTATCTTGTGGGGGTTCATGAAAGACGCAGTTTGCGCAGCACCTCTTCCCACTAGTTTGGATGATCTAAGAAAACTTAACACAGCTGAGGTGAACTCAGTGGTGCGAAACATTCGTCATCGAGCGTGGGAACTCAGATACTGCCTGGATGTTATTAGTGCAGCAAGAGGAAGGCATGTTGAGCATCTGTAAACTCCCATGTATCTGTAATCAAATGCACTCCATAGAATTAGAATACAACACATAGGTCAGGAAATTCAGTCAACTGGAGTTGCGCCCATCTTGTAGAATGACCCTGTAGTTTGAGTCAGGAAATGGACTTGCTTTCAACTATCCACATGGATAGTATAGTTTCGTCTGGAGTTCATAGAATTGTCAGCACGGTGACTATTCTTGAATTTTCCCTTGACGGGGTAGCAGAAAGGCACACCGATAAAGGTGCGCCCAGTGATATCTTCGGACTCGCAATGGCACCACGTCGTTACTTCAGACGAGTTCTGGTTCAGCGTACGTTACCGTAGGGGACTAATTCGCAGCTCTGAGGACGACGAACGTCTCCAAATGTACTCCGCCAGCGTCATACAGGTCCAGCACTGGTGTGATTGTATGTGAGCCGTTGTGTGCCGATCTTAGGTTTACAAAACAGTGATTTGGACAGTTGCCGCTACATTTGTGACGTGTAAAGGCCGATGACTCTTCTCTGTTTTCGAGATCTTCGTGATGTTATCTTTCAATAGACCACCATGTTCCTCGTGCTAGCCGAGTCAAACTACATACAGAGGGAGTCTCGCTATTGTACCGATTAACATATTCTCCAGATCTGACAAGCACTGAAAATATTTGATCGTAGGTTCCGTGTTTCTGTTGCGCCACCTGACGCCACAGTCTTCGATTAATAACCTTAGAGTTGAACCAGTATGGAATGAGTTACCCATATGCGTCATCAAAGCTAGGTTCGACTCGATGCTCATATCGGTTGGAGACATTGTTGCCGCCATAGGTGGTACTAAATTTTGACCGCTATATAACTCGAATCACCAGATTGAAACTTGTGTTCTTCCTGTTATTCTGTATACGCACAGTTCGCGGAATTTAGTTGTTTGGTATCCTTTCTGTTGCTGGATTATTAATAGCCAGCAGCACACGTTTACAATATATTGCACAACATCACTATAAATGCGGGCTGTTATGTCTTATTATTCTCTTATAGTTCACAGCCGGTATGAGAACCCGATCGATTTCTTCTGTAACACTACATCAGGGCTCGTGGTCACCTTTATACGTACTTGAAACAGTTATTACAGCTCATTTGTGGCAGAAATTCCTGTTGGAAGAAGAGATTTAAAAATGCTGGAGAAGAGCTGGAAAGACTCAGTAGTTGGGTAAGATAGAGATGGAAGTGAAGAAGAGTTGTACCAAGGCGGAAACATCCGTGACCAAAATCCCACGTGTTTATTGAACCCTGTTCTTGGCATGCCTGTCTTCCATTTCAACAGCGTATGGCATTCAACATTTACGTTCTTGGCATGTTTTCCTTCCCCTGACCAGACGCATGGATGGATATCCCGATGCCAAGATGACATTATGTTCATACAGAAATACTTTGTCACTGAGTTCTCACTGTATCTCATCACATACGCATACGACGTAAGACACCCGCATCCATTTTATAACTCGAATATATCAGAATCAGTTACACTGCATATGCCCAAGAGACCATAGCACTATCTTCATCTGCTCAGGTTGCGAGACATTTTTCGTTTTTTTTCTTACGGGCAACTCACCATTAGTAACACTGAAGCACCAACGGAACAACAGATTTGTAGTTCAAATGGTTCAAATGGCTCTGAGCACTTTGGGACTTAACTTCTGAGGTCATCAGTCCCCTAGAACTTAGAACTACTTAAACCTAACTAACCTAAGCACGTCACACACATCCATGCCCGAGGCAGGATTCGATACTGCGACCGTAGCGGTCGCGCGGTTCCAGACTGTAACGCCTAGAACCGCTCTTCCACTCTGGCCGGCCAGATTTGTAGTCGTTAGATTTGGGGTAAATTCGCAATACTACATGTGAAGATGTGGGATGTTGCGTTATTGAGCAACAAAAACCTACTTTTGAAGTTCGATGAAGCTGTATATGCTGCGATGGTCAACACTGCCATATGCAGTTCGGCTCAAGACGAGTAGGCATGTCTAAACACTGCAGAAATTGGACAAAAAAATATAGGCACGTGTAACTGCTGTCGAGAAACCTTTGATAACAGAAGAAGTATTTCAATTTATCGACGAAAGATTCAATGTGAATGTTAAAATGTTCGGGGAAAAGCAGGAACCTAGACATTTAACTCACTTAGGAAGCAAATCAATTGGAAGAGAAGGAAAACTAAAACGCAGGAAGAATGTGAGGAAATCGCAGAGGAATTAGTCGTCAGAAGAAAAGATTTAGCATAGAGAAAATTTGTTCGTTTTCAGTGAAATTAAGAGCAAAAGTCTTGACACGAATTGAAACTGAACACTGTCGACCGCAAAAGCAAGGGCGCACATCTGCCTGCTGACGTTACAGAAGAAGGAATGATAGTCGTTTCGGAATACATACGGCGTCCTATATTTCAATCCAAGTTTGACTGTGCTTTGGAGTGATTTCCCTAAATCGCTTCAAGCAAACGCCAGGATAGTTCCTTTGAAAGGGCGTAGCCACCTTCCTTCCCCATCCTTCCCTAATCCAATGAGACTGATGATCTCGCTGTTTCGTGCTCTCCTTCAAATCAACGAACGAACCAACCTAAACTGGCGTTCAAATAAAGTAGAATAATTAGATGACATTTGTTTGGCATTTCCAACTTCCTTGGGTGGAGTCGCAGCCAAACGACTGTTCTAGCCGATGTGTAGAATCTAAGAAACTTGATTTACGTCATCAGAACTTTGGAAAAATATCATCCAGACAGTCCCAATTATAGCATAGGCAGATAAATGTCAGAATCAGCTTCATAGTTCGTGTCTCCAACTTACTAACAGGAACAAAAACACTAAAGGATGGAAAGGAAATTGAGGATCGGTTCGATGATGAGCTGTAAGAAAGTCCACAGTCCTGCTGACGTCAAATCCAGACAAGTGCTGACTGTTGTTTTTCTTTGTTACATGAAGCTTGACACTGTGCTCTCAGAAACAAACAACATTTAACGGTGTTTTGTAAACGAAAAACTCATTGCTTAACCGTCCGTCATGTGTACGGCTTTTTTCACCTACATCGTGCTGTCACTCTGAAACGCTTAATATTTGCATATCCGAACATTAGCATGCCATGTTGGTGCTTTTTGCAGGCTGACGTCATTCTGCTGCAATTTTAATGGCCAGTATTTACACCGCTGGCCTGCAGAATTAAATACAAACAACTGTTGGGGCTCTTTAGACTAATTTTGCGTCCTGAATCCGCTACTGGTGAATATACGGTACATTGAATCTCCTCCCTACATCTGTTCAAGCTAGTCTTCTTAACTTGCCTGTATATTTGTACTCAAAGCACCTTCCATATCATGTTCTTAACCGTACACATTATGATAGAGGTAACATAATGACAGTGACTGAAGGTTCACATCCACTTTTTTATTTTGGTAGCTATTCAGAAACTATGGCAATTAGGCGTAATTTCAAATATCTTCATTTTAAGGAACATTTATTACATTAGTAGTAGTGTACTTTTTTTACAGACACACGGTCTCTTACAATTGTTATTGTGAATTTATTGAACTGATTAATGATAGTAAAACTTGCAAATAATTTGTTAGAACATGTTATCAGTTTTACACATCGTAGTATACTCATCACTAGAATCAGAGCAAGATGTTGGATAGAACATACGGGCTTGTCTCCCTTGTATTTCTCCTTCGATAGTAAAATCGTAACTCGGTGGTGCAAGGCCCGGGTTTAGCAATGTCGCAACAGAGAATTTTTTGGACTAACGCCTATTAAACGAAACGAGACGTTATGGTAGACATCTTTGTCTTCATCATATGCACGCTGTGTGTATGGTATCATCCCATCCACTGTAAATGCTTCTTTAAGCAACAGTGACTGAGGCTCAGTAATGCCACGCTAGTTTTGAAACTTATTAGAGCAAACGTTTTCCTCATCCTATGCAACTTTTTATCAGTGTAGATAATGTTATTCCAGTGTATTTTGCCAAAGAGAGAAATTAACACTATTTGTAATCAAACATGTTACAAGGAATAGTATTGGTAAAGCAGAATCAGTTTGATTAAAATAAGAATAAGAGGTTGTTTAAGAATTGAACCGGAATTAGTCTTGTTTGTTCATATGGCATTATATCAACAAGAATTGATGGAAGGTTTTGTGAGTCAATGAATGCAAGATCTGTGAACACTGCAGTGAAACTTAGAGACGAATATCGTTATCGCCAAAGTACATAGACAGTAATCTGTCATGTTATATTGTGAAGAATAACCTTTATTTACTATGAAAAATGTAATAAGTTCGTTTTTCCGTAATTCGTTGAATGCCTTGAAGGTAGGCAACTGAGCAAGTAAAGGTTGCGAAACTTATTGCAGGTAATAAACTGAGGTGACGAAAGTCATGTCTGTATCTTAATATCGCGTCAACCTCCTTTCGGCCAGCATTGGGCAGCAAGTCGTCGTAACATGGGCTCACCAAGTTGTTTGAAGGCCCTGCAGAAATAGGGAGCCATTCTGGCTCTACAGTCAATCTTAACTAAGAGTATTTTGCTGGTGCCGGATGTTGTTCACGGACAGGCATATCAATTATGTCCCATAAATGATCGATGGGATTCATGTCTGTCGATCTGGATGGCCAAATCATTTGCTCGAATTGTCCAGAATGTTCTTCAAACCTTCAATTGTGGCCCTGTGACATGTTTGGGAAAATGAAGTCCATGAATGGTTGCAGATGGTCTCGAGATAGTTGAACTTCCCAATTTCCAACCAGTGATGGGCTCAGTTGGACCAGAGGACCCAGTCCATTCCATGTAAACACAGCCCACACCGTTATGCACCCACCACCAGCTCGCACCTTGCCTTGCTGACAACTTGGGGTCATGCCTTCGTGGCGCCTACGACACACGCACAGCCTATCATCAGTTCTTACCAAGTGAAATCGGGACGCATCTGATCCGGGCACAGTTTTCCAGTCCTGTACGGTCCAACGGATAATGGTCAAGCACCCAGGATAGGCGCTGTAGGCATTGTCGTGCTGTTAGTAAATACACTAGCATAGGTCGTCTGCTGCCATAGCATTTTACCGCCAAATTTCACCACACTGTCCTAACGAATACGTTCGTCGTTCGTCCCACATTTATTTCTGCTGTTATTTCAGGCAGTGTTGCTTGTCTGTCAGCACTGACAGCTCTACCCAAACGCCACTGCCGTCGATCGTTAAGTGAAGACCGTGGGCCACTGCGTTGTTCTTGGTGAGAGGTAATGCCTGAAATTGGTATTCTCGGCACACTTCTTGACACTGTGGATCTCGTAAAACTCATTTCCCCAACAATTTCCGGTATTGAATGTCCCATGCGTCTCGCTCCCACTACCATTCGGCGTTCAAACCTGTTAATTCCTGTCATGCGGCCTTAATGAAGTCGGAAACTTTTTCATATGAATTACCTGAGTACAAATGGCAACTCCGCAAATGCACTATCCTTTTATATCTTATGTACGTGGTACTAAAGAGATCTGTATGTGTGCATATCGCTATCCCATGACAATGTACTTCGACTATTATTACACGGGAGTCAATGTTGTCTCTGTCTCGGCTACGATTAGGGATACAAGTAAAGTATCGTGTATAGTCACAGAGGAAAAAATTGTTTACAGATAACTGTTAATGTGCAAATGCTAAAGAATACTAATTTTATTTTATCTGTGAAAATGGTTGGTGAAAGTCTGGTACTGCGAAAGCAAAGGGGTTTGTTTTAAAAAACTTTTTCTGGTGACAGTCTCTTCTTTCCTTTTATTTATGTCCTGCGAGCCCCCTTTCGGAAAATTATTCCCTCTTTGAAGGTCATTTGTAGCACATTATGAAATTTATTCGTGATGTGTTCGATACATGAGGTGCTCCATTTTGCTGTTTCTTTTACTTTAATATATACCCCTTGTAATTTTATAATTAATAATCGGTTGGTGTTAATGACGAATTTGGAAAAGAAACTATTCCTTACTGCCTGCTTGTATTTCACTTATGCAGTAACCTACACATGTTAACCATCAAACAGTACACGTTGAAACCAGAAAAAGTACGAAAGTAATCAGCCACAAAGGTATTTTTACATTTAGTGAACAGAGATTATCCCATAGATCCTGAAGAATATGACATATTATTCATTCAAACAAAGGGTACTTTTCTTAACGATCTGCATCTTATGAGCTTATACAGAATATTCTTAGAAAAGTACTTATTTCTATTTATTATAAGTTTTCCGTTGTTCAAGGACACTGTCAAACCATTTGAAGAATTTCATTCGATGACTTCTTGGCAGCATGTCATTTAATATTTACTCTTTATAGCTTTTGTAATGTGAAAATATATCTGGATCTTCCAACCTTTATTTAGTCAGTGTAGTGCTTTCAAACTTAGCTCTTCATTTCTAAATGGCTGTGCTGTATTGTGTACGTCTATGGCTATTGTTGGTATCGTGTGTTTGTTATCTGTGTAGACTATAATGTGAAAATACGAAAACGTACTACAGCGATCAAATAAAAGCCATAAAACGGAGCTGTTGGAGGAACTCGAGATATATTAACATTACAAAAAATTAAAAACTGAAAAGTGGATCAGCGTTTTTCTTCAACGTTATCGATACTATCGATAAATTAAAAAAATATAGTGATTAATAGAAAGAAGTGTATATAAACGAATAAAAATCCACATTATTAAGAAAAATCCCGCTTGTATGAATAAACAAAATATCATACTACATGAACAGTCAATAGTGTTATCTCTGTTGACTATATATAAAAATATCTGTGTCACTCTTTCTTTAGTTTTTGCACGTTTGCTGCTTTTAACGCAACGTGCACAGTGCACAGAAAATAGATGGAAGTACCAAAGATACTGGTATAGGCCAAGGTAGCGATGAAGTGGGCACTTTCCCGTACGGCCATTTCATGAGTGTACCTTGAATGTAAGTAATCCGGTAAAACATCAAATCTCGGGCATCGCTGCGGCCGGATAAAGATCCTGCAAGAACCGGAAATGCGCCGACTGAAGAGAATCATTCAACATGTCACAAGTGCAACCCTTCCGCATATTTCTGCAGATTTAAATGCTGGGCTATCAACAAGTGTCAGCATGCGAATCATTCACGAAATATTATCGATATGCCCTTTCTAAACGGAAGACCAAGTCGTTACCCTTGATGACTGCACGACACAAAGCTTTACGCCTCGCCTAGGTTGGTCACACCGACATTGATCTGTTGATGAGTGCGAACATATTGCCTGGTCGGGCGAGCCTCGTTTCAAATTTTGTCGAGCGGTTGGACGTGTACGGGTGTGAAGACAACCTCATGAATCCATGCATGTAAGCAAGCTCGTGGAGGCTCTGTAATGGTGTGGGATGTGTGCAGCTGGAGTGTCATGGGGCCCCTGATACGTCTAGATACGACTGTGACAGGTGATACGTACATAAGCATCCTGTCTGATCACCTGTGTTCATTCATGTCTATTATGATTCCGACGGATTTGGGCAATTCCAGCAGGACAATGCGACTCCCCAGAACTGCTAGATGGTTTCTCCAGGAACACCCCTCTGAATTTAAACACTTACGCTGGCCACCAAACTCCCCAGATATGAACTTTATTAAGCGGATGCCTTGCAACGTGGTGTTCAGAAGAGACCTCTACCTCCTCATATTCTTGCGGATTTTTGGACAGTCCTGGAGGATTAATGGCGTCAGTTACCTCCACCACTATTTCAGACATTAGTCGAGTCCATGTAACGTCGTGTTGCGGCACTTCTCGGTGCTCGCAGGGTCCCTGCATGATATTAGGCAGGTGTACCAGTTTCTTTTCTCTGTTGTGTAGTGTGCTTCCTTTAACTTGTGAGGGTTTCTGCATAAATGGAATATAACAAAAACGTAAGCAGAATTTTTCCCAAATTTACGGTTATCTCTAAACAAATATCCTATTTACATATTACAGTAAAGGCAACAGAACGCTGCAGCATGACACACATCGAAAGCATCGCGAATAAATTGCATAATACATGAAGAACCCACTTCAAAATGGGAATCATTTCTCAAAAATGTGTAGTTCAACTGATAAATGAAGGGATAATAGTGAGTGGTAGCAGAAAAAGTTATTTTATAAACAGTCCCAAGGAATTAATGGTATTAACTTTGATTCTGAAATAATTTTCAGTGGCTGAGCTGTAATTTTTGGCCTTGTGTGCGAAATACCGCCATATTGGTTTTATCCTCTGTGTTGTTAATAATGTAGAAAGATACCGTGTTTATGAAATGACAAGAACCCGCGCTTGTAAGCATACCTGTACTGGCAAATCCAATTTTACTCTTTTCTTTTTGTCTGTTTTGCTTTCGGGAGAACGAGAACTGATGTGTTTCTTAATGTAACTGCAATTTAAATCCGATTATGAACAGGAAATATTCAAGGTTTTCACCAAATCACAGCCATGCAATATAATTTGGTAAGTGGGACAAAATATTATTAATGCAATCATGTTGCACATGGGATCCATCACCAATAACAGGATCAAACATAAGAATTATACTTATCACAGGATTTGAAGTTATTTCTATCCTTGAATTATTACCGTGGATAAAACTGGACGTTTGCTATCTTATTAGTAACTGTTAGTTGCTAGAGATATGACGCCGAGCAGCTTTACAGCTCACTGTAACTTGCACAAGTTACTGTGACTTCATATGAACTATGAGCAGTGCACTACTTAGCGATTGTTCTCAAGAAACGATTTCATTTAGAATACAAAGTTCGGATTTCTGAAGCGTAGCTATAGAAATATTACACATAGGCAACGTCGAATCTCGAGTTGTTTTCTCTGGAAACTAGATTCAAGGAACATGTTGCCCTATAAAGAAAAGACGTAGTAGAAAAATCAAGTCTGGCTGCACATTTATTGTCAAGCAAACATAGATTGCCAATGTTAACGTCAAATGTAAGATTGCTACATAGAGGCGAGAAGAGTGGACTCCTCGATCTTCTTGAGGATATGGAGATCTTTTGCCATCAAAGAAATGTCAAGTGTAACCTGATCAATGATCAGGTCATAATGAAAACTTTGTACTTCCAAGCAGTGACAAATTCAACCCAGGGGGTCTCAAAGATAAAACGGAACCTCACGCTATTATGTAGCAGCCACTTGCATAAGATTTAAACGAGTACCACTTTCATAACACTATATTTACATAACTTATGGCATTAGAATAACACACCCACTCGTGAGGGTAACTATTAGCAACAATTAATAAGTAAAACTGTCATTTTTCAAAATAAGTGTTCAAAAGACCACGCTTCATCATATTGTCCGTATTTCTCTGCCACTAAGTGCGACATATTGAAATGATGCTTACAAGCGCTACTAGCGCCAACAAAGTGCATTTTGTAAATAAAGTTCACGTAACAACTAATTAAGCTAAGAGAGGTCCCAACACGACAAAATATGCAACACTTCCTATAACGTACTTTACATAGCCATATCAGTTTTATTATTAATTTTAGCCCATGTGGCATAACTGTCACTGTTACGTTCAATAGTAATTTTAAACATCTAGCACATTACAGACATGACAGAAAGTAAGTATTGTAATTTTTACATAGTTTAACTCATAATAATTTCATGTTACTACTTAGTTACTGTACAACATTAATATTACAAATATGTCGTCAAAACTGTAACTTCAGGCGCAGCTCATATAGGGCGCCACACCCAAAACCGATGTGTACTGTGAAACCAACATATAATTTTACGAAAGTAATGGTTGAACTGTGTAAGCATTCACCTGAGCACGAACAACTGCTACAATTCCGCACTGGTATGTAATGTTAACAGTAAAAGACAACGATGTGATGGACTTATAACTTTTGTAAATCACATTGTAATATATACTCTTGTATTGGTTTTAGAATTGATAATGACCTGACACAGGTCGAAATCTGATCTGCGTTGCGACTATAAATGTAAGATTAAAGCAACTTAATTCCACGACTGATTGCTGCTCTATCTAACCCAAAGCGAGAACTGTTACATATTCTGATTAATAGATACGTGATAAGCTCCTTGAACTCCGACACATGGATTGCAAATTCCGCACTGGTGTGGCATATTGGTGTTTAACCTGTGCCCTTACTTCTGGAAGACTTCTTCCATTCTCCGTTTCACATTTTTCTGGCTGAACTTCCAACTCTTTTTAGGAACTTAGTAGCTGGAATTCCATGACAACTAATTCGTCTGTGGTGAGTGTAGTTGAAATTTAACAGTCAACTTCAGTATATTTCAATAATTCCGGTCGGAAACGTGCCAAATACATTTCGTTATCTGGGGTAGTAACGCCCGTTTCTTACTCCCATCAGAACGTAAGCATATGGGGACATTGTTGCGTATCGTTTCCATGTTATATGGCATTGCGTCAGTTTTGAAACACGACATTGCATTCTATCTCATAGTCCTTCAGCACCTGTAACACTGTTTTTAACGTTCTTGTTGGCTGTTGTGTCGACAACTGAATTTCCTCTTTGTTTTGTTTCTCTGTGACACATATCGTAGTATATTTCGTCTTCATTTCCTCATCATTCCGATAACTCGTCTGTATCATGTTTGTACTTAACTAATGGCTTTGCTGTTTATTCCTTGAACCACCAATCAACCAACCAGATCATTTGGTCTTAATCCATAGGTATCCAGTTTGGCCCTAAAATGATACAAATTCTTTGACCTATGAGCTACAGGAGTTAACAGATTCCTAATTTCCATATTATTTCCTAAATTTTTATTAGTAGAGGTAGGTGCTGAAATGGCTGGTTCAGTAGACCTTATTTATTTAGCATCGCAGGAGAGACGACATTTGGTCAGTACCATTCGAAAACATGCTGCGGTTTCATTCAGTTCAGCCACTGGCCACAGCTACCGGTGATAAAAATTACTTTTTTTAAGGAGGAAAATGATCTCCCTTTTAATTTCTCCCCTAGTAAAAAAGAGCAAGATGATAAACGTATAGGATTTGTTTTTCCTTCCAAATTTTGTTTATGGGCAATGGACATTTAGTATTACAGTTTTCAAACGTAAAATTACGCCACAATAAAACAAGAAGAAACGATTTAAAAGATAAATATTGACAGGCGGAAGGGTTCTGCTGTGGTAAATTTTCATTTGAATCAGGCTTAGACCTTCTTGTTTTATGTAGCATCCTTGAATCAATAAGAGCAACAGCGGTGTGCCTGATTCGTTTTACGGTCCCTGTGGAGTGGCAAGTTGTTTTTCACCTTCAATGGCAACTAATGGCGCAGTATCAGCTGAACATTATAAAATTGTTTGTTCACAGTATTGGAACGGAATTACCGATAAAAGCGAGCAAATTCATCTCGTACATCAGAACGCATCCAGTTTAAATTATTAGTGCTGACACGAACATTTCAATAAACTGCACATCACATTAACGAGAGCACCGCCTGTGATTGCACAGAGATTAGCTTAATAACATTACCGAAGGGAGTAAAGAGTGTAATTTTTAAACAGCATCAAGCTAAGCCGATTTAAATCTTCTCATCCATTTACGTGATCCTACTTCACGACATTGTTAGCGCAGTTAACTGGAGCCCGCTTGCTCTGTGTGTGAACTGAAGGGTAAGTTAACAGGGACAATAGTACTGTATGAATAAAATTCAGTAAGCCATCCAATAGGTTTAGTAAACATTATAATAATAAATAGTGCTCAGTCTGAACTTTGCATAAAGTATTAGCAGATTAATTTCTGTAGACAATAGCAATCTTAAGTGATAAGCTTCTTTTCTGCTTTATTTCGTTTTTTTACTCAATTCTGTTATTTTGCCATTCAACATTTTTTAAGGTACTGAAGCAATACTTTTAGTGTAAAAGTTTGTGGACACACAAATGATGGATTTTCTACTTGCTGGTTAATTACTATGGCACTATGAATTTCATCTGAAAGCTTTGTTACCTAGTTTCACTGAGGCGGGTGTTTAAAGTAATTTATTATTTGTGAGAAAAACTTTTCTAATGAAGTTTCTTATCCAGACTGTTGCTGAATGTGACAAGAATTAATTCATTTTTGTGTAACTTCGCACATATACCACATAAATTTTTACAGCTCATTTTACATAGCAAATTCATTACAAAAACTACGTTACGGAGCAAACACATTATAAAAAAAATCTGACTTCAGTGGCGTGCTTAATTTACTGCTTCTTTGTATTTTCTCCTTTCATCAATTAAATTCGGTATCTCTCCTGTTACACAAGGATTTCTATTAGCCCTCGTCTTTTTACCTATTTTGCTGCCTTCATTATTCCATCTCTTGTCAATCATTCCCTAATGCTCTCTCTATGAATCTCTACAGCCTCTGGTTCTGTCAGTTTATGCACGCTCCATCTCCTTACTCCCACATTTGCATTTTCTTAAGTTTTAATCTACAGTTCTTAACCAACAGATTGTGATCAGAGTCCACATCTGCCACTGGAAATGAATTACAGTTTAAAACCTGGTTCCTAAGTCTCTGTCTTACCATTATATAATCCTGCCAGTATCTCCAGGCTTCTTCGTTGTATACAACCTTCATTCTTGATTCTTGAACCCAGTGTTAGCTATGATTAATTTATGTTTTGTGCAAAATTCTACCAGGTGGCTTCCTCTTCTATTCCTTATCCCCACTCCATATTAACCTACTACGTTTCCTTCTCTTCCTTTTCCTACTATCGAATTCCAGTCACCCATGAGTATTAAATATTCGTCTCTCTTCACTACCTGAATAATTTCTCTTATTACATCATACATTTCATTAATCTCTTCGTCATCTGCGGAGCTAGTCGGCGTATGAACTTGCAGTACAGTGGTAGGCGTTAGCTCCGTATCTATCTTGGCCAAAATAATGCGTTCACTTTGCTGTTTGTAGTACCTTCAAGCACTCCTGACTTCTTATTCATTATTAAAACTACTCTTGCACTACCTCTATATGATTTTGTATTTACAACCCTGTATTCAGGGTTCACTAATTCCCTCTATATCTAACTTAAACCTTTTTAAATTTTCTAACCTACCTGCCCGATTAAAGGATCTGATATTCCACACTCCGATCCGTAGAACGCCAGTTTTCTTTCTTCTGATAACGACGTCCTCCTGAGTAGTCCCCGCCCGGAGATCCGAATGGTGGACTATTTTACCTCCGGAATATCTTACCCAAGAGGACGCCATCATCATTTGATCCTATAGTAAAGCTGCATGCCCTCGGGAAAAGTTACGGCTGTAATTTTCCCTTGCTTTCAGCCGTTCGCACTACCAGCACAGCAAGGCCGTTTCGGTTAATGTTGCCAGGTCAGTCAATCATCCAGACTGTTACCCCTGCAACTACTGAAAAGACTGCTGCCCCTCTTCAGGAACCACACGTTTGTCTGGCCTCTCAACAGATATCCCTCTGTTGTGGTAGTACCTACCGTACGGCTACCTGTATCACTGACGTACGCAAGCCTGTCCACCAACGGCAAGGTCCATCGTTCATGGGGGGTTGTGGTTGCACCTACGGTACGGCTACCTCTATCGCAGAGGCACGCGAGCTTCCCCATCAACGGCAAGGTCCATGGTACATGAGGGGGTGAGGAGGGGGGAGGGGGGGGATGCCTGCATATAGAGGCACCGCAAACGTCTTATTTATTTCAAGCACGCATATCAGTTTAAAAAAGTTTCAAAGCACCTTTTAATTTATTTCTTGGACACTTTGTTACACACGCTAATTAAAGAAGAGACATGAAATATACTATTTAACCGTAGAATACTGAACGTTTACTATCTGAAAATTTTATTTCACAGTCTATTAGGCTTTAACAATAGGAATTACTGCACTCAGTCCCTGAGGAAACACGTAGCAGAGAAACACATTATTTTGTACAACTTTTTGCAGGCGGTTTCCAACACCATTAACGTATATTTTGAAATGCATTACACATGACTGTAATAATAAACTTTTGTTACAATCGTTTTCGGTATTTGTCACTTCTCGTTAAACAATATACAGACTTACACAAGACCACAAGAAATTAATAACTTGAGTGTAGGGGGTATATAAAGGAACACTTACGAAATGTTTACCATAATTCTCACATGATTTGATTTACCGATATGAGAAACTAAATAATAAATGTCAAGTCTTCAGTTACACACATACAGGAAGGGAAGAAGTGTCGTACCACAGAAAATGATGTGATCCATTACAACAGCGGATACAGTCATGTAAATCACTCATGCTAAAAAGTAAGAATCAAAGACGATTCTTAGAAGAAACGGAAAAAAGCAGAGACCTAATCAGAGTGCTTCACTTACTCAATATCCACAGCTGTTCCACGTTTTAGAACATTGTCTGACGCAATAATATCAGATGATATGAACATCATAGGATATGGAGAAGATGTGATGATATTGGAGAAAATAAGCAGAAATTTTAAGAACAACTAAATACCTGGCTAAGAGTAATTGATGATCCTGGCGTGGAAGCAAGATTGACAAAAAGTACAATAATAGAAATTAGCATAAAAAGTGACAAAAATGAAGGTAGTAAGATGAAATGAAAAAATGGTTCACATGGCTCTGAGCACTATGCGACGTAACATCTGTGGTCATCAGTCGCCTAGAACTTAGAAGTAATTAAACCTAACTAACCTAAGGATACCACACACATCCATGCCCGAGGCAGGATTCGAACCTGCGACCGTAGCAGTCGCGCGGTTCTGGACTGAGCGCCTAGAACCGCGAGAAAACCGCGGCCGGCGAAATGAAAGAATTATTAAAGGAATGGATACTTTCAATTTTCTACGATGTAAATTAATCAAGAAAGGAGACATCTGAGATGAAATTTCGGAGGGTATAGAAAAATGATTGGATTTTTATTATTCTGTATGAAATATATTTAGAAACTTGAAAATACCGCCAAAATAAAGACCATGATATACACATTACAGTGTCTGTTAATTTTGAGCAATGGATCAGAACATTGGACTTGGAGAAAGAAAGATCCAAGCAAATACAGGAAACAGAAACTCACTTTCTGGGTGAAACGAGAAGAGACAAAATTCGAACAAGCAACATGTCAAGCCCCTAAACGAAACTTTGGAGAGTAATAGACTTAAATTGTTTGGCCACAAGCAAAGAATGGGACCAGAAAGACTTGCAACGAGAACCGAAGAGTAGACAGTACCTGGATGAAGACCAATTGTTGTAATTACATATACTTAAAAGAATAAGGAAGCATGTCACGTCATTTCATATGACCATGAGCATACTGAGTAACTGGAAGTGATGAAGTAATACAGTGAAACAAAACCAGGTATTTTGAAAACACATGGAAACAATATATGTACTATATAGACAAAAGCTTTAAAATAATCTTTAGAAATCTATCAAAGGGGTAACCTGTGCAAATAAGTGAAACACATGATAACAAAAAGAAAAAGTAGCAAGACCTAAAAAAACAGTGTGAAAGGAGTTCATCAAATTTTCGTCTAGGTAACGGATGCGAAAATCAACATTAATAGCTAGAATTGGCAACCTACTCATACAACAAAAGTTTATCATGACAAAGGCTGAAGTTCTGCTCCAAGAAGAGATGCATTAACCTAAGGCACTGTAAAACATAGTAAAAGTTTAGCCTAACACTACGAAACCATACGTGAGACCTGAGGCCTGATCCCACAGGCACATTGTGCACCACCAGTAATAATCACTGTGCAATGTACCAAGTACAATACAGCTACCTTCGGAAGTATAAGTACATTGGCACATAATTTCTCATAAAAGGTGGTGGACATAATATTCGAACTCTGTGTTGAATAGACAGTACTGTATTGGAAACCACCTACAAAAACAAGAAAGCATGTCGCATCATTTATAAAGACCAAAAGCATACAAAGTTACAAGAGTTATGGAAAGAATACAGTAAAATAACATAAGGTTATTTTTTTAAACTCATGAAAACATTATTGTGTGGGCAAGGTCTATGAAATTGTTTTATGAAATAAGTCATGAAGGTACGAAAGATAGATGATCATTGAAACAATAATAATATAAACAAGCAGCTGGCACATCTGAAAATATCTGTGTGAAGCCACACATCATCTATTTGTCTAAGTGATGAGTTGGAATACATATGTGTAAGTTAACATTAAGAGCAGGAACTGGCAGGATGTTCATATTCAACATACCACGAGCCAAAGACCTACTCAAAGTCTGGACCTCTGTTACGTAAGGAAAGTTTAAAACAACGCAACCAAGCCATGCGAGGGACTTGAGACTTATTGCCTAGGGCATAATAGGCATAACCAGTAATGATAGCATGCTGTGTAGTACGTACAACACAATTACCGTGACAGCTATAAATATGAATACGAGATAACATTTCTCGGAAAAGCTGGTGACATAATATTCACACGATTTAAATAACCACAGCAGTAAAATATTGTAACTGGAAGTACTGTAATAAATATGTTTGAGAACACTGCGCACAGAGTAACGGTTTGAGGTGGTCTCGGTGATCAGTTTATATTTGCGCTAGGAATATGAATGAAAGGCTTTCGGTTTAGCCAGGTCCCGCGGCCCTTTCTAAGCCATTCGGACATGTATTTTAGTGCAAGTATTTTGTAGTAGATTAAAAATGGTGTGAACGACGATCCGAAGCTAGCGCCCAGGTAAATTGTGCGTACCGGTTAATTCGTTTTGCAGGATATGGTAACTGGGCTGAACTTAATACTCAACTAATTGCACCATTTGTATGCGCACTGTTCGAATTTTAAGTGCAAAAGACAAGTTTTTCTGGGAGGTTTTTGATCCGCGCCTCTTACATATTACGCACTTGTACGAATCGTTTCACTTTGTACTAAGGTGAAGAAAAGGATAAAGTTAAAAACAATTTTTTATCCGATAATCATTTTCTGTGGTGGAGATAAGCTGGTTTGAAGTCGAATTAAATGTGGCACATAAAATTCGTTCTTACATGAAATGAATGCATGCAAAGAATTTAAAGTGATTCAGATATATTAAAAATAGGTAATTATGATAAAAAAATCTAGTTTGTCTGATTTTAGGTGAAAAAAACACGTTATGTGTGATGTTTTTTACCCGCCACTACAGTATTTCGAATTTAAAAAAAACCTTTTCTGGGAGGATTCAGTAGCGTGGGCGCCACTTCTGTGCTTTAAACTTGTGCGATGAACTAAGGCAAATAAATGGATAAAGTTAAATCAGGTTTTTTTACACAATAATCTTTATCTGATATCGTGATACGAATGTTTAAATCGAAGTAAATGTTGATGTTGTTGTAGTCTTCAGTCCACAGACTCGTTTCATGCACATCTCCATGCTACTCTATTCTGTGCAAGCTTCTTTATCTCTGAGTGACTATTGCAGCCTACATCCGTCTCAGTCTGTTAGTGTATTTACATCTTGGTCTCCCTCTACGATTTTTACCCGACACACTTCCTTGCAATACTGATTTGATGATCCCTTCATGCCTCAGAATTTGTTCTATTAACCGATCTCTTATTCGAATCAAACTGAGCCACAAATTCCTTTTCTGCCCAATTCTCATCAGTACCTCCTCAGTAGTTACGCGACCTAACCACCTAATTTTCACTTTTCTTCTGTAGCACAGCATTTCAAAAGCTTCTGTTCTCTTCTTGTCTAAACTGTTTATTATCCATGCTTCACTTCCATACATGGCTACACTCCTCACAAATACTTTCAGAAAAGTCTTCCTTACACTTAAATCTATACTTGATGTTAACAAACTTCTCTTCTTTAGAAACGCTTTCATTTGCCATTGCCAGTCTCTGCTTCAACGACCAACAGTTATATTGCTTCCCAAATACAAAAACTCGTCTCTTTTGTTTAAGTGACTCATTTCCTAATCTAATTTCTTCAACACCACCTAATTTAATTCGACTACATTCCATTATCCTCGTTTTCCTTTTGTTGATACTCATATTCTCCTTTCAAGCACTGTCCATACCGTTCAGCTGCTCTTCTAAGTCTTTTGCTGTCTCTGACAGGATTACAGTGCAATCGGAGAACCTCAAAGTTTTTATTTCTTCTCCAGTAACTTCCTACCCTAAATTTTTCTTTGGTTTCCTTTACTGCTTATTCAATGTGCGTATGGAATAACATCGGGGATAGGCTACAGGCCTGTCTCACTCCCTTTCCAACCACTGCCTCGCTTTCATGCCCCTTGACTCTTATCACTGCCGCCTAGCTTTTGTACATGTTGTAAATACCCTCTTGCTCTCTGTATTTCCACCCTTGCTGCGTTCAGAATTTGAAAGAGAGTATTCCAGTCAAAATTGTCAAAACGTTTATCTAAGTATACAAATGCTATATACGGAGGCCTGGCTTTCCTTAACCTATCTTTTATGAGAAGTTGTAGGTTCAGTACTCGCTCGCATGTTCCTATATTTCTTCGGACTCCAAACTGATCTTCCCCGATGCCAGCTTCTGCCAGTTTTTCCATTCGTCTCTAAAGAATTCGAAGTAAATATAGCATGTAAAAATTCATTCTCACATGAAATGAATGCGCAAAATCGGTTTAAAGTGATTAAAATGAATAAAAAACCTTCTTACGATAAAATTGAGAAGTTGCTTCCTAAATTATAGCTTCATTCGGATTTTACCTGCAGAAAGCCAGTTTTCCGTGAGATTTTCTAAGCGGGCCACTTCTGTATTGGAAACTTGTCGGAAGGGTTTTGATTTTCTAAGTGAACCACAATGAAAAACGTTCCTATCACAGCACATAAAAAGGGGAACCTGTCCTGGGCAGAACTGGAAATGTAAAAGAAGGGAACTATCTTTTCCACTTACCGGTAAACTTCAAAGACATTTAAATGAAAACATGTTGACATATTCACGTTCTTTTTACGAGTTAACCCTATTTCTACTGAGCAGTGCGCTGTATTAGATGTGTGATGTTGATACAGCTGCAGCTTGCTATTTGTAAGCTAAAATCTCTGATCCTTTGCCCAAAATCCAAAAGATTAGCCGGCCGTAGAAAAACATTTGTAATATCATATGGCTGAAGACCTTACATGTAATAGTTAAAAAAGGTTTCTGGGGTGGATAACAATTTAAGGGGGGGGGGGTGGATTTGTTCCTTGGGAGATTATATCATATATCATGTGAAATTACTTGACACGATACATTATGTTACATGGCACGGGTACTGATACTAACACGTAGAAACAGTGCGAATATTTCAAGACGTTTCGATTTACATTTCTTTGAAGCTTCCAGATAAGTCGAAAAGATAGTTCCCTTCTTTTACATCCCTAGCTCTCCCCAGGACATAATCGTCTGTTCTGTGCTATAATAGAAGCATTTTACATGTCGAAGCTCCCAAAAAACATAATATGATTTCTATTGCAATTTGTTAATTAAAAGTGGTTCATAATCATTTCGCACAGCTATGTTCTGTAATGTATTTACTTCAACATTAATAATGTCATTTTGTAATGGTAATCCGGTTCATCTGTCTAACACTGAATGAAAGTAAGCACGTCTATACATGTCAGAGCAGCAGTAAGTTGTTTAGATATGACAGTGGCTTTGAGAAAAGTGGTCTTGTACCTTATTTTTATTAATTCTTAGATCTAGGAGATTTATCCCACCATTCCCTTGGTTTTCCATAATGAGTCTGATACGCGGTTGTAGTCTATGTCGTCAAAACACTGATGCAACTTACACACGTCATTTGAAGGGAACACAGTATTGAAATACAACCATAAATACGTTAGGAAAACATTGAAATATAAAGTTATATTATACAACTGGCCATTAAAATTGCTACACCACGAAGATGACGTGCCTCAGACGCGAAATTTAACCGACAGGGACAAGATGCTGCGATAAGTAAATGATTGGCTTTCAGAGAATTCACACAAGGTTGGCGCCGGTAGCGACACCTGCAACGTGCTGACATGAGGAAAGTTTCCAACCGATTTCTCATACACAAACAGCAACTGACCGGCGTTGCCTGGTGAAACGATGTTGTGATGCCTCGTGTAAGGAGGAGAAATGCGTACCATCACGTTTCCGACTTTGATAAAGGTCGGATTGTAGCCTATCGCGATTGCGGTTTATCGTATCGCGACATTCCTGCTCGTGCTGGTCGAGATCCAATGACTGTTAACAGAATATGGAATCGGTGGTTTCGGGAGGGTAATACGGAATGCTGTGCTGGGTCCCAACGGCCTCGTATCACTAGCAGTCGGGATGACGAGGCATCTCATCCACGTGGCTGTAACGGATCGTGCAGCCACGTCTCGATCCCCTAGTCAACTAATGGGGACGTTTTTAAGACAACAACCATCTGCACGAAAAGTTCAACGACGTTTGCAGCAATATGGACTATCAGTTCGGAGACCATTGCTGCGGTTACCCATGACGCTGCTTCACATACAGGAGCGCCTGCGATGTTGTACTCAACGACGAACCTGGCTGCACGAATGGCAAAACGTCGTTTTTTCGGAAGAATCCAGGTTCTGTTTACAGCATCACGACGGTCGCATCCGTGTTTGGCGACATCGCGGTGAACCCACATTGGAAGCGTGTATCCGTCGTCGCCATACTGGGATATCACCCAGAGTGATGGTATCCGGTGCCATTGGTTACACGTCTCGGTCACCTCTTATTCGCATTGACGGCACTTTGAACAGTGGACGTTACATTTCAGATGTGTTACGACCCGTGGCTCTACCCTTCATTCGATCCCTGCGAAACCCTACATTTCAACACGATAATGCACTACGGCATGTTGCAGGTCCTCTACGGGCCTAACTGGATACAGAAAATGTTCAACTGCTGCCCTGGCCAGCACATTCTCTAGATCTCTCACCAATTGAAAACGTCTGGTCAATGGTGGCCGAGCAACTGGCTCGTCCCAATACGCCAGTCAGTACTCTTGATGAACTGTGGTATCGTGTTGAAGCTGCATGAGCAGCTGTACCTGTACACGCCATACAAGCTCTCTTTGACTCAATGGCCAGGCGTATCAAGGCTGTTATTACGGCCAGAGTTGGTTGTTCTGGGTACTGATTTTTCAGGATCTATGCACCCAAATTGCGTGAAAATGTAATCAAATTTCAGTTCTAGTATAATGTATTTGTCCAATGAATACCCGTACATCATTTGCATTTCTTCTTGTTGTAGCAATTTTAATGGCCAGTAGTGTATTCCACGTTGCCATCACGTGAAGACATCCGAAGTATATCCACTTCTCTTTCTCCAGCCCTGCTTTGAGCTTCTGATCCTAGGAGCAGCTTTCTCAAACAGAGGTTGTGGGCACAGGTAGTGTAGATGGTTGATTTTAATTTATTTTTTGCTATGTCGTCGTTTTCACACTTTCTAAAAACTGAGATGTGCCATCTGCCCTCTCTGCTAAAATATAAGTTTAATGGTTTTTATTCTTTCAAAGACTTGGATATGTTCATTTTGGAAGGAATCGAACCCGGGAACCCGGGCGTGGGAAGCGAGAACGCTATCGCACTACCACGAGATGCTGGCTTTCGTTACTCTCCACTAAATTTTTTGGTGCTGCGATTTTTTTCCGTCAGTGTAGTATAAAATACTTCACATTTCCTTGTGAGCATCTACTTATAGGGGTTTCCGTTTTTGTTGCAAGATGTTGTTAACATTCATTTGGTTAATATCTGTGTTTGTTTCATTTTGACCAACGTGCAGTGAATGATCCGAAATACTGGTTAAGGTAGTCGACGTACCTATGATACCTCAATGCCCTGGAATCTGTGTCCAGAAATCTGTTCTCATAAGAACTTTGTTAAGCAAAGACTAATTCTAACCATTAATTAACTGTGTATCATTCTAAATACATAATTGCGCTTACAGACTCCGATCAAATGATCAGAATTAACATTACTAAGTCGTTATATATTTATGTCTATTTGCATTTTATTCAGGCAAAGTCTGTCGATGGACGAGGAACTCCAGTAATACGATCCGCTAGACACCACGTGAGAACATAGTCGCGACCGAGTTCTGTAGTAGCTACATTACATCCACTCGTCATATTCGTCTACCCCCCCCCCCCTCCCTTCCAACTTGCCACCACTATGTTACAGAGGCACTGTGCTTCTGTCTTCTCTCAAATGATATGAATAACGAACGGCGTTTCCAATCGTTGAGAGCATGAAAATTCTGCAATAAATCTGAATTTTCCTCTTTCGTGTTTTTTAACTTCTCCTGTCATTTCAAGTCCTTGTACAGCCGTACGTCGTGAACATCGCTTGAGGGATGAGTCATTTAACTGAGAGAATACGCTACAGTCTCGTCAAATTGATATACATTCTGATGCAACAATTAGTCGCGGTGTTTGGCGCATCTGTGCTAACAGCCTTGCGAAAGATAATACTCATTTTGGCTTTCTAAATACTGATGAATGCTTCGGTGCTCATTTTGATGGATTAAACTACACGGGATGCACGCAGTCCGCTCACGAATTTAGATAATTTCGTAGCGCTGAACGCTGCTGTATTTAAGGTATGTTTGGGACACAGTGTGCATGTAGTGCTCTTTGAAAACAACGGATCCGCGCGTGTATCGTTCTGTGGTCGCAGAGACACAGCACACCTGGCGTGGGCTGGCATCCGCTACGTGACGCGAATTCAGCTTCTGAGCCCAGTGGGAATGTGCGTTAGGCTGCCGCTGGAAACAGCTCTCACGTCCGAGCGGCTTGTCTCGTGTTCACTGCCTTACACAAATGTTACCGCCGCGTATTTACATACGTATAAAATTCTGTATTCCACAGGCTGGAACTTGCAATAGCCAAGTAACAGAATGTCTGCACGCAGCAATATTCCAGTAAACACTACAGATAGAATAAATGATTCACTTATTTCTCCATTTCTACTGTATTCTTCGTACTAGAAGGCTTTAAGTAAAACAAGTTAGGGTTTCAACGTCCCGCAGTCGTCGAGAACACGAGGAAGTAAGGGAGGAAGGAGAATCGAGGTATAATGTTCCTTTAAGGAGCAGGCCCTTAGAGGAGCAGCACAGGCTCGGAGTAGAGAAGGAAATCTGTCATACACTTTCAGACACTTTCAAACGAATCACCCCGGCATTCAGTGACTTAGGAAAATCACAGGAAACCTAAGTCAAGATGGCTGAATCGCGGATTGACCCGCCGTTTTAAGGCGTACGAGTTAACTGCCCTACCACTACCCGACGTCTCCCAGTGAAACGATGGGAGATAGAGTATTATGTCAGTGGGCCGTTACGTCTGTCACATGGTATGAAGAGAGTACACGCAAATTGGTGCCAATGTACAAGCACTTGTGTAAAAGGCGGAAATGTGGAAAAGTAGAAAAGTCGACTAAGTATGGGCCTGATGCGTATACTCCGCTTCTGCATCATTATAGACTGGAAGAGCCACAGAAAATGGTAAACCTGCCTAATATCGTGTAGGGCCCCCGCGAACACGCAGAAGTATCGCAACACGATGTGGCATGGACTCGACTAATGTCACAAGTAGTATTAGAGGGAAATGACAGCATGAATCCTCCAGGGTTGTCCATAAATCAGTAAGAGTACGAGGGGTGGAGATCTCTTCTGAACATCACGTTGCAAGCCATTCCAGATATGCTCAATAATGTTCATGTCTGGGGAATTTGGTGGCCCGCGGAGGTGTTTAAAGTCAGAAGAGTGTTCCAGGAGCTACTCTGTAGCAGTTCTGGGCGTATGGAGAGTCGCGATGCCCTGCTGGAATTGCTCAACTCCGTCGGAATGCATGATGGACATGAATGGATGCAGGTGATCAGACAAGATGCTTACGTACGTGTCACCTGTTAGACTGACATTTAGACGTATCAGGGGTCCCATATTACTTCAAATGCACATGCCCCACACCATTACAGAACCTCCACCAGTTTGAACAGTCACCCGCTGACATGCAGGGTCTATGGATTACGGGGTTGTCTCCATACCCGAACACGTCTATCCACTCGATACGATTTGAAACGAGACTCATCCCACCAGGCAACATGTTGCCAGTCACCAAAAGTGAAATGTCGGTGTTGACGCACCCAATCGTGGCGTAAAGCTCTGTGTCGTGCAGTCATCAAGGGTACACGAGTGGACCTTGGGCTCCGAAAGCCCATATCGGTGACGTTTCGTTGAATGGTTCGCACACTGACGCTTGTTGATGGCTCAGTACTGAACTCCCCAACAATTTGCGGAAGCGTTGCACTTCTGTCACGCTGAACGATTCTCTTGAGTCGTCGTCGGTCCCATTCATACAGTACTTTCTTCCGACGGCAGCGATGGTGGAGACCTTTTGTTTTACCGAATTCCTGATATTCACGGTACACTCGTGAAATGGTCGTACGGGAAGATCCCCATTGCTTCGTTACCTCGGAGATGCTGTGTCCCTTTTCTCGTGCGCCGACTGTAACACCACGTTCAAAGTTACTTAAATCGTGATAACCTGACATTGTAGCAGTAGTGACCGGTCAAAAACTGCACCAGACACGTGTTGTCTTATATAGACGTTGCCGAACGCAGCGGAGTACTCTGCCTGTTTACACGTCTCTGTATTTCAATACGGGTGTCTATACGTGTCTTTGGCGCTTCATTGTAAAAGAATATCGTGGTATGGCGAAATGTTCTTTACTTTATGGATGGACCACGTAGTTCGTGTTTTTGTTGCAAGACTTAAAAATGGTCATGCGACTGAAAACAGCACATCTTTCAGAACTGAATTTCACATCGTATAGGCTAATTTGGAACTGCATTTCTGTGTACATCCGTGTGCTGGATCGGCAATCGATCCCGTAACTCTTGTCATTCTCAGGTAAATGCTATTATTTGCCGAGCACTCGACGAAAAACTTATCTTCAAGCCTTGAGTTAGATCTTTATCACTCTATACTTTTCAAATTGAGATATGTTCTCTGGAATATATTGCGGAACTAAGCTGCGAGATTGCCTCATAAATTGCACCTGAATATCTCAATCTGTAAAGCACTTTGGCTCGAAGACAGATGTTCTGACTTCGAGTTCCGCTCTTGCAGAAATTTTTATTCTGCCACCAAGCTGAAAATCAGCACGTATTCCGCAGCGGAGTGAGCATGCCTTTTGAAAATAATTACCTAGGGTACAGCTGAATAATTTCTCTGCAATACACTTCATTTCAGCAGTGCTAATTCAGCGAGATAAACGTGAGTTCTTCGAACTTTGTAAAGTAGGAGAAGATGATCTGGGGAAAGTAAAGCTGTGAGAAGGGGTGGTTAATGTTGCCCGGATAGCTCAGTCGGTAGAGACATTTCCCCACGAAAGGCGGAGGTTCCCAAGTCGAATTCCGGCCAGGCACATGAGTTTAATCAGCCATGAAGTATCTCAGCAGATTTGTTTGTAAAGTGTAATGTAAAATACAGCATTTAGTTTAGCAGGATGTTATGCTTCAAACAGTTGAACAGCTTTCCATCAAATGTACCTTCACAAAGGACTGAAAGCGTAGTGCAATGTTGTGCATATTCTCCTCTGGCAAATGGAAGATACGATCCAGTATGTTCCAGAAAGTACGCAGAAGAGCGATTTTTCACGGCGTCGTATCTCGGGTTCTATGGTTCACAGACAAGAGGTCAAATGTTTTGTGTAGCCCTTGGCCTAGGATCAATTGTACATCGGAAGAACGGACGTACTGTACGTATTCTCCAAGCCCAGGGTCAAAATTTAACCATTACACACTTCCTCCAGCCCAGAACGAATTCAGAAAATCGGTTGGCCTTTTGCATTAGGTGGATCTTAGGTGGTTTATAAAAGCACTGTTTGTTCAAGGATTGTTCCTCAGAAAACACCGTAAAACCATGATGTTTGTATAACAAAAGTACTAGTTGTGAGGATGGCAACTTTTATAATTTCTGCTCATGGCAGATCGTCGTAATTTTTATCATATGTTCTTACTAGGTTATTCTCGAAGAACATCTAAACTTTTTTCGCTATCATTAACCGTTAGAGATTTAGAGATTCAAAGTTACCATATCTATTCAGGAAACTGTAAAAACCGTTTTTTTGCCATTTTTGCACCGTCGGTCACAAATATCTAAATAGCTACCCATAGCCACTGGCTTACATTTTGACTACACCATTTTCCCGTTTTCGATAATCTGTATTCGTTATCAAGCTACACACGAAAGCCATGGCTTTTGGGTACCAGAAGTTCCAAGTCTGCGGATATCCACGTCTATCATTTCTATTTATGGCATGTAGCTGAAATGTTTATCGAATATTCTTAAGATGATATTCTCGGGGAACATCTAAACATTTTTTGATATCATTATCCGTTGCAGGGATCCGTATATCAATGTCTGATGCATAAATGTAGTTTTAAATGACGTCGCGAACTCATGGAAAACGTCCTAAGGTCTCCGCAAGGATTCTGATGTCACCTGTCTGTGATTTTGGGCCTCGTTTTTTCAATGATAGAACTTTTACGACGCGCTATCTCTGTGTAATGGGTACTTCAGCCTGTACGAATATGGCTAAAGTGGCAATGCAATGACAAAAAATTGGCCAAAAAGGGTCTTGAAATGCCTCATAATAACTTAAATTGACTGCCAAAAATTATTTAAAACTGAAAAGACTGTCAATTCTATAAAATATGTCTAATAACCTATTTTTTTACTTTTTTAAGAAAAAGGTCTTAAGCCGTGCGTTTTCGATGAACTGCAATTGATGAAGAAAGTATCCAGATACAATGTATGCGTTAAACTTATATTATACTACTTATTTGTTGTTTATACGTGTCGAAGTATATAAATGTGTCGAAGTATATAAATAATCTGTCAGAACGTTACTGACCTGTAAGTTCGTTTCCTATAAGCAACATATCCTGCTATGACACGGGAAAGAACGGAACCAGCGAAGAAAATGCTAATTTTTTCCTCTTGAAAAGACTCTTACAGAAAAGTGGGGAACCAGTGGTTTAAATCCATATTCCACCTTCTTCACCAAAATTTAGGACTTGCGAATAGATTCAGGCTTTTTTGTGCTGTAGGAGAGTAGCAGCGAGACATTGACTGTGGAAGAGAGAGGAGACAGCACCAGTGGGAGAGAAAGAGGGAGGAGACAGTGATGGGGGGAAAGAAGAGAGGGATATGGATGAAAACAGTTGCAGTGGAAGCCAGAGAGAGAATAGTTAGTGATGGTCATTGGCGGATAGTGGCAGTAAGAGAGAAGGAAAGATAGATAGAAGCAGTGAGAGCAAACGAGAGAGAAGACCATGGAAATGAGTAACAGAGATTAGCGGAGGCTGTCCATACATAGGGTTGGTGGGTGTGGACCCTCCCAGACCGGCGAACTTTACCACGTAGGTATTTGGAGTTAGCATTTTGGACCGAAATTTCAAGCACGTGGGTATAGGGGAAAATAAGTTGAACCCTCAGCGTTTTTGAGCTGCCAAGGTACGGTGGAGGCAATGGTAGTGGGAAAAAAGACAAAATGAGTCAGCATAAATGAGAGAGGAGAAAATGGTACTGGTATACATTGTAAATCAATGGGAGGAAAATGAGACAATGAGAGATTTGTAGGTGGTGACAGCTAGAAGGAGATGCTAATTATGAAGGTTTAACTACTTAAAAGAGTTTGGAATGTTCTGTGTTAAAAGAGAGCGAATATGTTTACATGCAAATATTTTTGGTGAAAAAGGCAAAATGAGGATTCAGGCAGCTGGTTCCCCACCTTTCTGTCAGAAGCGTTTTTTTTTTTAAATTAGAATTGATTATCCTATTTTTATACTCCGCCACGAACATTTTTCCGCAGCTTCGAATAGTAATCATTTAATACAAGTCCTTCAACTTTGTTTGAGTTTGAAATTTCGGAAGAGTAAGGGCATAAAATGTTTATAGATGTAAATCAATTCAGCTGGAAAAATGCATCAAGTACATATTCCGTAATACTGAGATTATCTTTGACTATCCAAGGATAAAACCTAACTAGCCTACTTGTAAGAATTCTTGTGAGCAGTAACCATTTTCTTCCTCTGAAGCAAGTTAGTCTCGCTTTTCAACCAACTGTAAGCCACTAGTAGTTAGTATCCATCCTTGTCTACTTCTGTGCGCTGCCGTAGGTATTTCTCGCTGTACATACTCGAGGTTCTGGACCAGCGTATATTTCTGATACAATTTACTGTCACTCATACGTTTCAGTGTTTACACCTGTTGAATAAGTGCGTTTGCAAACTAATCCAGCATGTTACCTCAGCTTGTAACGAATACACAGTTTTAACTTCACTATAGTGAATTATTATTTCCAAAAATTTAGATTTATCTATTTTGCGTGCTGCTCTTTAGTGGTAATTGCAAAATAAATTTTGATAAGAGGAAATTAACTAGAGTGCCGTTAATTTAAAGAAGCAGCCACGTAAAAATCACCACAAGTGACAGATAAGTTTACCACTAAGACAGAGAAAATTAATACTCAAACGTGTGTGAAATCTTATGGGACTCAACTGCTAAGGTCATCAGTCTCTAAGCTTACACACTACTTAACCTAAATTATCCTAAGGACAAACACACACACACACACGCACATGCCCGAGGGAGGACTTGAACCTCCGCCGGGACCAGCCGCACAGTCCGTGACTGCAGCGCCTTGGACCGCTGGGCTAATCCCGCGCGGCAGAGAAAATTAATAATTCAAGATCTCGTCTAACCTGCTTTGATACCAGGGAGTGGAGTGACCGCGCACGTTGGCCGTATACCGATCATTAATATGCGTTATGCAGAGAAGTGCTGCCCGAGTCACAGATCGGCTTAACACATCTCAGAGACACTCGAGACGCTGCTACAGATTCGGTCATCGATGATGATCGACAGCGGCGAGCAAACGATAAATAGGCAATATTGGAATGAAACTTGGGTAAAAAGTTAAAATTATTCATATATTGACAATACTTTCATATAGGCAAGTACTTTACACACCTTGAAAATATGTTTCAAGTACTACTGCCTGTTACAAAATCATTCGAGAGGGCTATCATTAAGAGAGTGCGATCGACAAGAGCGCAGAAATCAATAGAGACGGGGCCCTCAGGTGAGAGAGACATATCGATAGCGAGCGAGCCTAACGGCCCTCGTGTTTAATAAATGTAGTCAACTGAGAGCTGCTTTATTGTAATTTTTCCTCAGTCTCTTCGTGTTCTGGAAGCCTCTTGCGTCGAAAAATGTTCGAGAGACTTCGCTGCGCTCCTTTCCGGCGCGGCTGTTCACACAAATTTTTATTGTTGACGCCGCTTGCGCTGCGTCTGATGAATTATTTGTCAATGAAAAAATACAGTTGCTCTCTTTCGCTAATTTTAACATCTGTGTGGTCTCTCACATTTATTAATTAATTAAAATCTTACAATATAAGAAACTTTAAAGACAATACAAGGAATTAATAGAAAAATACAGCTTTTCCTACGTAGGTTTATAAGAAGAAATATTTCAGTAGCCTCAGATCTGAACAATAACTGTATTTAAAGCATTTGTTGGCTTCGTTCCGTTTCAAGTTACGCTTGACCGAGGCTTTATTTTGGGCATTTAAATAAACGACTTCTATGGTTGACTGCTGAAGTCATTACAGTGCGATCGGATCGTGCAAAGAAACAGAGGAGTGCCTTAAATCGCCAGCGTTTCTCGTTTTGAGTATTTGATTAGCTGACCGTGCCACACAGGGCTGTCGTTCGGCCTCTCCATCAATCACAGAATAATGTAGTGTTGCCAGTACATCAATTAATGCCTTTTGGGCCATTTCGGCTGTCGTATTAATCACTTGGCGTGACAGCTGAAAATAGCTCCTGGCATTTTGCTGACAGGTATTACGAAAGGTGAAAGAGGATATGCAAAGTAACACAATCGAAGTGTATTGTAGCTCTCAAGACGCCATCGAAATGTCGCTATAGATTTCTCTTGTCGACGTTCGGATACGTGCCACAACAGGCTGAAAATAACTACCCGTTAGTTGGATTTATAACTACAACAGCTATTTGTACCACGACTGAATAAAATTTTAATCAGTTGAAACTCACTGTTAATTTGTTTATTTAATGACATTTTAGACGTGGCGCTTACGAAACGAAACACACTCATCGAAAGTGTACAGGGGGATGTTAAATGATACGCTATTACTCTGTTACGTTGTAGAATTAAACCTTAAAGATGCATGGTTTTCTAAATTATAAAATATTTTTGTTTAAAATGCGCACCGTGATGGTGAGAATCCAGAGGTCTTAACAGAAGTTTCCCCTCTCTATACAGCATATCTACACGGGTTGGTATTGTCTTTTACGCTATAAAAGTAAATGTTGGAGTGATATGTCGCTGCGGTGGAGGGTGTTGTCCTGGGAGATTATAAGAGCCTGCCAGCCTGAAACTCGTATCCAGTGCTGGACTAAGCCCATGTGTTTTGGTTGTTGCGTAATAGCACATTTATACACTCTATAAAATGTGAAATCAGTATGGTAATGCTTCTATCAGTAACGCATGTACCATTACATTGGCGATCGGTGAAACACAAGCAACTATCTTAGGCTGCCTGCATGAACATCTACAGTCTTCAAACCACTGAGAAGTTCATGACCGAGAATAATTCCCAGCTATCAAGTTTATCCCCATTCCAGTTTCTCCCCATTCCATTCGTTTAAGGAGTACGGACTGAACAGCTGCCTAAATGCCTTCCGTCAATGGAAAATTGGCATGTTTTTCATACATTTTACCGATACATGCCCACGAGCCAGAGAACTCTTTAAACATACGTGGTTATCCATTTTGTATACGTTCAATACGCCCTGACCGTTCCATTTGGTATGAGTCCCACATACGAAGCTGGGACACAAGAGGTTCTGTAAGCAACATTTCCTGTAGATTTTTTAATTGCCCAGTATCCTCTTAACGAGCCGATGCTTGCAGGGTGATTTATCCACAGCTAAGCCTAAAATCGTTATACCCTGGTAGTACTACCATGCTGAAAACTAATGCCTCGGAATTTTTTAAATAAAAACTCTTAAAGCTTTTCAAGTAAAAAACACGTTATTAACATTCTGCATCTTTATTTATTTTTGAACATAGTCGCTCTGGTGAAAAGCACATTTCTCCAGACGAGTGAAACGTTTGTTGATATAGCCACTGTAGAATGTTTGACTCCGCCAACAGAGTGAAAAACTGATCTCTGCTTGGACCGCTTCATCATTATCAAAGTGTCGTTTTGGAAGGTGTTCTCTAAGTTTGGAAATAGATGAAAATTGGATGGAGCCAAGTCGGACTGCATGAAGAGTGGTCGATGACGGCCAACACAAGGCATCGTGTGTGGTCTAGTATTGTCAAGCTGAAGGAGAGGGTGCTTCATGTGTGGATGAATTCTTTGAATTTGAAACGCAAATTCAGCACGCCGTTTTCTCACGCACCGACATATTTACCTTACGCAACGTCCTGTTGCAAGTCGGAGCCCTCTACCGGCAGAGGGCTGCAAATATGTCGATATGAAGAATAAATATGAAGCATATCAATTAAGTTTGTACTATTCTTTAAGAATTTTCACATAAACTATTCGGTGGTATTCCTCTTCAGTACGCCCTCGTGTGTTGACTCAACATTTGCACAAAATAAGATGTTAGTATTAGACCTAATATTGTCTACCAGCACATTAATATGTCACATGAACAGCACACTTCCCTGGTTGACGCCTGAAGTTAATTCTACTGCTCTAGGCGAGATTTCATCCAAAGTAACATGCTACGGCCTCCCTGCGAAGTAATCATCTGTCCAGAGGTAAAATTAGTTTGATACTACATTTGAGCGTGCTTTTGTTACTAAATCTTCGGGCAGTACAGAGGGAAATGCTTTTCAGAAATCAAGACATACCGCATCCGCCTCGATACTTAGATTTATGGATTTTAGGTAATTATGTGTGAAAAGCGCGAGTTTGATTTCGCATAATCTTTGTTTTCAGAATCCATGCTGGTCGGCGAGGAACAAGAAATTCTGCTCGAGATACTTCATTCTGTTTGAGCTCAGAATACGTTCTACAATGTGGATCACTTGTGCTACCCGCCTTGTCGACTATTGCTGTTTGTTTCTTCTGCCATTTTATGTTCAAGGGATGTAAAGTAGATTACGGTTGAAATGCAAGCTATAGCAGCTGCAAATTCTGTATAGAATACTGGAGCTTAATTTTAGCGACTGGCATTAAAATGTACATCAGTCTTTGTATTGAAGTGAGAATTAAATAGGACAGTAACTGGCTTAATAAAGGAATATTTGAAAATTGACTTCACAATTACTGTTTTTCTTAAAATCTCCACATAAGAATGGAATTTCTTTGAGTGTTGTGAGAGTTCTTTCACTGTCATTCTGTTAAAGTAGACGTCGAAAGTTTGATCACTGCCCTTTTGGTTGCCAAACGCATTTCATCCAGATCTCTCTTTCTGTATCTCTATTTTTGTCCTACACGTTTGGTGCAGTAGCTGCTGTTTCTTTGCAGAGACTGCATACCGTGGGAGCCCTTCCCTCATGTGCTGGTCTGTCCTCTGCTAGGTGAACATATGTTCTAACGTTGAGACATAGTTCCTCTATAAGTTCATTCCCAGAGCTAGTTTCTCTCTGAGACAATGAATGGTTCAAATGGCTCTAAGCACTATGGGACTTAACTTCTGAGGTCATCAGTCCCCTAGAACTTAGAACTACTTAAACCTAACTAACCTAAGGACATCACACACACACGTGACCGAGGCAGGATCCGAACCTGCGACCGTAGCACCTAGAACCGCTCGGCCACTTCGGCCGGCGACAATGAATCAATAGCCTCTTTATCTACTTCACTGTAAATGTAAAACTTTCTGCTTGTTTAATTTGCCATTTATATTTTGGTGTAACTGTCACAACTGCCTCATTTCATTGATACCAGTTTCAATGCAGACATCCTCAGAGAGAAGAAACGTATTTGTTGCAGTTAGATCCGATATATTTGTGTAATGAGTGGGTTTTCGAGCTATCCATTCTATGTAGCTTTTTAGAGAATCCATTTAGTATTGCTTCGTAGGACGACGTATGGCGCATACCACTTACAAAAATGTATCTGTCCCGATGGGCTATGGTCCAGGTTTAATTTTCCAACCAAAGTTAACTGTACACATCTACTACGAAATGCATCAACAGTCAAGTAGCACATCTTTTTCAACCGAAACGTAATCCTGAAAGTAAATGCATGTAAATTATTCCACATAAATACGCATTAATGTTAGATTACGATACTGATCATAAATCACTTTAAAGAGTAGCAGCCGTAAACTGCCCAGGAGTAGGAGGTCGGAGCAATCTAAAGAGGAATGGACACAAAACATAAATAGAAGAAAAAGCTGATGCGAGGCTAAAATTCATTGGAACAAACTTCAGAAAATTAGTTTCATTCACGAAAGAAGTTGCGTAAAAAATAGTCGTGAAATCGATTCTTAAGCATCGCTAATCGATCTCGCATTCTCACTAGGTTGGTTTAATAGAAGAGGTAGAGATGATGTAACAGATAGGAGTAATTACTTCCAGAACATATCTAGGAGTACGCATACAGAGCGATTTACAATGAGGTGAAAAAAGTCATGCGATACCTCCTGATATCTTGTCGGACCTACTTTTGCCCAGCATAATGCATAACTCGACATGGCATGGACTCCACAAGTCGTTGTAGGTCTCCTTCAGAAATATTGAGCTATGCTGCCCCTATAGCCACCAATAATTGCAAAACTGTTGCCGGTGCAGGATTTTGTGGACGAACTGACCTCTCAATTTCGTCCCATAAATGTTCCATGGGTTCATGTCGGGCGATCTGGGTGGCCAAATCATTCTCTCGAATTGTCCAGAATGTTCTGACTAGGCGTATTGTCATCCATAAAAGTTCCATAGTTGCTTGCGATCATGAAATCCATGAATGGTCGAAAATGGTCTCCAAATAGCCAAATGTAGCCACCTCCAGACAATGATCGGTTCAGTCCGACCAGAAGACTCAGGGCATTACATGTAAACACAGTCGATAGTGGTGGGGTCTGCGCCACGCTCGTACCATTCCACTAGCTCTTACTAACCAGGAGTGATATGACCAGGCCACGGTTTTCCAGTTGTCTGGTATCCACCAGGTAATGGTCACGAACCCATTAACGAAACATTTCACTGCAGTGTCCTAGCGGGTACGTTCGTCATACGTCCACATTTACTTCTGTGGTTATTCCACGCAGTGTTTCTTGTCTGTTGCCACTGGTAACTCTTCGCAAATGCCGCTGCTCTCGGTCGTTAATTGAAGGCCGTTGGTCACTGCGTTGTCTGTGGTGACAGGTAATGCATGAAATTTGGTATCCTCGGCACACTCTTGACGTCGTGGATCTCGGAATATTGAATTCCAAGCGACTTCAGAAATTGAATCTCCGATGCGTCTAGCTCTAACTACCATTCTGCGGTCAAAGTCTGTTAATTCCCGTCGTGCAGCCGTTATCAGGGCGGAAAACTTTTCACACAAATCACCTGAGTACAAATGACAACTCCGCCAATGCATTGCCCTTTCATAACTCGAGTAGTAGTAGTAGTAGTAGTAGTAGTAGTAGTAGAGGGGTTTTGGGCGCACGACAGCAAGGTCTTCAGCGCCTGTTCAGTAACTTAGTGAGACGGGTGTCAAGAAAAATCCCAGAGCAGGAATATTAAACGGAACAGAAAACATGGGTAACAATCGTTGAAAAACATGTGCTCACCCACCCCCAAGCGTGGGATGAAGCAGAGCGTCAGCAGTAAAACATGGACAACACAGGAAGAAAATGATAGAGGAAGCTAAAACAATGTAGCAGTTGGAAGTGCTGGCTGACCGCAAGGAAAAAAGGGGAGGAGTCAGCCACTCTGCAATACACTAAAACCTCCAGCCTAAAATTTTAGGCCAGAGTCCAGACACATCACAAAACTTCAAAACCCTAGACACACACGTCTCATCATTATCTAAAACAGAAGGCAGATCCCCATCAACATTGGGTAGCGATACTACCGCCATCTGTATATGTACATATCGCTATCCTCTGCCTTTTGTCACCTCCATGTAAATTGGGTCGATCTCACTAAATTCATAGCAGGAAAGTCGAATGTCAGATTATGATTGATTGGAAGATTAATCAGGAAACTTAGCCTATCTACAAAGGCGGTAACTTACAGAACCCTCGTTCGGCCAATATTTGAATGTTGCTTGTTAGTATCGGATCCGTCCTAAAAATGATTGATAGAGGAAATAGAGAAGGCCCAAAGAAGAGCAGCGCGATTCGTCACAGGTTCCTTTAGTAAGCACAAAAACGCCACAAAGATGATTAAGCAACTCCAGAGCCAGACACTGCAAGTGAAGAAGCGCTCTGTAACAAGGCGTCGTTTACTGTTAAATTTCCGGATGCTTACCGGTACGTTCCTAAAAGAGTGAACAAATATATTACTTCCTTCTGCGTATATGTCGTGGAAGGATCATGAAGAGAGACTCGTTCCCACTCGAAAGCTTATTGGCAATCGTTTTTTCCGCGTATTATTTGCAACTGGTACAGAAAAGTGGAACGTGACACAATATCCCCTGCCACACACCGCAAGGTGACTTTTGGAGCACAAATGTAGATTTAGCTGTAGAAGGGACGAACTGATATACTGATATCTACCACACATTGTAGAATGGATGACGTAGTACACATACAGATATAGACACAGAAAATGTAATCACAAATATTCATCGTTTTTGTGGAAGATTAGACTTTGAGACGATTAAAACTTAGCAGAAATGCTTCCCTAAAACCTGTGAGCTGTATATGGATGGGTACATAGAGTACACAACACGTACTGAATCGTGTATTTAGAAAATATAGATCTCGTTAATTCAAGTGTTGTTTCGGCACACAGTGTAGTGAGAAAGTTCTTCAGAGCGCACAGCATATACGGTCCTGGATATGTAAATCCATTGCTGTACCAGTTACACCAAAGAATAAGAAATGTGCACCTTCCGCGTGATGCTTACGAATATAAACCTTACCTACCCCCGGCCGAATAGCGTCGGATTATTATCCACCTTCATACAGCTAGAGAAATTACTTTTGAGCCAAACACATTTTTATTTGTTTTTCCCTATTATATTGATACTGAAAATGAATATCGATTCTACCTTAGTTTTTAAAAGAGGCGAAATACTTATTGCTTTCGTTTGTTCGTCAGTAAAAGTGATTTGGCTGGTTTCTCTAGGTTTCCACACGCGGACGTACACTCTATGCATTTCGATTTAAAGTAAACGGTGATCTGAAGTAATAAATCGTTCCATAATATGAGATTCATTGATGGTTATTACAAAACAAAACCCAGTAACCTAAAAGAAACTTCAAAAGATAGTTGCCTTAGTATGAAGGTTTAAGATTAATGGGTGTTCTAAACAGATACTGGGACACGCGAAGCAATGTAAATTGCCACAACTTCTGCTCATCTTCCGAGCAAAAGCATTGAAAAATTGTGAAAGGTTAAATCCATCATTTCGTTGGGTCTACACCTTTGTAACCAACACTAAAGCTTTTTCTATTGGTAGCCGATTGTTGTGATTATGCGATATAAGCGCTTTGTGAGTGATAGCAAGAAACGTGAAAACATGCGCTGAGACAAAAACTGCCTTACCAATATAAAAAATAAATAACAGATACTTAGGGCACCACTGAAACCGTAGTTTCCGCTTGTCACTAATTAACAGCAAGTGTGAAATGAAAAGTGAACGAAAAAGTGTAAAATACATTTATATCGAAGTGTTTGAAAAAAACTTCTGTTGTAATCGCGTTACTTCACTGTCAGCTTCGTTTTAAAATAAAAACTTTTCAGTCTCAAGTATCAGGACGCAGTGACTAAACTCACGAAAAATATGTGAAAAAATGTTGCTCCGTTAGTAGAAATCCGTCATAGATGATTTTGATGAATCGTTTCGTCATACATAACTCTGACATGTCGCTAGATTTCATCGTGGATGCACGTCTGACCTGCATTCGTATTATCTAAACGCCTGTCAGCGAAGCAGCTGTTGACAATTCCCGCGGCCATCTATCATCCTATTGTACTGGCACGTCTGACGATGTGTGTTTAAACCTACCTGCGTTGATGTTACAACTGCGGAAACTGGAGGGGACTGGTTACCACTGAGGTATTCGCTTTCTAATTATCGACGACAGCAGTTCCACACATAGTGACAGCCGCCAGATGATATATCTACGGTTCGCGCATATTGTGTTTGATCAGGTGCTCCCTGCCTCCTCCCCTCTCACCAAAATCCCACCTAAAACTGTGTATCTAGGTAAAACTGAATGTTGTTGTTACTTCTTTGGTACTCACACAAGCTCCAAAAGGGGTATTTTTCGGAGGAACCACGTTTTCCTCTCATGGCGTTTCTCATGATCTGAAAAGTTCAAAAATGGCTCTGAGCACTATGGGACTCAACTGCTGTGGTCATCAGTCCCCTAGAACTTAGAATTACTTAAACCTAACTAACCTAAGGACATTACACACATCCATGCCCGAGGCAGGATTCGAACCTGCGACCGCAGCAGTCGCACGGTTCCGGACTGCGCACCGAGAACCGCAAGACCACCGCGGCCGGCCGATCTGAAAAGAATTCATGGGTATATATATCAGCACGAATGTAGCAGTGTTCATGAAAGTATACAGATGTTGAAGTGAAAATACAGTTGCTTCCATACCAGAAATATAAATGTTATGTATTCTAACGGCTATGCGTAAATGACAATGCATGTTTAATTCTGCACTCTGTCCTCAATGATTTAGCCTTACTTGCAGTATCCAGTAGTTCATTAGTTCATAGGGCTCGCTCTTATTAAAATTAATGCAACCTCCACAGAGCTCAATATATTTGTTCTGTCGAGATAACACTGTCTTCGCTTACTCGGAGGAGAAATTAGTTACCTACTCTTCGCAATAAACTTTTTTCATTAGTCTCTTGACTGGTTTAATGGCGCCCGCCACGCTCCTGTAATCTTTCCCCCGCCCCCTCCCTGCCCTCCTCGTAGTACTCAGTTGAGCTGTCTGTTGCACAGACTAGACTTTCACCCCCCCCCCCCCCCCACCCATCCGCACTACCTCTCCACCTCCCACTAGTGCCACAGAAGTTAATCCAAAAGGGTATCCACATGCGTTTTATCAACCACTTCCTAATTGTAGTTCCTGTTTCACACATGTTGTTATTATTGTTGTGGTCTTCAGTCCTGAGACTGGTTTGATGATTTGATGCGGCTCTCCACGCTACTCTATCCTGTGCAAGCTTCATCTCCCTGTACCTACCGCAACCTACATCCTTCTGAAGCTGCTTAGTGTATTCATCTCTTGGTCTCCCTCTAGGATTTTTAGCCTCCACGCTGTCCCTCCAATACTAAATTGATGATCCCTTGATGCCTCAAAACATGCCCTACCAACCGATCCCTTCTTCTAGTCAAGTTGTGCCACAAACTTCTCTTCTCCCCAATCCTATTCAATGCTTCCTTTTTGCATGCTTCATTTACTACATTTTTATATTTTCTCCTTTCATCAATTAAATTCAGTATCTCTTCTGTTACCCACGGATTTTTACTAGCCCTCTTTTTTTTACCTGTTTGATCTTCTGCTGCCTTCAGTACTTCATCCCTCAGAGCTACCCATTCTTCTTCTACTGTATTTCTTTCCCCCATTGCTGTCAATTGTTCCCTTATGCTCTCCCTGAAACTCTGTACAACCTCTGGTTTGTAAGTTTATCCAGGTCCCATCTCCTTAAATTCCCACCTTTTTGCAGTTTCTTCAGTTTTAATCTACAAATCATAACCAATATATTGTGGTCAGAGTCCACATCTGCCCCTGGAAATGTCTTACAATTTAAAACCTGGTTCCTAAATCTGTCTTACCATTATATAATTTATCCGACACCTGTCAGTATCTCCAGGCTTCTTCCATCTGTACAGCCTTCTTTTATGATTCTTGAACCAAGTGTTAGTTATGATTAAGTTGTGCTCAGTGCAAAATTCTACCAGGCGTCTTCCTCTTTCATTTCTTAGCCCCGTACATTTCCTTCTCTCCCTTTTCCTACTACCAAATTCCAGTCACCCATGAATATAAAATTTTCGTTATTCTTCACTATTTGAACAATTTCTTTTATTTCATCATACATTTCTTCGATTTCTTCGTCATCTGCAGAGCTAGTTGGCATATAAACTTGTACTACTGTAGTAGGCGTCGGCTTCGTATCTATCTTTGCCACAATAATGCGTTCACTATGCTGTTTGTAGTAGCTTACCCGCATTCCTAATTTCCTATTCATTATTAAGCCTACTCCTGCATTACCCCTATTTGATTTTGTGTTTATAACCCTGTATTCACTGACTAAAAGTCTTTTTCCTCCTGCTACCGAACTTCACAAATTCCCACTATATCTAACTTTAACCTATCCATTTCCCTTTTTAGCCATCCCTGTTTCACACATAATCCTTTACTATCAGTTTCTGTGGAAAACCTCATTTTGTATCCTATCAGTCCATTTGCTTTTCTGCATGCGTTTTTAACACCAGATCTCAGATGATTCGATTTTCTTATCTTTCCATTTTTCCACCGCACACGTCTCACATCCGTACCATATCATGCTCTGAATGTACATTCTCAGATGCTATTTTTCCAAGTGGGGCTCGTGTTTGATTTCTGTAGACTTGTTTCGACGGGGAGTGTTCTGTTTGTGCTTGTGCGCTTCGTATTTAATTCGTGAATCGTCTGTCAGACGTTATTTACTTCTAAAGAAACAGAAATACCTCACTTTACCTACTACGTAGTTGCAAATTTTCATTTTTAAACCTTACATCGTGATGGAAGGCGAGAATATGGTCGTTGTGGTGGAAATTGAAACCTGGTTGTAATGATGGCTTTCCTTGTTGCATTATCGATTTCAGTGCAATCAGACCCATCTTCATACGTCCCTCTTCACTTTAAGAAATTTTATGCAAAATTACATGCACCGCTATAATGTAATACGGCTCAGAAATCGATAATGCGATAAGGAAATTGAAGACAATCCCGGCAACAAGAGAAAAGTTTATTTATAATTTTAACCCAAAATTTTGCGTGTATCGCTAACCTCATTTTTATTATTTCCCAATACTTCTGTCATTCTTTGATTTACTCCCGAACCATATTTCAAGCAGAGTGAACGCTTCTGCCATTCAGCAGTTCCTGTACTTCTTTCCTACATCTTGCACCACGTTCGTTGTCTAACGTTTTTCCTAGGTTCACGGATTCCTTTGAAAGAATTTTGATCTTTCTTTAGTCTAGCTCCCTTTTTCCAAGCACAAAGTTGACACCTGCCGTCCTGGCATCTTTATTTTTCCTATCGTAAAAGTGATTGTCCTGAAACTGGCCGATTTTTTGTGGTGAGAAACGTGGATACGTAAGCTGTTAGGCTGATTGTGCGGTAGTTCTCACAATTATCTGATATTTCTGCATTCGATACTAGGTGGTATGAGGTTTTGTCGAATGTGCCGTGCTACGTTCCAGTTTTATAGATTCTGCATATCACCTTAAACAACCGTTTTGTGACCATCAATCTCCCACCAATGATTATTTGTTTATCTTAAACATTGTTTACTCACGTTATTTTATTTTGTTTGATCGCAAGTAACCCAGAACTATGTTACTCTGTCAAAATCTCATTTTGATACTGAATCTTCTGTATGATCCAAGCCGACATTCCTCATATTCTATTATGTTGGAAGGAAGTTCCTCTCTCTCGTAGAGACCCTCGGGGGTTTGTTTTCACCTATTATCTCTCTTCTTATAACTGATCTGTGGAATTTATTTCTCACTATTAATGCTAAAAGTCTTAGCTTTTCGTTTAAAATACACATACCTTTGCATTCAACGAAACAGTTTCCTTTCAAACTATCTCTTAATATAGAATGGAATATGAGCTATTTACAGCCATATTGACTGTTAATCGACAAAACTGTTTTGAAAATAAAGAATGTATTTTTAGAGACCGCAACAAGTCACAAAACTTGTTGACCACTTAAGTTATTTAATAAAGCAATATGTTTCGAAACATAGCCTAGGATTCAAGCTACATTGGCAATACAACATTTAGCGGAGACTGGTCTGCTGCAGCTCTCCATGCTACTCCATCCTATGCAAGGGTTTCCATCTCTGAGTAAATACTGCGTCCTACAACCTTCTGGATCTGCCTAGTGTATTCATCTCTTGGCCTTCCTCTAAGAATTTTACCCTCCATGCTTCCCTCCTGATGCCTCAGAAGGTGCCCTACCGAGCGATCCCTTCTTCTAGTCAAGTTGTGCCACAAATTCCTCTCCTCCCCAATTCTATTCAGTACCGCCTCCTTAGTTAAGTGATCTATCCACCTAATCTTCAGCATTCTTCTGGACCATCACATTCCGAAAGTTTGTATTCACTTCTTGTCTGAACTAAATTTATCGAATATGTCTCACTTCAACACATACCTACACTCCATCAAATACTTCCTGACATTTAAATCTATACTAGATGTTAACAAATTTCTCTTCTTCAGAAACGCTTTCCTTGACATTGCCAGTCTACATTTTATATCTTATCTACTTCGACCATTGTCAGTTACTTTGTTCCCGAAATAGAAAAAACTCATTAACTAGTTTAAGTGTCTCATCTCCTAATGTAATTCCTCAGAATCAACTGATTTAATTCGACTACATTTCATCATCCTCGTTTTGCTTTTATTGATGTTCATCTTATATCCACCTTTCAAGACACCGTCCATTCCGTTCAACTGCTCTTCCAGGTCCTTTGCAGTCTCTGACAGAATTAAAATGTCGTCGGCAAACCTCAAAGTTTTTATTTCTTCTCCACGGATTTTAATTCCTGCTCCCAATTTTTCTTTTATTTCATTTACTGCTTGCTCAGTATACAGGTTGAATGACATCGGAGATAGGCTACACACCTGTTTCACTACCTTCTCAACCACCGTGCGAGCTAACATCCCAAAGACGTTCGAGCTCACATGCGGTTCCTCTTCGTGAAAATGTCTTGACTCAAACTCGTCTGGGGGCTGAACCTCACGTGTCGCATTACACGCCCTATATTAGACACTTGTGATTCTTTGATTAAATTGTCTGGCTGAGGGCAAGTTTGCGAAATTAGATGAAACATACAAAGTTAATATAAAATATAATAACAGTAATAACAATATCGGGAACTAAATTAACGACCTATAAATGATGTATGGAACACGGTTGGCATTTGGTTACAATAAGATTTATTCAGAAAGCAAATTAATAGCAAAAGTGATTGTGTTTAAAGTTACTGTTGCACTCGAGAGCATATCCATTTGACACAGTTCGATCGATCACAAACTCATTGCCAAATACAATACTCCAACTCGTTATCTACGCAAAAAGTTCACACCAGACGCGCGGCTGCTCACCACTCAGGGAATAAGTTCCGCGATACCACACAACGATTTACTTGAAATTTTCTAAGTAGTATCACTTCCTACCTTCCTTAAAGACCCACTGTCCCATTTCGCATCTCAGTCCGAACTGTATCCTTTGGTGTCTAGACCAGAACTGCCGTCTACGGTCGCGTCTCCCGCTTGCCGAACATCGTCGCTCAACTGATCAGTGCAGTTTCCTTTCCTGAAGCCATCCATCTGATGGGCTACAGCTTAGTCTACATTTTAACATATTCAAATAATCAAAGCGTGACCACTTTCACGTTCAAAATAAAGTAACAATATTATCCATTACCTAATAAAAGTTAAATTCTTTTTCATAAAACAAATATAATTTCCTTCTTAATTTTGAATGTCACGGCAAGTAGTCTTACACCAACGTGCTTTCTGATGGTTAAATAAACAACCAAAGTAACTACTATGCACTTAACATTACAACAAATATTTTGTTACTTAATGATTCAATAAGTTGTCATGTTGTCATCGTTCAATGTGTTTTGTGTGGAGGAAATGATGTCTGATGCTTAACTAAAAATACTCATAATTTAAATTTACTATATCTTTTAAATAAATCAAGTTACCGAGTTGATATTTACAACATTTGTCGTTTTAATGATGTGCTTTTACATGAAATGTCGTTCGTTAATGTTGAAAGCGTTCAGATTTTAGCATTCACGTCTTTGTTACAAAACTTTTTAATTTCACTTTAACAGTAAATCCTAATCTATTATAGATATGATCACTATTAGAGTTTCATTGGGATCACCATGAAAATATAAGAAAGATGGTGGGTTAAAATTACTGTGGCTTCATTCCATGAATTACTACAGTCTTAAATAGTTTACGTAAATGTTTCCCTCTAAGGCCCATCGTAGATCCGCCACATTTAACACTGCTACGTCTCCCTGGTCATGGTCAATAAATTGCGGTTGGTGAAGTCAACAACTCGGCCACGGAGTTCCTCCTGCTGGTTGCTGAGGCGGAAGTAAGTGACCCTCACGCGTCTTCGGATTGGGCACTGTCCTCTCACACATAGCTTTCTATTACGGCGGGAGGATCCCCCGTTTTGCGATGCTTGTGGTGAGCAAATCTCTGTCCGGAACATTTTAACAGACTGTATTTTATACCGTGATGCAAGGGCAGAAGCATAAGTTGATGGGATCTGCCCTGTGTTTTAGCTAATGATGAGACGTGTGTGTCTAGGGTTTTAAAGTTTTGTGATGTGTCTGGACTCTGGCCTAAACTTTTACGCTGGAGGTTTTAGTGTATTGCAAAGTGTCTGGCTCCTCCATTTTTTCCTTGTGGTCAGCAGGACACCTCCATCTGCTATATTGTTTTAGCTCCCTCTACCACTCTCTCCTTGTGTTGTCCATGTTTTATTGCTGACGGTATGCGTCGTCACACGTTTCGGGGTGGGTAGGCACATATTTTTCCAACCTTGTTACTTGTGTTTTAATTTCTGTTTTATCTTACTGTTCTGAGTATTTTTTTGACACCCGTCTCAACCTGTTACTGAGCGGGCGCTGAAGACCTTGCCTTCGTGCTCCTATACAACCCTCTCCATCATTATCATCATCCCTGGTGACAAACAGCTACTATGGCGTTTCCCTATAACGTAGGTCCTCGCCTGTCCCACTCCCACAGCACAGCGCTTAGGCCTGATCAGCGTGGCCTCGTTCAGCGCTACAGACGCCCGTGAAATTTCCCCATCTCGTGGCAGATCCCTGCGCCGTTTGTGGCAACCGGTCCTGGATGACAGGATTAGTCTCACAATTCCTGGAAGGCTGTCTCTTTCGGACAATTACTTACATGAGAGTGAAATGCTCGTTAACTCACAACTGCTCCCCTTTCATGCTCGTTAACTCACAACTGCTCCTCTTTCATGACCCTCGACTCTTATAATTGCCATCTGTACAAATTGTAAATAGGCTTTCGCTCCTTGTATTTTAACCCTGCCACATTCAGAATTTGAAAGAGAGTATTCCAGTTAACATTGTCAAAAGCATTCTCTAAGTCTACAAATGATAGAAACGTAGGTTATCCTTTCCTTGATCTATCTTCTAAGATAAGTCGTATTGCCTCACTGTGACAGCATTTCTACGGAATCCAAACTGATCTTCTCCAAGATCAGCTTCTACCAGTTGTTCCATTCGTTTGGAAAGAGTTTTTTTTAGTAATTTGCATCCGTGACTTATTAAACTGATACTTCGGTAATTTTCGCACTTGTCAACGCCTGCTTTCATTGAGATTGGAGTTACTATATTCTTCTTGAAATCTGAGGATACTTTTCCTGTCCCATATATCTGGCTAACCAGATGGTAGACTTTTGTCATGGCTGACACTCCAAAATCTATCAGTAGTTCTAATGGAACGTTGTCTACATCCAAGGGCTTTGTTTCGACATAGATCATTCAGTGCTCTGTCAAATTCTTCATGCAGTATCATGCCTCCCCTTTCATCTGCATATACGTCCTCTTTCATTTCCATAATATTTCCCTCAAGTAGATCGCTCAATATACTCCTTCTACCTGAGCTCTTGATTTTCTTTTCTCCAAAAGTCTCTTAAATTTTCCTGTATCTATCTGATCCATAGTTATATATGACTCCATATTCTTATATTTGTCCTCTAGCCATACCTGCTAAGCCATTTTGCATTTCCTGTCTATCATATTTTTGTGTCGTTTGTACTCCCTTTCGCCTGCTTCATTTAATGCATTTTTATATTTTCTCCTTTCATCAACTGAATTCAGTATTTCTCCCGTTACCCAAGGTTTTCTACCAGCCTTCGTTTTTTAGCTGCCTGACCTTCTGCTGCCTCAGTTTCTCATTGATTTTCTTCTACAATGTTTTCTCCGCCTTGTCAAATAAACTGTTCGTTCACGGCTGAGGATGCTTCATTTCAGTCTATACTATTTTAGAATCAAGTTGTGACATAAGCTTTTTCCTCCACCATTTGATTCATAATCTCTTCATTAGTTACATCTACTCGGCTGGTTGTGTTATAAGCTCTTTTCTCCACCATTTGATGCAGTATCTCTGCATCAGTTACTTCTAAACAATTATCAGTGGTTGCCGATATTATTCCATTCATTTACTGTGAATGGGAAAAACGTACTTTCCTAAGGGCTCTGTACTCTGCATATCCTGCCTCATCTTATTCTCAAGATTCCTTCGAGGAATCTCTGACCTACATCTACATACACATTCCAGAAGCCACCGTACGGTTCTTGGCGAAGGGTAGCCTGTACCATTACTAGACGTTCCCCATGCCGCTCCACCCACAAATAGAACGAGAGAAAAAAACCGACTAGATGCCTCCGTACGAGGCGTTCTTACACGAAATCATTCTGCAGTCACCTTCAAATACCGGTTCTCTAAATTTTGTCAGTAGAGTTCCTGGTAAAGAACTTCGCCTTCCCTACAGAGATTCCCATTTGAGTTTCCGACCATGTTGTTCGAACTTAGCGGTAACACATCTAGCAGCCCGCCTCTAACTGCTTCGATGTCTTCCTTTAACGCGACCTGAGGCGGATCCCGAACACAAATAGTACTCAAGAATGGGTCGCACTAGTGGTCTATATGCGATCTCCTTTTCAGATTAACCAAAACTTTCTAAATTTCTCCCAGTAAACCGAAGTCGACCATTTGCCTTCCCTACTACAATCCTTACACACTCATTCCGTTTCACATTGCTGTGCAAAGTTAGGCTTAGATATTTAATCTTCGTGACTGCGTTAAGCAGCGCGCTATCAATAGTGTATTCGAATATTGCCGATTTGTTTTTCCGACTCGTCTGCATTAATTTACATTTTTGTACATTTAAAGCTAGCTTCTATTCATCACATCAACTAGAAATTTCACCTAAGTCATCTTGTATCCTCCTACACCCATTCAACTGCGACATCTTCCCGTACACCACAGCATCGTCAGAAAACAGCCTCAGACTGCTGCTCACACTGTCCGACAGATTATTTTTATACATAGAAAATAACAGCAGTCCCATCACACTTCCCTGTGGAACTCCTGACGGTACCCTTGTCTCTGGTGGTGACGGTACTCATGGTATCAACACGCAGTGGGAGACAGCATATGACAGGAGCAATCGTTTTATTTATAAAATTTCGTCAGAAATACTACGTTGACTACTCAACTTCAATATTTTCTTTAAGTACAAAAATATGTATTCAACACAAATCGTTGTGAGCATTTAATAGTTTTAAATGAGGCCGTTCGTTCAGCGGCTTTTGATTCTAACTCTTCAATGATGTCCAATGACATCCTTGACGAACTGTGTGCAACAATTTCAAAATTTCGTCAAAGTTCACGACACTAGACTTTTCCTTGTTAAGATGATATCACATGGCTGAACTAGTGCAGACAGGCAACCCAAGCTAGATCAATGGCCCTAGGTGTGTATGATGTAAGTTGGGTTGCCTGTCTTAAGGTGCGTGAAATATGAGACATAAAAGACGACACGTCATGAATGAACTACGCAAATGGGGCGAAAATAGGTGGATGCGATGCACATATACAGACAGACAAATGATTACGTGATGTCTTGAGCAATAAACTGAGGATAGGAACCCAAATCCGGAAGTATCGTACAACGTCGGTACAGAACGTTCCAAATGCGCGAAAGAAATCAACAGACGCTATTCAGCCCAAACAGAACTCAGATATTTACAACGTATTTATCAGGCAACAGAAATGACTGTCCAAATCAACCGTTCTCACACGTAGAACTACACTCAGAGCAATCAATAAGCAGTATTTAATAATAAAAAACATACAAAGACCCTTTAAAGTACACTGCACGTCAATACTGGTCTGAGCTACAAGTAATTTTCGACAGCACATAGGGTGCTCCAAACAGATTTATAGAACGTAGTTTGAAAATATATATAATATCATGAACAATCGCCCTTTCAGCCTCGAGAGGAAATTTTTTGTGATTCATATAGAGGAATATAATTGTGCGGTTTCTAGCATGCTGATAATAAAAAGAGAGAAGCGAACCCATAAAAAAATTAATTGAAAATTTAGTTGTTCATAAAATATCAATTGCTCGCTAAGAGTTTATTAAAGCCTTAACAAAACAGATTCACGAGCTACGTAATGTTTATGAGCAGGGAACAACAACTACAGAAGCCTGCTTGGTGAACATTAATTTAAAACTTATGCGTTCAAATTAGGGCGGTTGAAGCAAATAGGCACCACGCGTGTAGTGCAATCTTAGTGCAAGTGAGATCAGTGACATGTTATGTGTTTGTCGTAGCACAGAAGAGGTATGAAGGAGAGAAACTTTCGAGGAAAAGGGTATGTCATAAACACACACACACACACACACACACACACACACACACAAACACACACACACACATTCCATTTGTCGTAATATACAAAATCTTCATAGTTATCATGAATGTAGTTGAAAAACCAATGAATTTCCCACAGAAAGGGGAGTAAATCAAGGTGATTTTGTACTTACAAAACTATTCTCAGCAGTCCTCGATAAAGCAATGGCTACATTAGATTGGGAAACAAAGGGAATCCAAAATGAACTGCGATAAAACCAAGATTATGATAAATCAATGGATACCAGACGAAAACATTTGTGTTTCAAGTACGCAACCTCAGTAAGACACAGAATATGTCTACCACGGTCAACTGCTAAATATGAAAGGAGACCGAAAAGCGGAAGCATTTCGACGTATTAAATTAGGCTCGCAAGCTAATGGATGATACTTTTAAATTCTGAAGTCCAAGACGTCGTCCGAACTAAAGAAAAGCTATTCTGATCAATGCGTACTGCCAATAATAGCTTATCGCTACGAAACTTGGACATTAGATACGTTCATTAACAGAAAACTAACCGTAGCCCTAAAAGGAGTCGAATGGTCAATGTTGGGCTACACAAAGGAAGATAGAAAGAAAGCAGTCGATATCAAACAGATGACAACGTTCAGTGACATAATGGAAAGAGCCAATACCTTGAAATGGCAGTGGGCTGGTCATATCGGTCGAAGAAAAGGTGGTAGATGGTCTAAACAAGTACAAGAAGGGAGTTCAGTTTACCATAAAGGACCAAGGGGAAGATCACCTGACGGACGGGGCTTATGAAAGGCAGGCGGTTTGAACTGGCGTCGAGAAGCTCTAGATCGGCAGAAATCGAAGAACCTGCGGAAATCCTACGTTGCACGCCGACTCAAAGAGGTCACATTACCTAGGGATTGATTTGGATGATGATGATGATGATGATGATGGTGATGACAGCAAAAAATCTTACCACAGGTTATCGCTAGACCGCTTACATGAGAAGAGTAATCGAGCATATACTGGCTACGTACTTCGCTAACCTAACTTGCTATCCCATCCAAAACCAATATTCATAAAAACTAGCATCTAATGCTAAACCGCCGCGGTGGAACCGGCCACAGATTCGTACAATTTCTTCCTCGCAAAGGTCGGTCTCAGTTTTCCCCAGCGTCTCCAGGCTAGTGCGGAGCACCCTCCTTCACCCCACTGCTTCCAAGATGCCAGAGAACCCGGTCACTTTTTCCGGTCACACTGCCCGTGGCAGACGCTCCTCACTGTGCGAACAGACTCAAACCACTCTGCGAAGGCGCTTTTCATTCAGCTGCTTGCCTCCGGGTGAAGTTCAGTGCTGGTGATCGTGGAGACATTCGTAGTAACATCATACGCTGCTCCCCTTAAACTGGGCCTAAGCGAGACGAGGGGCGGCAGGGGGATGGCGATTGGGGGGGGGGGGGGGGGGAGGGAGGGTAGGTGGGAAGCGACGGGGCAGCTTTCAGTCCATGGTGAGTGGTCCCGAGCCAAGTGCACAAGCACCCAGCGGACACTTCACATGCTCCCTACGAAGCGCATTTAACCGATTTTCACAGTTCAACCGTCTGCACCAATTTAGTTTAGACTTACTGAGTTCCATCCAGATATGGGTGAGACCGCCAACTTTAGACAATGAATAAAACTAATTGTTAGCTTCCCACAAGGAGGAACGTTCATTTAAATCAGGGAACAATCCGTCTCACAATCAATTCGTCACCATGTTAATGACCTTATTATCTACATTGAGATCACCATACCTCTACTTCAGACATAAAATTATACACATACTCCTGCAACGGATACACTTGAGGCAAATGCAACCTCAGTATCCGTCTAGTATTAGTATCACACACAAGAAAAGTCAAACACGTTACAAATTTCAAGATCTCTCCTCACCTCTTAAATCACTGCACCAACTTCTCGGCTACTTTGTCTGGTCCTCCTGCTTCCGAAATGAAAATTCCTAAAATAAACCTTGTCCCCCGGACGAAATGAGATCGCATGCCTTTCTGCTTTGTCCCATCGCTCTGTACGTTTATGAACGAGACTAAAGTTTTTAGGGGCTCTCCTCCTCCTTTCTGTAACTGCGCTGTCTCGACGCTGACAGGAAGCAGGCCATTTATGCTCCAAAAGTCGGAGAGGGATCACCTCGGTTTGAAAGAGAACATGAGAGCGGCCGGTGTCTCTTTGTGGGTCTCGTAAATACCCATATTAAATGTGTATGTTAACCATGGTTCGACACATTTCGTCTCGTATGGTAATCCCAGTTGGTGCTATAAGGTTGGACCTCTACTCTTTCCGCGAAGGATGGGTTGGAGTAGTGTGGGGTGGTTGTCGTGTGGCAGTTTCCTGTCTCAAAGTAAAAGGTCAGGAAGTCTCCCGAAGTAACTCTTGGGGCGCATTGTCGGCAACCATGGGTCTACATGGATCAAAGATCTCGAAGATGTCCTCCAATGCTGAAATAGTTACGTGCGTCCTGGTCACTTGTATTGGGATCAACCAAAAAACTTGTGTAAACGCATCTAAGCACACCAACATATAGCGGTTGACTTCACGCGAACAGGAGAAGGAACCTCACGTAATCCACATAAATCATTTCGGTAGCATGATTGTTGCCTCCGACGCGAGCAACCCTTGCCGTGGGCCAGATAGGGGCATACTTGCTGCACACACCTTACTCGCCCCAACCACACACCACATTTCTTTATCCATACCCATCCACGAAAAACTTTCTCCTACTACTTTTAACACACCTTGACTGTCTCCTACAGGCGCTTCATAATAATACTTAAAAAAACACCGGGTATTAACTACCCCGACAATGGTATTCCGTGTCCACGCTTCCCGCTTGATGAACAACAGACCAGGTCCCCTCTTAGGAAACACGGTTTCATTTGCTCACCTCAGCGAATCAGCTGCTTAATTTCTCTAAGAACTGGATCGGTGAACTGCCATACCCCCCACCCCTACCCCACATCACAGAACAGCATTAGGCACTCTGAGGACATCGCACTAATTCCTGTTCAACAAAATCTTCGACGAGAAACTTCTCATTCCAGAACATTCGACTGAACCCGTCAGCAACTATGTTCACCCAACACCAGATATGCTTTACAGTGAACTTAAACGCTGGTAGACGCACCGCCCACCGCGCTACGCGTCCCCTATGCTGCGAGCGATCCACCACGCAACTCGGGGCCTGGTTATCGGTTTCGAGCTAACAAAGGGCCGGAGGTTGAGGTATATGCACAATTTATCGGTAGTTAACAACAGAGCTAACGTCTCCAGCTCATACACAGAACTTCTCGCTTCGAGGTCGGTAGGCGGTCTCTAAGTGTAGGCGATGGGGAACCTCCTTCCTTGGTGTTCCTGCAAAAGCACGACGGCCACCCAGGTTTCGGACGCATCAGTTTGGACGATACATTCCTGATTAAAGTGCCGCATTGCTAGCATGATTATGTCAGCTACCGACGCCCTAAGTCATTCGATCGCCGCCTGGTGGGAGGGTCCCCACTCCTGCCTGTCTTCCTGAACCTATTAACTGGCGCGTCAAGATGGAAAAATTTAGGGCGAATTTATGAAATAACTTCGTGTAACTTATATAGTGGGCCACTTCTTTGACAATTCTAGGTGGGCGACACGAATGGATGACGTTCGTACGACGTTAGTCAATGTGAACCCGTTTCGCCGAAACAAGGTGCTCCAGGAATATAATTTAAGGCTGAGCGGGTTTACTTTCGATGCCTTAACTGGACCTCCCCCTGTCTGAGGCGACCGAGAACCTCCCTAATGTGGATTAAATTTTCGTCAAAGATATCACTAAAAATTACAAGGTCGTCCAAGTAATGGTATGTTCAATGAACTTTAAGTGCCGATAGTACTCTGTCCAGTGCCCAGGAAACCACAGTAGCGTCTATCGACTAGCCAAACGGAATCCGGATGTCTTCATAAAGGTGTCAGTAGGTAATGAGCGCGGCTACCAGTTTGGACACTTCAGTCAGAGGAATCTGGTAATATGCTTAATTAATGTCGAGGGTGGTAGACACTCTTGTCTTTTGGAACCACCCAAAACATAAGTGAAGATCGAGCAATGGAAACGATTTAAGTTCGAGTTCTTGTTAAGCTCCCTATATCCCACAACTGGCCAGACTCCTCCTTGCCCCTCCTTCACTGGAAATTCGGTAAAGGTGTAAGGCTGCTTGGACAGCTTAAACGCGCCTCGGTCCACTATTTTATCATCTTCAGACGTAAGTTGTCTCATTCGGTGGGTAATAATCGGTATGGGAGCCCCTCACTGGCATCTTATCTGTTAACTCAATTTCATATTCCTCCCCCCGCAGCTCGTCCAGGCAATCAACAACAAAACACGAAATTCTCCACGGAGCTCCTGAACCTTACGGGCTAGATCCGGCTCCAGATGCTGGGATCTCTTCCACTCGCAACTCTTGAAGCCTCTAGAATCCTTCTCTCCCGGCCTCCCGCATGTCACTGTGCTGTTTCAGCACATGGTAGTGGCCTTTTTTTTTTACAAAATTACTAGACAGACAAAGAAACATTCAAAAGAAAACAAATAGGACGACGACTCCAGAGCAAAGTGGGAAAAAAACACTATCCAATACCTTGATGATTAAAGGAAAGTGTAAGAAACTTAGTGGAACTTAACATTTATGGACATCAGTCCCCTAGAAATTAGAACTAATTAAACCTAAGTAACCTAAGGACATCACACAACACCCAGCCATCACGAGGCAGAGAAAATCCCTGAGACCGCCGGGAATCGACCCCGGGAACCCGGGTGTGGGAAGCGAGAACGCTACCGCACGACCACTAGATGCGGGCAAAAGTGTAACAGATTCGCACATAAAGCACGATAACGTGGAATCCTCTGCCATTTCAAAAAATTCCGTCATCATTTACTGACGGAAACACGGGGTTCGGGATCGTTGTTACACCCGACTACATCAAAAGCGTTGTGTCCGAGGACTCACACGACCAATTGGGTTCTCGACCGAGAGAAAATTGAAAAGTCCGGACAGAGAAGAACTTCAACCGAGAAAGCAGCTACAGGTGATCACTAAGAAAGCCAGTTGTCAGTGAATTCAGCGTCAGTATTCTGATCCGTAATAGACAAACCTGCGTGGCAGTGTGTCAGGTTGGTGACAAGAGTCGCAAAGACCAATTGGACGGAGATCTGTGCAATGGAGGCTTTCGTTGGTCGGGATCTGTAGTAGTAGTCGAATGACTGGCTGGGGCCCATGTTAAGACGTTACTCTGACATCAGGAAGACCCAACATTCAAGCGGGGCGGAGCCTCGCCACCACTTCAAAACGGATACCAAAAGTATACGACTGAATAATTGCTGGAATTTGCGGAATATTTGTGCAACTTGATACACTTTCCTGGAAATGTAGGAAACTAAGATCAGTACTTTGTGAATACTCCTAAGGGAACAGCGTTCATGTTCAAAAGTAGCCCCTTGAATCCGATGCACCACCTCTCGCTACTTACATCGGGCAGCGATCCCAAAAGATTTGTGGAGAGCAACTACCTTTTCCCATGGAATGACAGCTTGATGAAAACCCCGCAATCGTAGCAGGGTGCATTTCTGTTCTTTAGTGCGGGACACAGTGAGAGAATGAAAGGCATCCAATATGTCCTTAAGCAAGGATATGACATCGATATAATCTATCCGTACCAGATCGGGTTGACGGAGGAGATAGAGAAGATCCAAAGCACAGCGGCGCGTTTCGTCACAGGGAGATGTTTAAGAAACTCAAGTGGCAATCTCTGCAAGAGAGGCGCTCTGCATCGCGGTATAGCTTGCTCGCCAGGTTTCGAGAGGGTGCGTTTCTGGATGAGGTATCGAATATATTGCTTCCACCTACTTATACCTCCCGAGAAGATCACGAATAAAATTAGAGAGATTAGAGCGCGCACGGAGGCTTTCAGACAGTCGTTCTTCCCGCGAACCATACGAGACTGGAACAGGAAAGAGAGGTAATGACAGTGGCACGTAAAGTGCCCTCCGCTTGTGGAGTATAAATGTAGATGTAGATGTAGATGTAGATGATATGATGTGGCAACACCGTAACATGATCCGCATATTCTCGCACAGAGAAGGTTTCTCCCAATATCTTCAAGCTACACAATTGAGCAGTAATACGGAAAAGTAGAGGTTCTAGGGAGAATACAAAAATCTGCATGAAGTGGAGGCTACCCCGCGGTAAGCCTGAACGGTTTGTAATCTGGGCTAAGTTGTCCATTCACGTGACAAATGCTTGAGTACCAGCAGAAAGATTGGATAGTATCTGACAAGCGGTGTCATTGAGACCAGTCACCTAGCATACCTGCAGAGAGAGACAGCGACTAAGCCGGTCAAATGCCGTACTAAAATAAAAAATAAGGCTACAGAAACAGAAGTAGCTGCAGCCACCGATACGACTTCCGAATATTCGACTACAGAAGTCAGGGTCCAAGCACACACGGCCTTAGTGAACTACAGTGTCTCAAGAAATACCAACAAACAGCTATTAACAGCCCGCATAACAGGATCGTAACCGGAATTAAGGACTACTATCGATCGTAATTTATCAGTGCCTAGATGACCGATTGATGATAAATTCTTCTCGTGTTGACAGCCGAGTCAGTGCGTTGTTCTCCAGCAACGTTTCAGCAAGTTTCTTACTTGCCATCTTCAGGCGAAGTCTTCGCCTGAAGATGGCAAGTAAGAAACTTGCTGAAACGTTGCTGGAGAACAACGCACTAACTCGGCTGTCAACCCGAGAAGAATTTATCATTAAGATTCGCCGAGAAAGCCTGCATTCTCATATAGATGACCGATTGTCACCGGAAGGAGAACGTGTAGGGAAGCAGCATACTCACGCCTTATTCTAATTACAGATTTCACGTTTTGCTAATCACTTCCTGGTTGCCAATATTGTATTTAGAGAGCCAGTGTTGAGAACGGCAAACAGCATAAATACAAAACATTTATACACCGCCCCACATATGTTGCTAATCGGCCGGGAAAGAAAGTGAGTAAAAGTGAAAGTGATTTTTAAATATTCGGATTCGGAAGTGAAATGCGACACGCAACTGAGCAATGGAATAGTGACAGACAGTGTTACGTGTGCCTGTGGACAACGCAATTGGATTAACAACGCATCTGGATTGACGGAGCTGGCGCTGAGTCTAGCCGCACTGCTGGCATCGCGAGAAGTCAGTCTCGTCGCACCGCAATCATCCGTCGCAGGACCGGAGCCGCGTCTGCTGTTGGGGGCCACGCCCACAACACAGCAGTTGTCGAAGTGCCGTCTGCGGCTCAACGCGCCGCGTCGCATCGGTAATCCTGGTACACCGCGCCGGCAACGCCATACGTCGTGCAGAAGGAAATAAATTAAGTGAAAAGACGTTAAAACTTTTACTAACCTGCACTAAAAGACTGTCGGCGATGGAACCACAAAAAGAAACAGAAGTTAAACCTAAATCAGGACCTGTGTCTGTTGAAGGAACTGTAAATCCAGACAACGGTTCAAGTGTAAATATGCATGAAAATAGTAATGTTAAAGTGAAATCCGAAGTAGTGTCTCCTGACAGTAGTGTGAAAAAAGGCAACGAATCAGTAGTATGGCCCCTGTAGTAAAGCATAAATCAGAAACTGTTAAGTTATTGGATGATAGTTTCTCTGATGAATTAAAAATGAAACAGTCATAAGAGATGGTAGAGTTTAAAAATGATAAGTTAGATATGACTGATCAATCAGAAGTTTCATTTAGTGTTGATGATTCTGGTGTTGGAGCTAGTTTTTCGTCACCTGAGTGTGATAAAAAGCCAGCTAGTGAGCAACCCAAAGATACTGGAGTTATTGATTTAAATGTAATATTACAAGCAATAGCTGCCAGTAATGTAAAAATGTCAGCCAGTAATGCTAAAATGACAGCTGAGTTAAAATCTGATATAATTGAGGTAAATAACAGGACTGTGGCTAGCCAAACCAATTTTAATAAACCGTTGGAGGCAATGGACAAAAAATTAGAATCCAATAAACTGAATTAGAAACTTCCTTCAAGACTGGCTGCAATAAGTTGAAAGAGGATCTGGACAGTTTAAATTATAAAATTGATTACAACCAAGAGGATGTTATGAAAAAGGTTGCTCAACAATCATCTGAGATGTATAAAACAGTAAAATCCGTAGTTCCTGAGGTTCGCAATGACTTTCAAATGGAAGATGCGAAGCTGGAGCACAAGTTAACAGAAAAGATCGAGGCGGAATCTGAACTGTGCTCAGATAGGTTTAAAGAGGTTAATGTAAAAGTAAGCACATGTCAATCAGAAGTAGACGCAATCAAAACTGATACTACTCATATTGTGCAAAGAGTAGATAATGTTGAAATGAGAGTACAAAATATTACTACTAACATTGCTAACACTGAGAGTAAAGTAGTTTCAGTAACTTCTGGTAATGGTAGTATGCAACAAGTTGTAGCTGCAAACGCCGCTTTTATCGGGTGTCGGCAGTTCTTGCGGTTCGATCCAGATCAAAATAACCACCCAGTATATTTCTGGAACGATTTTGAAGATGTGATTCCACCAACTTCGTCTGAACGAGAGAAAATCTCATTTATTAGAAGCCATTTAGCGGGTGACGCCATGTGTTGGTCAGCTGACGTTATGTTGAAGTATAAAACATTAGCGGAATTTAAAACAGCTTACATGAATGAGTATTGGTCTAGCAATAAGCAAAATGAAGCGCTGAGAGAATTTTTGAGTGGAAAACGCTTCAATGAAGGCAAGGAATCTATTAAAGTGTTTGCCAGGTCATGGATCTCACGTTTGTCACATTTGGCCGAAAAGCTAAAACCTGAAATGATAATACTAGGTCTTGAAGCCAAACTGCCATGGTATTGGCAAAGTAGAATTATATCTGCCCCTACAGACAATCTGGATCGTTTCATTGAATATTTGGAACGTGTAGAACGTGTTGCTGCCAATGAGGAGCAAGCACGTATTAACGGAAATGCTAACAACACTAGTAGTAATTTTAAGAACGAGCAGAATGGCAATGTAAACATCAGATGAGTAGGTGTTCGCCATCCTAAGAAAGGTAGGAATTGGAGAAATAATTATCAGAACCAACAATGGCATCCAAATGATAGTAATTTTGTTCCGGACAAAATTATGCAGGTAAACAACAGTGCGGAAAGCGATGCTGTGCCCGTTAACTATAATGGAAATAGAGGAAACATTAGTAGGCCGAGGCAGGAAAACTAGTTCCCGTCTATGAGGACACTGGCGCTCACAAGGCGCTTACTTTTCCTAAGACAGTAATTACAGTAATTGGTAAGGCAGATCAGAATACTCAGACTGAACATGTGGATGAGGGGTCGGTAGCATCTAAGGATACAGCAGAATTATTAGATCACTCACAGTATTTGATGGACACCGTGTTAGAGACGCTTTCTAAGTGGGAATAGAAAGAGAAGGCGCAGCAGTGTAACGGTAAAGAAGAGCTACAAAATACTAAAATCTTCCGGTATGACTATCAAGCCAGCATAAGGCTAAAGAATTCTGTAGGGAGGAGGTTGTTCTGTAACCTCTGCACGGTGTGGCAGCTATGCAGTCCTAGCTGGGTGAGATCTTCTTTCCCACTTCAG